>NC_088642.1:67207818-67581424 GCF_036013475.1 Columba livia
CAAACCAAACCAAACCAAACCAAACCAAACCAAACCAAACCAAACCAAAGCAAACTAAACCAAAGCAAACCAAAGCAAACCAAAGCAAACCAAAGCAAACCAAACCAAACCAAACCAAACCAAACTAAAGCAAACCAAACCAAACCAAACCAAACCAAACCAAACCAAACCAAACCTCTCCTCCACTTCACCTCAGCAGCTCCTTGATTTTCTGCAGAAGGTTTCCCAGCAGTGTCATTAAAGACCTCAAGTAGAATGCTCATGCGGGTCATCTGGGGAATGTTGGGCTTGCCTCAAAATGCATCCAGAATCCTTCAAATTAGGTGCAGTCACTGCTAGACTACACATTTGCCGTTCAGCATCACAGAGCGTGGGTCCAGCATCACAGAGCGTGGGTCCAGAGCATTTGTGATCTCTTTACTGATGTGGGTACAAATCTAGGTGAGATGCGTGGAAGCCAGGGATCTTTCAGTGCATGAGATAAATGCCAAGCTCACCAAGCACAACGAAAGTGGTTATTTCTCTTTTTGCCATTTCTTGTGTGCTGGGGAATGGTCTAAAGATTTCCTTACAATACAAAGAGAGTACTTCTACTTGCAAGTTGCACTGCTCTCTCCTTCTCTCTGACCCTCTCTCACACTTCTTTCTCTTTGTTTCTCCCTTTCTAGTTTTGTGCCATTTTTCACCTTTTCGAGAGACGTTTAAGAACTGGTGGGAAAACCCCAAGAAAGCACAGCTGTTATACGAAGCGATGGCTCCAAGAGCTCTACAGCTGCCATGGCACGTGAGAGGTGTGCTCCATAAGCTCTTTTCCCTTTCTCTCCTTCACTAATAAATGAATCACTAAAGGTACTTTACCAAATTTCCGTTGTCTCATTTTTCTATTTTATTTACGGTTTTCCCATTTTTCTCTTTCTTCCTTTTTTCTTTCCTCCGTTTTTTTTTTTTTTTACTAAGTTACCAAACTGACCAAAATGCAAAGACCCAAGCTGCTGGTGTCCCTCCAAGAAGCAGACAAGTTCCACGTGTTTCGCTTGGGTCACAAGTATTGATGCACCAAATTCTGCAGAATATACTAACCCACCTACAATGCAGGGGTCACCACATGTCTCACCTAGGTAGTATCCAAACCAAACAAGAGCAAACCAAACAAAGAAAAGTGCCTTCTCTCTACTAATGGAGTCTTACCCACGTCCTGAGCTGGTCCCGCAGCGTCGCCCTTTGCGTTTGAGACTCAGCAGAACGCTGAGCCAGGCGCTCCTGGGGCGGGCACGTTTCTTCCTCCAGCATGTCCGTCTCCGTGCCTGCACTTGTGCATCCAGAGTCTGCACGGCCGTGGGCACTGTCGGGCACGGACACGTGTGGGGACGCTTCCCAAGCGCAGGCACAGCCGAGCTCTCTCGCACGGAGGACACGGACACACACGTGCAAATGGTGGTGGAGACCAAAAAGTCTTTATTGGGGGGGCACTCTAATGGGCAGCGGCCCCACCCTGACCACAGGGAGGATCCTTCCCACGGCATGGGCCACGTTGTTGTAGGTCTCCTCACACAGTACGTTCAACAGGAGGTCGCAGAAGAGCTCGAGGCCAATGCAGGAGGCAAAGAGCACCACAGCAGCAAGAATGCAGGTGACAGCAAACATCGGGCTGGCAAAGAACATGTAGAGCATCCTGCGGGGCAGAAGAGGCATGGGAGACAGGGCATGGTGGACGCCTCGCAAGCCCCTCCTGATATGGGCTGCAGGGCCCTTTCCAGGAGCCCCACAGGCCTCCTCCCCAGCCGTTTCTCATTGCTCCCTCGGGCAGGCTGGGACGTGAGACTCCGCAAGCCTGGGAAAACACCCCGACCCAGGGAAAACTGACGCCGAGCGCTTCTCGGCTGCAAAGCCCACAGCCGGCCAGCAGCTTGCCAGCAGCCTGGCTTGTGAGCCCCACCGGTTGCAGCAGGTGACCAGCCCACCCCAGTGGCTGCCCAGGAGCGGGCCCCGGGGCACAGGGGACGCAGTGGGGACACTCACTGCAGCCAGTACAGGAAGCCGCATCTCCTCGCCAGCGAGTCCTTCTCCTGCAGGGCAACAGAGGACACGGACGCTTGTCAAGCACTGGTGCATGGTGGGGACAGCTGGAGTTGCACGGTGCCCCTGGCCCCCGCCTTGCGCAGGAGCGTAGCCCGTGGGTGGCTGGCACCTCCGTGGACCCTCTCCCCAGGGACACCCCCGCTGGCAGGGGGACAGGGGCTGGCACAGGCTCTCCCGCTTACCAGCTGTTCTTCCACCAGCTCCGGACGTGCAGCCTGTGGTATCTCGGACTCCTCCTTCCTCTGCAGCTGGCTGCGGGCAACAGGGCTTGGTTGGACGACTTACAGAGCTCCATGGCCACGCAAGGGGTCCCCTTCCAAACACACACCACCCCAGGCAGGGAAAGGGCTCCCCTGTCACACCGCCTGCTGCACGTTCCCCCCACTCCGGTGCCTGCACCAGCATTGGCAGCCCCATCATGCGGTGCTGCAGAGACACCCCGGAGACACGTGTGGGACCAGGGGCCCAACTCACCAGGCCTCTAAATACTCCATCTCCTCTTGAAGATTGCTTACTTCCCGGAACAGCGCCTGGGAGAAGGAAGGGTTGCGAGTGCCTGAGCCCGCTGCGGCCCTCCGCCAATCCCCCACCCCAGGGCCTGCGGGCACACAGCCCTTTCCCCCCAGCCCTTTCGGCATTACCTCGGTCTCCCGCCGCACAAAGGCCCCGGCCTCGGCATAGCGCTTTTCCATCTGCTAAACAACGGGTGCACCATGCGGGCGGCTGAGCCGGGACCTGGACACCCCTGGGCCTTTCCAGCCCCAGGGCCGTGCCCACTCAGGCCTCCTTCTCCCCCCTACCTGCTGCGCCTCTTCTTGCTTTCTTGCAGCCTCCTGTATAGCCTGGCACTGCTCCTGGGGGAGGGGAGGGGGTGAGGAGCAGCCATCAGGGCAGCAGGACACTGCCACCAGTGCGCTCCCCTGCCATTATGGCCTCCCAGCTCCCTCTGGGCACCTCCTTTGCCCTCACATCCCCTCTCCTTCCCAGCCCTGCAGGCGCTGTGGGCAGACACAGGGACCCCCACGCCCCACTCGGGACGCAGTCCACGTCTGGACATGGTCCTGAGCAACTGGCTCTAGGTGAGCCTGCTTGAGCAGGGCCACGAGGTGAGACAACATGATCTCCAGAGGTCCCTTCCAAGCGCAACCCGTCTGTGACTCGGGGAACTCACCTTACACTGGCCCAGCAGACTCTCCAGGCGCCGGCACTCCCGGCGCCGGTTCTCCAAACTTTCCACCGCGGCAGAGGTCTGGGAAGAGGAGCCGCACAGAGGCCCTGAGCCCGTGACACAGCCCCAGCCACCGCAGCCTGGGGACGTGGGCAGGGGAGGGGACACTGACCTCCGCGCTCAGCTGCGTGATGCTGTCCTTCAGCTGCTCCTGCTTCTTTGCCTGCGTGGGGAAAGGAGGGGTCAGGGGCTCAAGTCTCACGGCCCCAGCCCCCGGGGACAAGAGGACAACTCCACACCTACCAGACGCCGCAGCATCGCCTTTTGCATTTGAGACTCAGCAGAACGCTGAGCCAGGCACTCCCGGAGCATGCGCATGTCTTCCTCCAGCATGTCCATCTCTTCCTCCAGCATGTCCCTCTCCATGCCTGCACTTGTGTGTTGGGACTCTGCGAGGCGTGAACGGCACGGCCGTGGGCACTGTCGGGCACGGACACGCGCAGAGACGCTTCCCAAGCGCAGGCACAGCCGAACTCAGAGCGATGAGGACACGGGCACACACGTGCACACTGAGGGATGCCCAGAGCCTTCCACTGCACTGTGGACACAGGACAGGTCCTTGGCAACTACTCTCCAGACTCCTGCCCCGCAGCACCGAAGTTCTCCTCCGGATGCTTGCCCACCTCCAGGAGCAGCCCCTTTTATCCCCGCCAGGGCACCTACGTCACACACCCACAGTGACATCACAGTGACACGGCCAACACTGCCCATGGAGATGTGGCCGTCACCTCCCTGGGGCTGGTGCCAGGAGCTGCTTTGGGGTCCAGCTGCGGCCGCCAAGGGAACAGGGCATCACTCGCGGCACCCACTCACAGGAGTGCTCCTCTAATCGAGCGTGCACGTGATTCGCGCTTCTTAGCATTTAGTACATACACCAATTGCATATTCATTTGTTTCTACTGCTCAGTTAATGCATTAAACAGAAATTATTTCCATAACCCCGCCCTTTGCCGGAAGTCCATCTTTGGTAGTCGAGAGTCTTCATCAGGGGTCTCTAGTGGTCCCCAGGGGTCTTTGCAGCCGCTGGTAATTTCCGCTTGGCTTTCATTGCTAATTTTGCTATTACACCATATATGTCTCTGGGATACGCACCTTGATTCTCTGGCAAAGCAGGAGCACATTCCCCAGCTAAATGACTGTAACCGATCCCTCTTTGACGGTATACATTACGGGTAGATTCTATAGTACAGTTCTCCCCAAAATCAGATTGCCATACGATATATTGAGTAGTGGTGCAGATCTTTTTCAACAAAGAACGCCAATCATGCGGAGTCAGTACTTAGGAGGCGCTTAACGCTTCTAAAAACTTCACAATGCATGAGGAAGTAACCCCATTTTCTTTAACTGAAGTCTGCAATTCCTTTACAACTTCATAAGACAGCTGTTGAAAGCCTGCAGGTTGCTGTTCACAATAGGCCACAGGGCATGCTGTGACCACTTGCCATTCGCCTGCTTTTTAAGCCTCTTCTCGACTTTTATCCCACACGGTTAAACTAGTGTGCGCTTTCAGTAGGGAAGTATCATCTGGGGGGAATAAATCAGGCTCTCGCTCCGGGTCCGTCAGGCCAGGACCAAGGGGGTTGTTGGGCGACTCCCACAAACCATCATTGGTCAAAAGCGTTGGCTGTCGCGTACGAGCGGGGGCTTCGTTGTCAGCCAGCCCTTTCTCCGCTACCGCATCCGTGGTTAGTGCATTTTTGCACGCTATTTCTACAGGATCCCACTCCTTCCCTGGCAAGAGAGGAGCAGAAGGGTCACAGCTAGTTGCCACCCTTGCAGCTACTTCCTTCTGAGCCGCTTTTAAACTAGTAACAATTTTCCCCCAGGTAGATAAATGTTGGCAAGCAGCATTATCTCCGGTCGCTGCCTGTTCATATAGTTCTCGTCCGACTTTATGCCATGCCTCCAAGGGAAACGTACCAGTTGTAGGAAAGTCTGGGACGTGATCAGCAATCCGTTCTACTAGAGTCACTAATCGGACCCCTGATGTGTCCCAATTTTGCCTTTGGAACTATCGCTGAAGGAGACCTAGGCTTTGCCTTTGCTCTAGGGATATCTTCCCTCCCGTGGTTCCCAGTCGCTCACCTTTCCTCGGTGCTGGGTGCGCTGTGATTCCTGTTTCCTGGTTCAGTTGGGCTGCGCTACCGGAATGGCTGCTTTCTTTACAGCCGCGCTGGAAGTCCCTGTTCGGGTGCCATTTGTAGCGCATGAGGCACAGACTCTCAGTAAGGCGCGAGAAGAGGCATTTATTACAAACTCAGGCTTGCCGATTTGCTTAGTTAGTCATTACATAAGCAATGCATTTTGTGTTCCCACCAAAGTTACTGCCATAGACACTGTTTTGTCTGTCACACGCTCTTCTTCTGTCCTTGGTGTTGTCACGTAGCATGCAGTCCCACCGCTTGTTCTCACGCTGCTCGACTTGTGCGCTTTCTCACAAGCCTGATCTCAGCATACGGCCAGAGTACCTGTTCACCCATCTGGCTGGAGTTCAGTTAGGAAAGTATGCTTTAAAAAAAACCACCTTGCATTTTCATCTCTTTTTCCTTTGGTATCTCTTTGGTCTTTGTCCAACTCTGCAAAGTGTGGCCCAAGCCAGACAGCATATCAGAGAAGGCAGAAAGAACAGGCTGGGGATATTTTTCTTCCCTGTTGTCATTTTTCTACCCGGACACTGTCAAACAGGCGCATTCACAAGTGGACACACGCTTCTGTTCTGAAGAAGACGTATGCTTCTGCAGATGTGCTGTTTCCTATTCAAGTGCTGTCTGCTGCCAAACTTGCTAGTTATACCTCGCCAACCAGACTCGTGGAAACACCCTCTTCTGCTCTGTGCGCCTGAGACAGAAGCGGATGTTTCATCTCTATGGATGACCGTCACTTCAGGGTACTCGAGTGCAACAGCACCAGAAGGGGAAGAAGGCAGCAGCCAGAGAATGTGTCAGAGAAACAGACGTTTATTTGCTTTTGATTCCGCCAAGGGAAGCTGCAGCCCCGCTAGTGCCGCCGACGGGGCCGCCTCTTGCGGGGCTGAGGAGAGTCCTGGGGCGCGGGGTTCCTTCTCTTTGGGGGGCGCCGGGGCTCCCCGGGCGAGCGGTCCCTGCCCCAGTCGGCAGCGGAGGGGCTGCGGCTGCGGCCCCGGGCAGAGGGACCTGCCAGCGCCACCTGCCCCGGCTCCTCCTGGGGCTGCTCCCGCAGCGCGGGGCCGGGCGCAGGTGGAAGGGAGCTGGGAGCCCTGCTCAGGGCGGCCTCCGACGTGCTGGCTTCATCCTCCACGTCGGAGCCCGCAGGGCTGGTGGGGGCCAGCCTGGGGTCAGGAGTCCCCACCCGGGAGCTGGGGGGGCTGGGGCTGGCTGCGCGCCCGTCGTCGTCCTCCTCGTCCCCGTAGGAGCACAGCAGCCTCCAGGCCTCCTCGCTGCACCGCTCCACGATGACCTGGATGAGGCCACGCACCAGCGGTGCTGCATTGTCCTGGAGCTGGGGCTCCATGCGCTGGACCAGGGCCTCCTCGTCCAGCCCGTGGCAGCACAGGGCATACAGAATGATCCTCTCTGTTGCCACCACCAGCCACCACTGCTCCTCATAGATGGTGTCCAGCTCCAGGCTGAGCCAGGGCAGCACGGGCTCCAGGAGCTGCTGGTGTCGCCGGAAAAGCACTGCCCAGACCTGGGGCAGGAGCCCGTCCGTCTCCACAGCCCCCTGCTCTTCCGGGAACGGCGTCCCCGTCACAAAGAACACAGGGGACCCTGCGGGGCCAGAGCGGCTGCTGCTGACCGGGCGGCTGGGAGCTGCGCTGGCCTGGATGCTGGCCAGGCTTGGCTGTGCAGGGGACATGGTGACACACAGCTGGTCGTGTCCCCGCACAGAAAACTCGACCTCTTGCATCTGGCCTCTGCAGAGTGGGCAAGTAGATGTCCTTTGAGCCCAGCGCAGGATGCAGCCCAGGCAGAACCGGTGCTGGCAGGGCTGCACGAAGGCGATGGTCTTCTGAGCATCGCCGCAGATGGGGCAGCTCCGCGCTGTCTCGCTGGCCATACTTGTGCTGCGCAGCGGCTTGGGGAGAGCTGAGGAGGAGGAGCTGCTTCCCCTGGCCAGCGCTGGTGCTGCCCAAGGTGTTGGGCACTGCCAAAGGAGAGAGGCCATGGTCATGGGCCGTCGCATGGAGGGGAGGGGAGGGGAAGGGAGGGGAGGGGAGGGGAGGGGAGGGGAGGGGAGGGGAGGGGAGGGGAGGGGAGGGGAGGGGAGGGGAGGGGAGGGGAGGGGAGGGGAGGGGAGGGGAGGGGAGGAGGGAATGCCCAGGCCCCTGGACAAGGACACCCTCCGCACTCCACGAGCCACGTCGCTCGCCCCACAGCCAGACCGGGTGATGTTTCCCGCACAGCATCACCACTTGGTGATGTTCCAGCTGGACTTCCAACCTGCATGTGCACGACAGCTGGAGAAAAAAAGAAGATACTCTTGCATTAGTTTTGCTTCTGTGTTTCCCTGCCACCCTAGCTTGGTCACCTGCCACCTGTGTCTGTGACTGTGTCTTGTCCCCACCTCTGACATGGTGCGCAGGTCTCCTGCAAGGGGGAGCGTGGTGGAACCAGTCAGCGTGGACTGCCCATGGCCGCATATCAGCACCCCCAGCTGGGAGCTGCCTTTCCCTGTGCGACGTCGGGATTTGCAGGGAGGAATCGTAGTGCCTGGATGGCTGAAGGGCTGCAGGCTCCCTGCTCGTGACTTTGGGGAGCCCAGGGTCGATCCCCGCATAGGCCATGCTGTCTCATCGGCTCTTCCTACCTCTGGCTTTTATTATCATTTCCACTCATAAGTCAAGGTACTTCTTTTCCTTTTGGAAGATCATTATCTGTTATTTCCAAGTTTGACGGTATCAGAGTCAAGTCATCTGCATGTTTAGAAGGACAGGCCTCCATGCGGAGAACATGTCTAAAATAACAAGGACATACGCAGAGTTCCAGCATCTAGGTCATCTGAAGAAAGTTCAACTGGAAGCTGACAAATGGTCTCCATAAGGCCAGGTTTGAGGCTGTGCTTGTCTTCTCCTTCTGTCTCACACCGCACTGTTGACAAGTTGTCCTAAGCGCATGAAGAGTTCAGAATTAGAAGAGTACTGTGCTCACAGGCTTCAATCATTTACGCCTTCATCTCCGACAAAATGCAAGTCCTTTCCAGATCCTTCCAGCTACGGAATGGCTTGAATGAACAAAGATAGATGTATATGAACTCTACAAATCCCACATTTTGTGTGGACTGTTTGAAAAGCCAAAGCAATCATATTTGAAATCCTTTAGGTTTCCTTGTCTACTATTAGCTCTGTCTTCTGGTATGCCAACTTTTTAATGAGACAGTCCTTAACACAGTGACTTCATGACAGCCTTCTGTTGCTCTCGTCCCATTCCAAGACAATGTTGAGAATGAACAGATAATGGAAAGATGCGCACACAAGCAACATTTTGGGCAAAGGACCCCTGCAAGGTTTATAGTTCAGGAGAAGCGTGGTTCTTTCACCTGTTCAACAACAGACCTGGGAGAACCTGAGCCTAAAAAGTGCCGTTGTGTTGGAAACACAACTTCTCTACCAACAGAAGAATAAAACATCATGGGCACAGCCAGGAGACACTTGCAGAAAAAAACATGAGAGGGGGATTTAAGCCTCTGTTAGCTGCTGTCTGCAGCGTGGCAGAAGAGCTGGGAAGGCCAAATGCATTTGCTGGGATGTGTCGCAGAGGAAATGAGCTCTTCAATGAGATGTGTGAAGAGAAGGGAAAAAAGAGAGAAGGAGGCTGATAGATAGAGAGGACAAAACCACAGAGGATACGTTCTCTGTCAGGGCAGGGCACATAGTATTTCATGAGCAGTTTATCAGGCTTGGCAAATTGAGAAAGGTACTGCGTATCAAATGCTCTGTGTGAGCAGGGATGCCCAGCTATCTGCACCCATACCAAACCAAACCAAACCAAACCAAACCAAACCAAACCAAACCAAACCAAACCAAACCAAACCAAACCAAACCAAAGCAAACCAAACCAAACCAAACCAAACCAAACCAAACCAAACCAAACCAAAGCAAACTAAACCAAAGCAAACCAAAGCAAACCAAAGCAAACCAAAGCAAACCAAACCAAACCAAACCAAACCAAACTAAAGCAAACCAAACCAAACCAAACCAAACCAAACCAAACCAAACCAAACCTCTCCTCCACTTCACCTCAGCAGCTCCTTGATTTTCTGCAGAAGGTTTCCCAGCAGTGTCATTAAAGACCTCAAGTAGAATGCTCATGCGGGTCATCTGGGGAATGTTGGGCTTGCCTCAAAATGCATCCAGAATCCTTCAAATTAGGTGCAGTCACTGCTAGACTACACATTTGCCGTTCAGCATCACAGAGCGTGGGTCCAGCATCACAGAGCGTGGGTCCAGAGCATTTGTGATCTCTTTACTGATGTGGGTACAAATCTAGGTGAGATGCGTGGAAGCCAGGGATCTTTCAGTGCATGAGATAAATGCCAAGCTCACCAAGCACAACGAAAGTGGTTATTTCTCTTTTTGCCATTTCTTGTGTGCTGGGGAATGGTCTAAAGATTTCCTTACAATACAAAGAGAGTACTTCTACTTGCAAGTTGCACTGCTCTCTCCTTCTCTCTGACCCTCTCTCACACTTCTTTCTCTTTGTTTCTCCCTTTCTAGTTTTGTGCCATTTTTCACCTTTTCGAGAGACGTTTAAGAACTGGTGGGAAAACCCCAAGAAAGCACAGCTGTTATACGAAGCGATGGCTCCAAGAGCTCTACAGCTGCCATGGCACGTGAGAGGTGTGCTCCATAAGCTCTTTTCCCTTTCTCTCCTTCACTAATAAATGAATCACTAAAGGTACTTTACCAAATTTCCGTTGTCTCATTTTTCTATTTTATTTACGGTTTTCCCATTTTTCTCTTTCTTCCTTTTTTCTTTCCTCCGTTTTTTTTTTTTTTTACTAAGTTACCAAACTGACCAAAATGCAAAGACCCAAGCTGCTGGTGTCCCTCCAAGAAGCAGACAAGTTCCACGTGTTTCGCTTGGGTCACAAGTATTGATGCACCAAATTCTGCAGAATATACTAACCCACCTACAATGCAGGGGTCACCACATGTCTCACCTAGGTAGTATCCAAACCAAACAAGAGCAAACCAAACAAAGAAAAGTGCCTTCTCTCTACTAATGGAGTCTTACCCACGTCCTGAGCTGGTCCCGCAGCGTCGCCCTTTGCGTTTGAGACTCAGCAGAACGCTGAGCCAGGCGCTCCTGGGGCGGGCACGTTTCTTCCTCCAGCATGTCCGTCTCCGTGCCTGCACTTGTGCATCCAGAGTCTGCACGGCCGTGGGCACTGTCGGGCACGGACACGTGTGGGGACGCTTCCCAAGCGCAGGCACAGCCGAGCTCTCTCGCACGGAGGACACGGACACACACGTGCAAATGGTGGTGGAGACCAAAAAGTCTTTATTGGGGGGGCACTCTAATGGGCAGCGGCCCCACCCTGACCACAGGGAGGATCCTTCCCACGGCATGGGCCACGTTGTTGTAGGTCTCCTCACACAGTACGTTCAACAGGAGGTCGCAGAAGAGCTCGAGGCCAATGCAGGAGGCAAAGAGCACCACAGCAGCAAGAATGCAGGTGACAGCAAACATCGGGCTGGCAAAGAACATGTAGAGCATCCTGCGGGGCAGAAGAGGCATGGGAGACAGGGCATGGTGGACGCCTCGCAAGCCCCTCCTGATATGGGCTGCAGGGCCCTTTCCAGGAGCCCCACAGGCCTCCTCCCCAGCCGTTTCTCATTGCTCCCTCGGGCAGGCTGGGACGTGAGACTCCGCAAGCCTGGGAAAACACCCCGACCCAGGGAAAACTGACGCCGAGCGCTTCTCGGCTGCAAAGCCCACAGCCGGCCAGCAGCTTGCCAGCAGCCTGGCTTGTGAGCCCCACCGGTTGCAGCAGGTGACCAGCCCACCCCAGTGGCTGCCCAGGAGCGGGCCCCGGGGCACAGGGGACGCAGTGGGGACACTCACTGCAGCCAGTACAGGAAGCCGCATCTCCTCGCCAGCGAGTCCTTCTCCTGCAGGGCAACAGAGGACACGGACGCTTGTCAAGCACTGGTGCATGGTGGGGACAGCTGGAGTTGCACGGTGCCCCTGGCCCCCGCCTTGCGCAGGAGCGTAGCCCGTGGGTGGCTGGCACCTCCGTGGACCCTCTCCCCAGGGACACCCCCGCTGGCAGGGGGACAGGGGCTGGCACAGGCTCTCCCGCTTACCAGCTGTTCTTCCACCAGCTCCGGACGTGCAGCCTGTGGTATCTCGGACTCCTCCTTCCTCTGCAGCTGGCTGCGGGCAACAGGGCTTGGTTGGACGACTTACAGAGCTCCATGGCCACGCAAGGGGTCCCCTTCCAAACACACACCACCCCAGGCAGGGAAAGGGCTCCCCTGTCACACCGCCTGCTGCACGTTCCCCCCACTCCGGTGCCTGCACCAGCATTGGCAGCCCCATCATGCGGTGCTGCAGAGACACCCCGGAGACACGTGTGGGACCAGGGGCCCAACTCACCAGGCCTCTAAATACTCCATCTCCTCTTGAAGATTGCTTACTTCCCGGAACAGCGCCTGGGAGAAGGAAGGGTTGCGAGTGCCTGAGCCCGCTGCGGCCCTCCGCCAATCCCCCACCCCAGGGCCTGCGGGCACACAGCCCTTTCCCCCCAGCCCTTTCGGCATTACCTCGGTCTCCCGCCGCACAAAGGCCCCGGCCTCGGCATAGCGCTTTTCCATCTGCTAAACAACGGGTGCACCATGCGGGCGGCTGAGCCGGGACCTGGACACCCCTGGGCCTTTCCAGCCCCAGGGCCGTGCCCACTCAGGCCTCCTTCTCCCCCCTACCTGCTGCGCCTCTTCTTGCTTTCTTGCAGCCTCCTGTATAGCCTGGCACTGCTCCTGGGGGAGGGGAGGGGGTGAGGAGCAGCCATCAGGGCAGCAGGACACTGCCACCAGTGCGCTCCCCTGCCATTATGGCCTCCCAGCTCCCTCTGGGCACCTCCTTTGCCCTCACATCCCCTCTCCTTCCCAGCCCTGCAGGCGCTGTGGGCAGACACAGGGACCCCCACGCCCCACTCGGGACGCAGTCCACGTCTGGACATGGTCCTGAGCAACTGGCTCTAGGTGAGCCTGCTTGAGCAGGGCCACGAGGTGAGACAACATGATCTCCAGAGGTCCCTTCCAAGCGCAACCCGTCTGTGACTCGGGGAACTCACCTTACACTGGCCCAGCAGACTCTCCAGGCGCCGGCACTCCCGGCGCCGGTTCTCCAAACTTTCCACCGCGGCAGAGGTCTGGGAAGAGGAGCCGCACAGAGGCCCTGAGCCCGTGACACAGCCCCAGCCACCGCAGCCTGGGGACGTGGGCAGGGGAGGGGACACTGACCTCCGCGCTCAGCTGCGTGATGCTGTCCTTCAGCTGCTCCTGCTTCTTTGCCTGCGTGGGGAAAGGAGGGGTCAGGGGCTCAAGTCTCACGGCCCCAGCCCCCGGGGACAAGAGGACAACTCCACACCTACCAGACGCCGCAGCATCGCCTTTTGCATTTGAGACTCAGCAGAACGCTGAGCCAGGCACTCCCGGAGCATGCGCATGTCTTCCTCCAGCATGTCCATCTCTTCCTCCAGCATGTCCCTCTCCATGCCTGCACTTGTGTGTTGGGACTCTGCGAGGCGTGAACGGCACGGCCGTGGGCACTGTCGGGCACGGACACGCGCAGAGACGCTTCCCAAGCGCAGGCACAGCCGAACTCAGAGCGATGAGGACACGGGCACACACGTGCACACTGAGGGATGCCCAGAGCCTTCCACTGCACTGTGGACACAGGACAGGTCCTTGGCAACTACTCTCCAGACTCCTGCCCCGCAGCACCGAAGTTCTCCTCCGGATGCTTGCCCACCTCCAGGAGCAGCCCCTTTTATCCCCGCCAGGGCACCTACGTCACACACCCACAGTGACATCACAGTGACACGGCCAACACTGCCCATGGAGATGTGGCCATCACCTCCCTGGGGCTGGTGCCAGGAGCTGCTTTGGGGTCCAGCTGCGGCCGCCAAGGGAACAGGGCATCACTCGCGGCACCCACTCACAGGAGTGCTCCTCTAATCGAGCGTGCACGTGATTCGCGCTTCTTAGCATTTAGTACATACACCAATTGCATATTCATTTGTTTCTACTGCTCAGTTAATGCATTAAACAGAAATTATTTCCATAACCCCGCCCTTTGCCGGAAGTCCATCTTTGGTAGTCGAGAGTCTTCATCAGGGGTCTCTAGTGGTCCCCAGGGGTCTTTGCAGCCGCTGGTAATTTCCGCTTGGCTTTCATTGCTAATTTTGCTATTACACCATATATGTCTCTGGGATATGCACCTTGATTCTCTGGCAAAGCAGGAGCACATTCCCCAGCTAAATGACTGTAACCGATCCCTCTTTGACGGTATACATTACGGGTAGATTCTATAGTACAGTTCTCCCCAAAATCAGATCGCCATACGATATATTGAGTAGTGGTGCAGATCTTTTTCAACAAAGAACGCCAATCATGCGGAGTCAGTACTTAGGAGGCGCTTAACGCTTCTAAAAACTTCACAATGCATGAGGAAGTAACCCCATTTTCTTTAACTGAAGTCTGCAATTCCTTTACAACTTCATAAGACAGCTGTTGAAAGCCTGCAGGTTGCTGTTCACAATAGGCCACAGGGCATGCTGTGACCACTTGCCATTCGCCTGCTTTTTAAGCCTCTTCTCGACTTTTATCCCACACGGTTAAACTAGTGTGCGCTTTCAGTAGGGAAGTATCATCTGGGGGGAATAAATCAGGCTCTCGCTCCGGGTCCGTCAGGCCAGGACCAAGGGGGTTGTTGGGCGACTCCCACAAACCATCATTGGTCAAAAGCGTTGGCTGTCGCGTACGAGCGGGGGCTTCGTTGTCAGCCAGCCCTTTCTCCGCTACCGCATCCGTGGTTAGTGCATTTTTGCACGCTATTTCTACAGGATCCCACTCCTTCCCTGGCAAGAGAGGAGCAGAAGGGTCACAGCTAGTTGCCACCCTTGCAGCTACTTCCTTCTGAGCCGCTTTTAAACTAGTAACAATTTTCCCCCAGGTAGATAAATGTTGGCAAGCAGCATTATCTCCGGTCGCTGCCTGTTCATATAGTTCTCGTCCGACTTTATGCCATGCCTCCAAGGGAAACGTACCAGTTGTAGGAAAGTCTGGGACGTGATCAGCAATCCGTTCTACTAGAGTCACTAATCGGACCCCTGATGTGTCCCAATTTTGCCTTTGGAACTATCGCTGAAGGAGACCTAGGCTTTGCCTTTGCTCTAGGGATATCTTCCCTCCCGTGGTTCCCAGTCGCTCACCTTTCCTCGGTGCTGGGTGCGCTGTGATTCCTGTTTCCTGGTTCAGTTGGGCTGCGCTACCGGAATGGCTGCTTTCTTTACAGCCGCGCTGGAAGTCCCTGTTCGGGTGCCATTTGTAGCGCATGAGGCACAGACTCTCAGTAAGGCGCGAGAAGAGGCATTTATTACAAACTCAGGCTTGCCGATTTGCTTAGTTAGTCATTACATAAGCAATGCATTTTGTGTTCCCACCAAAGTTACTGCCATAGACACTGTTTTGTCTGTCACACGCTCTTCTTCTGTCCTTGGTGTTGTCACGTAGCATGCAGTCCCACCGCTTGTTCTCACGCTGCTCGACTTGTGCGCTTTCTCACAAGCCTGATCTCAGCATACGGCCAGAGTACCTGTTCACCCATCTGGCTGGAGTTCAGTTAGGAAAGTATGCTTTAAAAAAAACCACCTTGCATTTTCATCTCTTTTTCCTTTGGTATCTCTTTGGTCTTTGTCCAACTCTGCAAAGTGTGGCCCAAGCCAGACAGCATATCAGAGAAGGCAGAAAGAACAGGCTGGGGATATTTTTCTTCCCTGTTGTCATTTTTCTACCCGGACACTGTCAAACAGGCGCATTCACAAGTGGACACACGCTTCTGTTCTGAAGAAGACGTATGCTTCTGCAGATGTGCTGTTTCCTATTCAAGTGCTGTCTGCTGCCAAACTTGCTAGTTATACCTCGCCAACCAGACTCGTGGAAACACCCTCTTCTGCTCTGTGCGCCTGAGACAGAAGCGGATGTTTCATCTCTATGGATGACCGTCACTTCAGGGTACTCGAGTGCAACAGCACCAGAAGGGGAAGAAGGCAGCAGCCAGAGAATGTGTCAGAGAAACAGACGTTTATTTGCTTTTGATTCCGCCAAGGGAAGCTGCAGCCCCGCTAGTGCCGCCGACGGGGCCGCCTCTTGCGGGGCTGAGGAGAGTCCTGGGGCGCGGGGTTCCTTCTCTTTGGGGGGCGCCGGGGCTCCCCGGGCGAGCGGTCCCTGCCCCAGTCGGCAGCGGAGGGGCTGCGGCTGCGGCCCCGGGCAGAGGGACCTGCCAGCGCCACCTGCCCCGGCTCCTCCTGGGGCTGCTCCCGCAGCGCGGGGCCGGGCGCAGGTGGAAGGGAGCTGGGAGCCCTGCTCAGGGCGGCCTCCGACGTGCTGGCTTCATCCTCCACGTCGGAGCCCGCAGGGCTGGTGGGGGCCAGCCTGGGGTCAGGAGTCCCCACCCGGGAGCTGGGGGGGCTGGGGCTGGCTGCGCGCCCGTCGTCGTCCTCCTCGTCCCCGTAGGAGCACAGCAGCCTCCAGGCCTCCTCGCTGCACCGCTCCACGATGACCTGGATGAGGCCACGCACCAGCGGTGCTGCATTGTCCTGGAGCTGGGGCTCCATGCGCTGGACCAGGGCCTCCTCGTCCAGCCCGTGGCAGCACAGGGCATACAGAATGATCCTCTCTGTTGCCACCACCAGCCACCACTGCTCCTCATAGATGGTGTCCAGCTCCAGGCTGAGCCAGGGCAGCACGGGCTCCAGGAGCTGCTGGTGTCGCCGGAAAAGCACTGCCCAGACCTGGGGCAGGAGCCCGTCCGTCTCCACAGCCCCCTGCTCTTCCGGGAACGGCGTCCCCGTCACAAAGAACACAGGGGACCCTGCGGGGCCAGAGCGGCTGCTGCTGACCGGGCGGCTGGGAGCTGCGCTGGCCTGGATGCTGGCCAGGCTTGGCTGTGCAGGGGACATGGTGACACACAGCTGGTCGTGTCCCCGCACAGAAAACTCGACCTCTTGCATCTGGCCTCTGCAGAGTGGGCAAGTAGATGTCCTTTGAGCCCAGCGCAGGATGCAGCCCAGGCAGAACCGGTGCTGGCAGGGCTGCACGAAGGCGATGGTCTTCTGAGCATCGCCGCAGATGGGGCAGCTCCGCGCTGTCTCGCTGGCCATACTTGTGCTGCGCAGCGGCTTGGGGAGAGCTGAGGAGGAGGAGCTGCTTCCCCTGGCCAGCGCTGGTGCTGCCCAAGGTGTTGGGCACTGCCAAAGGAGAGAGGCCATGGTCATGGGCCGTCGCATGGAGGGGAGGGGAGGGGAAGGGAGGGGAGGGGAGGGGAGGGGAGGGGAGGGGAGGGGAGGGGAGGGGAGGGGAGGGGAGGGGAGGGGAGGGGAGGGGAGGGGAGGGGAGGGGAGGGGAGGGGAGGGGAGGGGAGGGGAGGGGAGGGGAGGGGAGGGGAGGGGAGGGGAGGAGGGAATGCCCAGGCCCCTGGACAAGGACACCCTCCGCACTCCACGAGCCACGTCGCTCGCCCCACAGCCAGACCGGGTGATGTTTCCCGCACAGCATCACCACTTGGTGATGTTCCAGCTGGACTTCCAACCTGCATGTGCACGACAGCTGGAGAAAAAAAGAAGATACTCTTGCATTAGTTTTGCTTCTGTGTTTCCCTGCCACCCTAGCTTGGTCACCTGCCACCTGTGTCTGTGACTGTGTCTTGTCCCCACCTCTGACATGGTGCGCAGGTCTCCTGCAAGGGGGAGCGTGGTGGAACCAGTCAGCGTGGACTGCCCATGGCCGCATATCAGCACCCCCAGCTGGGAGCTGCCTTTCCCTGTGCGACGTCGGGATTTGCAGGGAGGAATCGTAGTGCCTGGATGGCTGAAGGGCTGCAGGCTCCCTGCTCGTGACTTTGGGGAGCCCAGGGTCGATCCCCGCATAGGCCATGCTGTCTCATCGGCTCTTCCTACCTCTGGCTTTTATTATCATTTCCACTCATAAGTCAAGGTACTTCTTTTCCTTTTGGAAGATCATTATCTGTTATTTCCAAGTTTGACGGTATCAGAGTCAAGTCATCTGCATGTTTAGAAGGACAGGCCTCCATGCGGAGAACATGTCTAAAATAACAAGGACATACGCAGAGTTCCAGCATCTAGGTCATCTGAAGAAAGTTCAACTGGAAGCTGACAAATGGTCTCCATAAGGCCAGGTTTGAGGCTGTGCTTGTCTTCTCCTTCTGTCTCACACCGCACTGTTGACAAGTTGTCCTAAGCGCATGAAGAGTTCAGAATTAGAAGAGTACTGTGCTCACAGGCTTCAATCATTTACGCCTTCATCTCCGACAAAATGCAAGTCCTTTCCAGATCCTTCCAGCTACGGAATGGCTTGAATGAACAAAGATAGATGTATATGAACTCTACAAATCCCACATTTTGTGTGGACTGTTTGAAAAGCCAAAGCAATCATATTTGAAATCCTTTAGGTTTCCTTGTCTACTATTAGCTCTGTCTTCTGGTATGCCAACTTTTTAATGAGACAGTCCTTAACACAGTGACTTCATGACAGCCTTCTGTTGCTCTCGTCCCATTCCAAGACAATGTTGAGAATGAACAGATAATGGAAAGATGCGCACACAAGCAACATTTTGGGCAAAGGACCCCTGCAAGGTTTATAGTTCAGGAGAAGCGTGGTTCTTTCACCTGTTCAACAACAGACCTGGGAGAACCTGAGCCTAAAAAGTGCCGTTGTGTTGGAAACACAACTTCTCTACCAACAGAAGAATAAAACATCATGGGCACAGCCAGGAGACACTTGCAGAAAAAAACATGAGAGGGGGATTTAAGCCTCTGTTAGCTGCTGTCTGCAGCGTGGCAGAAGAGCTGGGAAGGCCAAATGCATTTGCTGGGATGTGTCGCAGAGGAAATGAGCTCTTCAATGAGATGTGTGAAGAGAAGGGAAAAAAGAGAGAAGGAGGCTGATAGATAGAGAGGACAAAACCACAGAGGATACGTTCTCTGTCAGGGCAGGGCACATAGTATTTCATGAGCAGTTTATCAGGCTTGGCAAATTGAGAAAGGTACTGCGTATCAAATGCTCTGTGTGAGCAGGGATGCCCAGCTATCTGCACCCATACCAAACCAAACCAAACCAAACCAAACCAAACCAAACCAAACCAAACCAAACCAAACCAAAGCAAACCAAACCAAACCAAACCAAACCAAACCAAACCAAACCAAACCAAAGCAAACTAAACCAAAGCAAACCAAAGCAAACCAAAGCAAACCAAAGCAAACCAAACCAAACCAAACCAAACCAAACTAAAGCAAACCAAACCAAACCAAACCAAACCAAACCAAACCAAACCAAACCTCTCCTCCACTTCACCTCAGCAGCTCCTTGATTTTCTGCAGAAGGTTTCCCAGCAGTGTCATTAAAGACCTCAAGTAGAATGCTCATGCGGGTCATCTGGGGAATGTTGGGCTTGCCTCAAAATGCATCCAGAATCCTTCAAATTAGGTGCAGTCACTGCTAGACTACACATTTGCCGTTCAGCATCACAGAGCGTGGGTCCAGCATCACAGAGCGTGGGTCCAGAGCATTTGTGATCTCTTTACTGATGTGGGTACAAATCTAGGTGAGATGCGTGGAAGCCAGGGATCTTTCAGTGCATGAGATAAATGCCAAGCTCACCAAGCACAACGAAAGTGGTTATTTCTCTTTTTGCCATTTCTTGTGTGCTGGGGAATGGTCTAAAGATTTCCTTACAATACAAAGAGAGTACTTCTACTTGCAAGTTGCACTGCTCTCTCCTTCTCTCTGACCCTCTCTCACACTTCTTTCTCTTTGTTTCTCCCTTTCTAGTTTTGTGCCATTTTTCACCTTTTCGAGAGACGTTTAAGAACTGGTGGGAAAACCCCAAGAAAGCACAGCTGTTATACGAAGCGATGGCTCCAAGAGCTCTACAGCTGCCATGGCACGTGAGAGGTGTGCTCCATAAGCTCTTTTCCCTTTCTCTCCTTCACTAATAAATGAATCACTAAAGGTACTTTACCAAATTTCCGTTGTCTCATTTTTCTATTTTATTTACGGTTTTCCCATTTTTCTCTTTCTTCCTTTTTTCTTTCCTCCGTTTTTTTTTTTTTTTACTAAGTTACCAAACTGACCAAAATGCAAAGACCCAAGCTGCTGGTGTCCCTCCAAGAAGCAGACAAGTTCCACGTGTTTCGCTTGGGTCACAAGTATTGATGCACCAAATTCTGCAGAATATACTAACCCACCTACAATGCAGGGGTCACCACATGTCTCACCTAGGTAGTATCCAAACCAAACAAGAGCAAACCAAACAAAGAAAAGTGCCTTCTCTCTACTAATGGAGTCTTACCCACGTCCTGAGCTGGTCCCGCAGCGTCGCCCTTTGCGTTTGAGACTCAGCAGAACGCTGAGCCAGGCGCTCCTGGGGCGGGCACGTTTCTTCCTCCAGCATGTCCGTCTCCGTGCCTGCACTTGTGCATCCAGAGTCTGCACGGCCGTGGGCACTGTCGGGCACGGACACGTGTGGGGACGCTTCCCAAGCGCAGGCACAGCCGAGCTCTCTCGCACGGAGGACACGGACACACACGTGCAAATGGTGGTGGAGACCAAAAAGTCTTTATTGGGGGGGCACTCTAATGGGCAGCGGCCCCACCCTGACCACAGGGAGGATCCTTCCCACGGCATGGGCCACGTTGTTGTAGGTCTCCTCACACAGTACGTTCAACAGGAGGTCGCAGAAGAGCTCGAGGCCAATGCAGGAGGCAAAGAGCACCACAGCAGCAAGAATGCAGGTGACAGCAAACATCGGGCTGGCAAAGAACATGTAGAGCATCCTGCGGGGCAGAAGAGGCATGGGAGACAGGGCAGGGTGGACGCCTCGCAAGCCCCTCCTGATATGGGCTGCAGGGCCCTTTCCAGGAGCCCCACAGGCCTCCTCCCCAGCCGTTTCTCATTGCTCCCTCGGGCAGGCTGGGACGTGAGACTCCGCAAGCCTGGGAAAACACCCCGACCCAGGGAAAACTGACGCCGAGCGCTTCTCGGCTGCAAAGCCCACAGCCGGCCAGCAGCTTGCCAGCAGCCTGGCTTGTGAGCCCCACCGGTTGCAGCAGGTGACCAGCCCACCCCAGTGGCTGCCCAGGAGCGGGCCCCGGGGCACAGGGGACGCAGTGGGGACACTCACTGCAGCCAGTACAGGAAGCCGCATCTCCTCGCCAGCGAGTCCTTCTCCTGCAGGGCAACAGAGGACACGGACGCTTGTCAAGCACTGGTGCATGGTGGGGACAGCTGGAGTTGCACGGTGCCCCTGGCCCCCGCCTTGCGCAGGAGCGTAGCCCGTGTGTGGCTGGCACCTCCGTGGACCCTCTCCCCAGGGACACCCCCGCTGGCAGGGGGACAGGGGCTGGCACAGGCTCTCCCGCTTACCAGCTGTTCTTCCACCAGCTCCGGACGTGCAGCCTGTGGTATCTCGGACTCCTCCTTCCTCTGCAGCTGGCTGCGGGCAACAGGGCTTGGTTGGACGACTTACAGAGCTCCATGGCCACGCAAGGGGTCCCCTTCCAAACACACACCACCCCAGGCAGGGAAAGGGCTCCCCTGTCACACCGCCTGCTGCACGTTCCCCCCACTCCGGTGCCTGCACCAGCATTGGCAGCCCCATCATGCGGTGCTGCAGAGACACCCCGGAGACACGTGTGGGACCAGGGGCCCAACTCACCAGGCCTCTAAATACTCCATCTCCTCTTGAAGATTGCTTACTTCCCGGAACAGCGCCTGGGAGAAGGAAGGGTTGCGAGTGCCTGAGCCCGCTGCGGCCCTCCGCCAATCCCCCACCCCAGGGCCTGCGGGCACACAGCCCTTTCCCCCCAGCCCTTTCGGCATTACCTCGGTCTCCCGCCGCACAAAGGCCCCGGCCTCGGCATAGCGCTTTTCCATCTGCTAAACAACGGGTGCACCATGCGGGCGGCTGAGCCGGGACCTGGACACCCCTGGGCCTTTCCAGCCCCAGGGCCGTGCCCACTCAGGCCTCCTTCTCCCCCCTACCTGCTGCGCCTCTTCTTGCTTTCTTGCAGCCTCCTGTATAGCCTGGCACTGCTCCTGGGGGAGGGGAGGGGGTGAGGAGCAGCCATCAGGGCAGCAGGACACTGCCACCAGTGCGCTCCCCTGCCATTATGGCCTCCCAGCTCCCTCTGGGCACCTCCTTTGCCCTCACATCCCCTCTCCTTCCCAGCCCTGCAGGCGCTGTGGGCAGACACAGGGACCCCCACGCCCCACTCGGGACGCAGTCCACGTCTGGACATGGTCCTGAGCAACTGGCTCTAGGTGAGCCTGCTTGAGCAGGGCCACGAGGTGAGACAACATGATCTCCAGAGGTCCCTTCCAAGCGCAACCCGTCTGTGACTCGGGGAACTCACCTTACACTGGCCCAGCAGACTCTCCAGGCGCCGGCACTCCCGGCGCCGGTTCTCCAAACTTTCCACCGCGGCAGAGGTCTGGGAAGAGGAGCCGCACAGAGGCCCTGAGCCCGTGACACAGCCCCAGCCACCGCAGCCTGGGGACGTGGGCAGGGGAGGGGACACTGACCTCCGCGCTCAGCTGCGTGATGCTGTCCTTCAGCTGCTCCTGCTTCTTTGCCTGCGTGGGGAAAGGAGGGGTCAGGGGCTCAAGTCTCACGGCCCCAGCCCCCGGGGACAAGAGGACAACTCCACACCTACCAGACGCCGCAGCATCGCCTTTTGCATTTGAGACTCAGCAGAACGCTGAGCCAGGCACTCCCGGAGCATGCGCATGTCTTCCTCCAGCATGTCCATCTCTTCCTCCAGCATGTCCCTCTCCATGCCTGCACTTGTGTGTTGGGACTCTGCGAGGCGTGAACGGCACGGCCGTGGGCACTGTCGGGCACGGACACGCGCAGAGACGCTTCCCAAGCGCAGGCACAGCCGAACTCAGAGCGATGAGGACACGGGCACACACGTGCACACTGAGGGATGCCCAGAGCCTTCCACTGCACTGTGGACACAGGACAGGTCCTTGGCAACTACTCTCCAGACTCCTGCCCCGCAGCACCGAAGTTCTCCTCCGGATGCTTGCCCACCTCCAGGAGCAGCCCCTTTTATCCCCGCCAGGGCACCTACGTCACACACCCACAGTGACATCACAGTGACACGGCCAACACTGCCCATGGAGATGTGGCCATCACCTCCCTGGGGCTGGTGCCAGGAGCTGCTTTGGGGTCCAGCTGCGGCCGCCAAGGGAACAGGGCATCACTCGCGGCACCCACTCACAGGAGTGCTCCTCTAATCGAGCGTGCACGTGATTCGCGCTTCTTAGCATTTAGTACATACACCAATTGCATATTCATTTGTTTCTACTGCTCAGTTAATGCATTAAACAGAAATTATTTCCATAACCCCGCCCTTTGCCGGAAGTCCATCTTTGGTAGTCGAGAGTCTTCATCAGGGGTCTCTAGTGGTCCCCAGGGGTCTTTGCAGCCGCTGGTAATTTCCGCTTGGCTTTCATTGCTAATTTTGCTATTACACCATATATGTCTCTGGGATATGCACCTTGATTCTCTGGCAAAGCAGGAGCACATTCCCCAGCTAAATGACTGTAACCGATCCCTCTTTGACGGTATACATTACGGGTAGATTCTATAGTACAGTTCTCCCCAAAATCAGATCGCCATACGATATATTGAGTAGTGGTGCAGATCTTTTTCAACAAAGAACGCCAATCATGCGGAGTCAGTACTTAGGAGGCGCTTAACGCTTCTAAAAACTTCACAATGCATGAGGAAGTAACCCCATTTTCTTTAACTGAAGTCTGCAATTCCTTTACAACTTCATAAGACAGCTGTTGAAAGCCTGCAGGTTGCTGTTCACAATAGGCCACAGGGCATGCTGTGACCACTTGCCATTCGCCTGCTTTTTAAGCCTCTTCTCGACTTTTATCCCACACGGTTAAACTAGTGTGCGCTTTCAGTAGGGAAGTATCATCTGGGGGGAATAAATCAGGCTCTCGCTCCGGGTCCGTCAGGCCAGGACCAAGGGGGTTGTTGGGCGACTCCCACAAACCATCATTGGTCAAAAGCGTTGGCTGTCGCGTACGAGCGGGGGCTTCGTTGTCAGCCAGCCCTTTCTCCGCTACCGCATCCGTGGTTAGTGCATTTTTGCACGCTATTTCTACAGGATCCCACTCCTTCCCTGGCAAGAGAGGAGCAGAAGGGTCACAGCTAGTTGCCACCCTTGCAGCTACTTCCTTCTGAGCCGCTTTTAAACTAGTAACAATTTTCCCCCAGGTAGATAAATGTTGGCAAGCAGCATTATCTCCGGTCGCTGCCTGTTCATATAGTTCTCGTCCGACTTTATGCCATGCCTCCAAGGGAAACGTACCAGTTGTAGGAAAGTCTGGGACGTGATCAGCAATCCGTTCTACTAGAGTCACTAATCGGACCCCTGATGTGTCCCAATTTTGCCTTTGGAACAATCGCTGAAGGAGACCTAGGCTTTGCCTTTGCTCTAGGGATATCTTCCCTCCCGTGGTTCCCAGTCGCTCACCTTTCCTCGGTGCTGGGTGCGCTGTGATTCCTGTTTCCTGGTTCAGTTGGGCTGCGCTACCGGAATGGCTGCTTTCTTTACAGCCGCGCTGGAAGTCCCTGTTCGGGTGCCATTTGTAGCGCATGAGGCACAGACTCTCAGTAAGGCGCGAGAAGAGGCATTTATTACAAACTCAGGCTTGCCGATTTGCTTAGTTAGTCATTACATAAGCAATGCATTTTGTGTTCCCACCAAAGTTACTGCCATAGACACTGTTTTGTCTGTCACACGCTCTTCTTCTGTCCTTGGTGTTGTCACGTAGCATGCAGTCCCACCGCTTGTTCTCACGCTGCACGACTTGTGCGCTTTCTCACAAGCCTGGACCCAGGTGTTCAGGGGCCAGCGCTGGGTCGGGGTCTCCCCCCCTGCTGTGTCTTGTCACCACAGCAGGGAGAAGCCTAAGGGGACACCTGGAGCAAGGGGATCAACTCACAGTCAGGTCTTCAGCCACCACAGTTTCCAGCTTGGTATAGTGACATATTAAACTGAAAATGGTTTGATGTCATATGCTGGTCCAAGCACAGGAGCCGATCTGCTGGGAGTTGAGCTGTCCATGGAGGACATTTCCTGGAAATGAAAACTATCCAGTTTGTTTCCCACCACACGCTGGTGGCCCAACATGCCAAAAGTCTAATGACCCAAATTGTTGAAACATATACAATAAATACTGTGCTCTGAAAAAGAGATAATATTGCCTTTTCTGTCCTCTATGGAACAATTCTCCATTCAGTGTTTAAAAAGATCAAATACAGCCCCAGTCAGTACTGAGGGAATGACATGATGCCAATTTGACCAGACTTCCCTGTTTAGAAAGTTGTGATCTTATAAAATCTGGCATCTAGGAGAAGGGGAAATTACCTTCATTCTTCCTGGAAGCACACTGCATTGTTGTGCTGTGTTGGCAAAAATACAACTCACAAAGAGTGGATTATAGTATTATAGAACTTTGTTTCAGATACAGGACAAAATCATTGTCTCCCCAAGCAATATTGACACAGATTTACAAACTTTTATTCCTGTTCTTCTGCTACAGGCCTGTGTAGAGTCTTCCCATCTATTTATTGGAACCTATGCTGGCATTATTTCTTAACTTCAAAAATCCTATTGTATCATCTCATTGATGATACATAAGGGTTGTATTTCTTTTGTATTTCTGCTCAGACCCAGCAAGGAAGACAGATTAGCCTAACTCCTAATGTATTTTTAATCATGTTCAGAATTATAACAGAATCAGAGAACACCAGGCTGGAAGAAACCTCAAGTATCATCTGGTCCAACTTTTCTTGGCAAAAGCACGGTCTAGACAAGATGGTCCAACACCCTGTCCAGCTGAGTCTTAAAATTGTCTGATGTTGGGCAATCCAGAACTTCCTTCCAGAGATTATTCCACCTGAGAGATTTTTCCATCTTCTTTGCAGCCACCCTCTAAATACCAGAACATGGTGATGAGGTCTCCCCTAAACTTCCTTTTCTCAAGGCTGAACAAGCCCAGTTCCCTCAGTCTTTCCTCATGGCAGCTTCCCACTCCTTTGATCATCTTTGTGGCCTTTCTATGCACCCTCTCCTGCTCATCCACATCTCTTTTGTATAGCAGGGACCAAAACTGAACACAGTATTCCAGGTGTACCCATAACGGCAGAAGCATCCCTTCCAAAACAAACCAGAACGACCAGATTTGGAGACCAGTTCATCTTCTTGGACTGGGGATTTGAGAGCTGATTGATCACTGACGAACTGTCTGCATTTCAAGTGGGAGTGCTGATGAAATGGGGTAAAGCTGAAGTAACTGAATTTGGTGGTTTGGGAGAGGGACTGCAGCTCCTGTGACCAGCATGAATCCCACCAGCTGCACAGTAGCTCTGTTAAGTGCACCATTAATATGCTGCATATAAACCTACAGAGTATTACATACATTGCACAGTGGTGCTACTGTTCAGCAAAAACTATATCTGCTCCAGTCTTACCAAGATAAAACAAGATCCTGACATTGTGCAAATTTATTGGATTGTGTGTGTATATGCATATGTGTCTACCTATACACAGGGCTGTCAGCACAAGAACCGTTAATCTGTCTCTCTTTAGCATCAAGGCTGGTGAGTCAGATAATAAGGTTTTCTTGTGCTGTACCTGCATAGCTTGTATGCATTCCTCTTCAAAACAGATGGTTCAAATCAGCACCAGACAAGTGATAAGCCAGCCCTGGGTATGGAAGAATAGCAAATTACCAGGTGTCACAGAGGCAGTACAAAATTCAATTTAGGCGGGCGAAAAGCTCAAAATAGTCTTTATTCTAACCAGAACTGCTTAGCAGAAAACCAACTACAAATGGGGTTTATCCGAAATTATTCAGCACTCCAAAAAGTTTATAAAACACAGGTTCAAATACCAGCTCAGAGTTCAATTACTACACAACCAACTCAAACTCAAGGAGATCACATCCCAAAACTCCAGCGTGATGATTCAAAATGCACATCTTCCCGGTCTGTGTTGAAGTGAGGACTTTCAAGGCTACCCAGAATTCTTACCAGGTCGGAAAGGTGTCTCAGTCCCCAGGGGATGTTCCTTAGATGGGCAGTCTGAGGAGAGTCTTCAACTGCAGTCCAATGGCTCCAAGGAAGACCAACTCAATAGGGATCTCCAGTGGTCTCCATTTATACCCTAACTGAATCTGAGCTGTGGTCATTTATGGTAATGGTCCAGAAACTTCTCTCAATCAAGGTATTCCATTGATCAAAGACCATGTCTGTCCATAGCGGTCCACTGGCCTAGAAGTTTCCATTGCTTTTGGAGAAAGAGGAAGGTGGAAGTGCATCTGTCACACCAGGGAAGGAAAGGAACTTTTAAGCTTCTTGTTATGTTAATAAACAGGAAGCACTTAAATGATGCAGAAAACAGCCTTTTGAATTTCAGTTTATAAATGCTGGTTGATGGGATGAGAATCACACTTCTGTTCTTGGCGAACTCACAGTTTTCTTGATGCTACATTCCTGACTAAACATCTGAGATGTAACAGCTGATCTTATTTGTAAAGTTAACCATTGGATTATTATTAAATTATGTTATTGCCTTGTGCCTTTGTTAGAATGATATTTTATCATAAACATGGTAGTTTAAGGAAATGGACACTCAAATCTATCTTTGTCACAACTTGACACAGAAAAATACCCTGCATCTGTGGCTACCCAAGGGGTGATACATTCAAACGCATCCAGGGCCTCTGCCTACTGCCAAGGAGGAATGAGGTTCTGCTATTTATATGAGCCCCAGCGGTTCCTTAACAATAAAAAAGGTAAATGCTTGATGTTTTGAGGAATGTATTAAGCTTAGATTTCTTAGAGAAGTGACTAGTACAGATGAGATTTGCATGCACTGCTAAACTTGTCGAATATCTTATTTTACTATAAGCTACTTCTAAAAAATCTACTTGCTTGCGGAGGTACATTTATATTGTTCCTCTAATGGGAAAAGAAAGTGTGGGCCTCTGACAAAGTCTGCTCACTCTGTTCAAGTTAGTCTCTCTCCATCCTTCTGGGAGAGTCCTAATCCCACATTCATGAAGACAAAATTAGTGCTGAAACACTGCAAAGTATTACCAAAAGTAAGTTTAAGCTAGTGCAGATTAAGCCACTTTAAACTGTTACGCAAGTTTAAAAAATTACTGCTTTTGTGTTTTATGTGTTTATCAGAAATGGCTCATTTGTGAGATATCAAAGCTCTTGGCAGTTTTTCACATTGCAATCAATACTCTTGCAGAGTCTAGAAAAAAAAAAAGTTGGCCTCATTGGTGGTGAAATCTATAATCAAAGGATAAAAATTATCAGGAACCTTTAATATCCAGTGAAGGCAAAAGTGAAGGAATTGACCATTTGATGATCTGTATATGTTAACTCTAGCTGCTTAATCTCATTTCTGGACTCATGCTCCAATAGCTTGTATGTAGTTGTCATTAAAGTCATCATGCTGCTTTTTATGGTACAGAATATATACATTATTCATGGTTTAGCAGGTGTTTTTCACTCATGTTTTGGTGTCATCTTCTCCCCCACTCCAAGTCTTACAGTATCAAGAAAACTTTCTCACTGCAACATCACTGTTCAAGCTTCTGTTTACCACCACAGTGTCTTCAGATGGAGCTATTTCTTGATCTTGCCATGTTAGGAGACAGAATGAGAAACCAAGGTAAGATCAGTGTAACTCTTCAACTTTTTCTTTCTTTTATTTTTTTTTTTAATCAGTAAGCATAATAATACATTTTTGTAACTCAAAATGTCAATACTAGCTATCCTTTTGCCTAACTAAAAAACCCCACATATGATGCATGCATATAGCTGGTACATAAATATGCTTCTAGTCACATAAACAAGATTTAAGCTCTCCTGTTATCTTTGAAACACACTAAGAACATCTTTAAAACTTATTTAACTGAAAGAATTAAGCAACTACCTGTCTTGACAGAAGTGAGGCATATGTGATGCTTTATAAATAAGTAAGTCAGGGTCCTCGTATCACAGTATTTTAAATGCTTTTTCATACTGCATGGATTTCAGGTATCCATGTATGTTGAATTTCACCTTGTTGTTGCCCTGTCTTTCGGTCTCATAAAATCCAGGTACAGTTCTTCTGACAGCTCACTGTCTTACCAGCATTATCAGCAAAGTTTCTAGTTTCACTCTTCACCCCCTTTTTTCACAGGGCTACATTTAAGAATGTACCAGGTAGCCCAGGTCCCAGCACTAATCTCTGCAGAAATGTATTGGTGACTGCTCTCCATTGCACAGGTTAACTATTAACTTGTACTCCCCTTCACCATTTATCAGACTTTACTGCTAAATCAATCTTTTAGGCTTAATGCTTCTTTTAAGGCTTAAGGTTTCTTTTAAAAGCCTTTAGGGGACTTGGTGAGAAGCCTTCTGGAAATCCTGTAGACTAGATTAACTAGATCTTCTTTGTTTACTGATCCCTTTAAAGCAATATCAACAGACTCAAAAAGTTTTAAAAAGCCTTTCCCACATAAAGTAAACAAAACCAAAGTTTGCATTGCACTTAAAATATGTGTGTAATATGAGGCAATGCAGTAGCAGGTGGTTACCATGGATGATATGTAATCCAAAAATCACTGTTCAGGAGGCTGGGTCACCTATGTTGGATTAATTACTTCTAATAAAAGGCTTTATGTATTAGTAAAGCTTCAGCCTTTGGACTAATTAATTTTGCGTGCTATGTAATAATAACTCTACCTAATAAATACAGAGTTAAGGGACAGTAAGGATTTCTTATTCTGTGGAGGCAATCTGTAAATATATTATGGTAATGTGATAAACACTTCAAATATATGTAAACTGTTTTTGGCGTTCCACATAATGCAAATATATACACAAGCACTTAACTAAATGTATGAATTATGTATTTTCCAGTACCTTCCATTCTATGTGCTTTGTGATCTATCCCATATGAGGCTGGTGATTGTTTTTCTCAGCTCAGATCCCTTTTATCCCAGATGTTGGGAAGCTAACACTGGAATTACAGTTTTGAAGGTAAACTTGATATGTACTTTCTTTAAGAACACCTTCTTTCTTAATAAATTAAGGAAAATAATCCTTTCACACATGTTTAGTGTACGTCTGTAATGTGACATTTTCCCTTACAGCCTTGTAATTTTATATCTTGGCTCTTAAAACTTTCCTCAGTTCAAATCTACTTAGAATTACAATGGCAGTAACAACATTTTAATTACCATCTTGTTTTTAACCCTTGTTTAGCTTGTCTTCCATTGCATCAAATTTTAGTTCTCTGACCTAGGCATAGGTCTGTTTGTCCTGTGCATGGTCTGAATAAAATCTTTGGTGTAGCAAACGAAAAGATTTAAGTGAGAATAAAATTGAAAGGAAAGAGTGTGATGTGCTTTGCCCATTGTTTATCATGAAGGAAAACTTTAATCTGGAACTGTGACAGAACATTCTGTATTTACATGTAGTGCTAGTGAGAGGTGTAATAAAGAAGCTACAGCGAGAATTTATTCCTCTTTCATTTGAAGCAGGTGTATGCTTATGTAACTTCAAAAACATTTTCGCAAGTGCTTCTTCAGAAAACAGAATCGCTGATTTTTATTTTGTGGAATTTTTGCCTATCAAACTACTTAGAGTACAACTTTGTTTAGAATTAAGTTTTTTATAAAACTACAGGTACTGAAGTGCCTCTGTATTAGATGTTAGAATGCTGAAAAAAATACTATTTTTTCTAGTTGAGAGACTGTAGTGCTCGACTTATAGACTATACTGTGACTCTGGTGAGCCTTCTGAATCACAAGGATCATTTGTACCAGTAAAAGCCTGAGATACATTTCTGTTATCTTGGTATCTCTGAAATTGAAGAAGAGGCTGTATTATGACGGTCTTTTCTAATAAAGGATCATGATCACAGTTAACTGAAATAAGACTAACATTTCTTAGCCAGGAGAAAGAGTCATCAGGGCATCCAACGATGGATTTCATATTTGTCACTGTACAATTGCCATCTAGTAAGATTAAGGCTATGTTGCCCAAAAACCACCCTGCTCCCCAACAGATGTATTAAACACAATTTTCATTGCTAGTCATGAAGAAAGAAAAGTATCCCAGACTGGCTTGTTCCTTTGCAGTCTCTCTAGTTTAAGCTAAAATGTTTATAACTTTGCAAATTAATTGTAGGCTTCCTTATACCATTAATTGTGTCCACAGCACCTATTTAAATACTGGCAAATTTTTTGTATCTGCATTAATAAGTTGGGTGTGTACCATCTCACGCTTTAGCTAAGAGGAACTTCCACATATTCTGTGGGTTCTCATATAAGTTATGTAATGTCGAGTTCTGGGCACAAATACTTAGAATGGAATGACGTGCAGAGCCATAAAATGCAACACCGATGGTAGCGATGTGTGAAAATAATGCAAATGGCTTGGATTAATGGTGGTGAATAGAGGTAATTACTGCCGGAAAGCTTGAAAGCTGTTGAGCATCAGTGGAGAGATTTGTGCAGTGTGGGGGCAGTCCTTTATAGTGAAGCTTCTGTGCTGAGAGAGATGGAAACTTTTTTTTTCCGTGGTAACATATCATTGGTGTGATAATTTTCACAGTATCACAGTATGTTTGGGATTGGAAGGGACCTCAAAAGATCGTCTAGTCCAATCCCCCTGCTGGAGCAGGAACGCCTAAGTGAGGTCGCACAGGAACATGTCCAGGCGGGTTTTGAATGTCTCCAGAGAAGGAGACTCCACAACCCCCCTGGGCAGCCTGTTCCAGTGTCTGTCACCCTCAGTGAGAAGAAGTTTTTTCTCAAATTTAAGCGGAACCTCTTGTGTTCCAGCTTGATCCCATTGCCCCTTGTCCTATCATTGTTTGTCACTGAGAAGAGCCTGGCTCCATCCTCATGGCACTCACCCTTTATATATTTATGAACATTAATGAGGTCCCCCCTTAGTCTCCTCTTCTCCAAACTAAAGAGACCCAGCTCCCTCAGCCTGTCTTCATAAGGGAGGTGCTCCACGCCCTTGATCATCTTCGTTGCCCTATGCTGGACCCTCTCCAGCAGTTCCCTGTCCTTCCTGAACTGAGGGGCCCAGAACTGGACACAATATTTCAGATGTGGTCTCACCAGGGCAGAGTAGAGGGGAAAGGAGGACCTCTCTCGATCTACTAACCACCCCCCTTCTAATACACCCCAGGATGCCATTGGCCTTCCTGGCCACAAGGGCACAGTGCTGGCTCATGGTCATCCTGTTGTCCACCAGGACCCCCAGGTCCCTTTCCCCTACACTGCTCTCTGATATGTAATTTCCCAACCTATACTGGAACCTGGGGTTGTTCGTGCCCAGATGCAGGACTCTACACTTTCCCTTGTTAAATTTCATCAGGTTATTCCCCGCCCAACTCTCCAGCCTGTACGTTTTTTTACGGGTTAAAGTTTGAAACACTTACTGATAAAGATCCTGGCATCTCAGAATTATTTGTTAGTTACGATGGGGACCATGGTGGTGTGAATGCTAACCACTAACTCACCGGAATACATTAATATGCTACAAAGACCTTTGCTAAGAGGGCATAGTCTGCACAGAATTACTCCTTCCGCTATGTAGGTTGGCTAGAAGGCCAAGACAAGTTTCCTCAGCTACCCCTTAGCTTTGCAGGATCAGACCTGAGCTGAATACTAAATCACAAGCTATGCCCTGCCCATTGTGAGCCATGAGAGTTACCCATATTTATGAAAAAAGGCAACAAGAAATTAAAACTAATATGACTTAGGAAAATACCGGAGGTAGGTAGTGTCACAGGTTTTATATCTAACACATTTTTATTTACTTTACATTCATACAGCATGTTTCTGGAGTCTAAATTTCATAAGTTGTCAGCATTTGAAGGTTTTATTAAAATTTACACCTTAAAAAAACTTGCTATTTGGAATTTTGAACCTTCAGAAAGAAGTAGTTCATATGTACAAAGTTTAATATCCCATATTGGCGATGTGAATAAAACTCCTACTGCATTAATCGTGTTTCGCACTCTGCCACAGATACTTTATGTGAACACAATATACAAATATAAATGCAATATTTTAAAATATAAATTAAAATTTTTAAAATATAATTTCAGTACACGTTGTGCGACAGATTATATTGGATGCCATTTTTGGAAACAATTCCATAGCTTACCAGGGGAAAAATATAATAAGCAGAGATACTCGCGCCCTTTGCATTCTGTAGAAGTTAATGGTGCAGCGTGCTGGTTTTCTCCTTAAGCCGCAGTTGTGCTGTGGGAAGGGATAATCCCGTCTGATAACTGACACAAGGTAAGTGTTTTTCCTTCCTCCGAACGGGCTGCTCAGCACTTCGAAGTTTCGCTGTGCCCGGGGTGCTCCCGGGTCAGTCCCTCTCATGAGTCACACACCGATACTGCGGGCCCCCGGCGCTCCGCTCCGCTCCGCTCCGCTCCGCCCCGCCCCGCCCGGCGCCGCCCCGGCCGCCCCACAGCAGCGCTGCCCCGGGCGGAGAGCCGCCGCTCCCGCCACGCCGTCCGGCCGCGCCCGCCGGGGTTCCGCCGGCCGGAAGCTCCCGCCTCCGCGGGCGAAGGCCGCTCGGCCGCCGCAGGTGAGGCCGCCGGGGCGGGGCGGGGCGGCGCAGGTGGGGAGCGGGGCAGCCGCGGAGCACGTTCCCGGGACGGGCTCCCCGCGCGCTCTCCGGCGGGATCGCCCCTTTTGCTCCGCCGGGCGCCCTTCGGACTCTGCGGCCGCTCCTGCCGTCGGGTGGATGAGAGCCGGCCGAGCGGCGCCGGGCAGCGCCTGAGGCCGGGCCGAGCGCCAGCCATGTCGAGGAGCGCCGGCTCGGAGGGCGGGCAGCCCGGCCGGTCCCTGCCGCCCCGCGGGGCCGGCCCTGGCTCGCCGCTCCCGCGGGACGCGGAGCCCGGCGCCGCCGCCCCCTTGCCGCCGCCCCCGCTCCCGCTGCAGCCGCCTTTCGGGCCCGACGCCTGCCCCGGGCAGGGCAGCCCCGGCCCGAGCGGGCCGGCCGAGCTCAAGCCGGTGCGGCGGTTCATCCCGGACTCCTGGAAGAACTTCTTCAAGGGGAGGCGCAACCACGGCTCCAGCTGGGACAGCACGGCCTCCGACATCAGGTACATCTCGGACGGGGTAGAATGCTCGCCGCCGGCCTCCCCGGCCCCCCTGCAGCCGAAGCCCAGGTCGGTGCCCGGCTCCTACAAGGACCCGTACGGAGGATCGGGCGGGAGCTACAACTCGCGGAAGGAGGCCGAAGCCATGCTGTCCGGGGACCCCTTCAGCTCGCTGGAGCACCGCGCTGCCACCGGGCAGACGTACAGTGAGCGGGTGGAAGCCTACAACCAGCGGTACGCCTACATGAAGTCCTGGGCCGGCCTGCTCAGGCTCCTCGGTGTGGCGGAGCTGCTGCTGGGCGCCGCCGTCTTCGCCTGCGTCACGGCCTACGTGCACAAGGATAACGAGTGGTACAACATGTTCGGCTACTCGCAGCCCTACGGCTACGGGCCCAGCAGCACCTATGGAGGCTACTCCTACAGCGGACCCAAAACGCCTTTTGTCCTGGTGGTGGCGGGAATGGCGTGGATCGTCACGATAGTGCTGCTGGTGCTGGGCATGTCGATGTACTACCGGACGATCCTCCTGGATTCCAACTGGTGGCCTCTGACTGAGTTTGGAATTAATGTGGCCTTGTTCATCCTGTACATGTCGGCTGCCATAGTGTATGTAAACGATACCAACCGAGGCGGGCTCTGCTATTACCAGTTCTTCAAGACGCCGATAAATTCATCTTTTTGCCGTGTGGAGGGAGGTCAGACAGCAGCAATCATCTTCTTGTTTGTCACAATGATCATCTATCTAATTGGTGCTATGGTGTCTCTGAAGCTGTGGAGGCATGAGGAAGCCAGGAAGCACAGGCAGTTGATGGAACAGGAGGTAAGTCGTTAGTTTCATTTGGTATCTGCTGGGTATGGTGTGGCCAGAAGCGAAAGACAGAGTTATATCCGGTGTCTTATAAAGCCATAGCATTGTTTTGGTTGAAAGACGCACTTAAGGTCATCAAGTTCAACCGCAACCCAACTCTGGCACTAAACCATGTCCCTAAGAGCCTCATTTATACATCTTTTAAACCCCTCCAGGGATGGTGACTGCACCACTTCCCAGGGCTGCCTGTCCCACTACTCTGCAGCAGGTCCACAGCCTGTTAGGGACAACTTTCACCAGTCTTAACAATATTTGAGATTGCCAAACGAAAGGCGTTTTTAAGTATGTCTGATCTAAATTCTTGGACTTTTTTTTTTTTTAATTCACTTCGGTGAGGAGCTGGCTCTGTTCTCATTGTAATTCTTAGCTCTCTTCCTGCGCCAGCTGATGAACTACTTCCTGGTGTGTGTTTTCCAAACAAAGGAAGAAATGAACAAGGCACCTGTTCAGTGGGATTAGGTTTAAAGCCACCTAGCATTTATATGAAGACTGCACTTTCAGCACATTAACTGCTACTGTGCTGACCATAAGAACATGAAATACTTATTGTTACTATGCGAGCAAAACTGCAAGCTGCTTCTTTAGGTCTTCCAAGCTTTCTTTACAATAGTTATCAGAAAATAATAGTAACAACAGAGTTGGTGTCTCGGATTTCAGTCAACGTCATCTTTTTCACATTAAGTATTTTGCATTGCTGCTGGCTTTGCCCTTACTGAAAGCATTTAATGCTCACCTGGTCAATGGCTAGTAACTACTCTAACTAGTAGAGACTTATCACTCTCAACTAAAGAATTCAAAGTCGTTTGTGTTAAACCTCCTTCATGTGAAAACACCACCAAAAAAAACTTTAAAAAGTTAATAACACTTAATATAGCACAAAAAATAGTGTATGTGAAGCCTACATAAGCCTAACTTACAGAGGGGTCAACATGTAAGTGATTTTAGTAGGAGAGAGCACATTTAAACCTGCCATTTCCTCGGCTCTGTGACTGCAGTCTGATTTGCAGAATTTTCATGTAACGGTGGTTTCCATTCCACCACCTTGCATAAAACCAAGATTCCGCTTTGGAAAACCACATTGCAGCTCTTTGATACAAGTATTTTAACCAACTTTTAATATGTCCTGCAAGAATTAGGTGATTGCTGGAGTTGTCCAGAAGGTGTTCAATCACTTTTCCCTGTTACTATCCATGGTCTTTTATTGCAGTTACTTAATATTCCTGAAAGGAATGTGTTTGTAGGAGAGGTTAGGCTCTGGAGAGTGCCGTACAAAACAGCTTCTGGTTGAGCAACTGATCGGTGTGCTGTTGTGTTCTCTAGGCAGTGAACTGGGCTGCACCATGTCCGTGAGATAATACAACCTGGAATGTGAAGCAGTAAAGGAGACTGGGAAGCAGATGGGGTATTTCCTGAAAGCCGTTCCTTACAGCTATGCTCTAGCAGATCCTGTTGTTGTTCTGGGGTTGGGTGGTTGTTTTCTTTCCACAGTTCTTAAACAGTCTTCAGATTCATTGATCTGAAAATATTCCTTATGCTAAATTTCTTGCCTGAATTCATGCCTGAATACAAATATAATTCTATGTACAGCATGATTTTGAAAAAGTTTAGATTTTAAGAGTCTGTGCATTTGCATATTATTTTTGCTGAAAATAAAACTTATGGCTCTTTCCATTTTTAATAGATGAAAACACAGTCATCTTTTCCAGAAAAGAAGGTAGGAAATAGGAATTTATTTTTCTGTTTACTGATATTTCCAAATGGTTGCTATTTTTCTTGTGACTGTTTTAATCAAACAATCTATTTATTTACTTATTTGGCTTGGAAGACATTAGCTTTAATTCTTTAATGTAGTCCATACAACAGTCTCCTACTTAGAAGATTTGGAAGAAGCTTGTAAAGTTACTACTAGTTAGGCTAGGTTATAACATTTCCTGTAAATAGCAAATCTGATGACTGCCTCTGTGTGTGCTCATACTGTCTTTCACGAAGTGACAAGTTCTGTAGCATTTATCACAGAGCTGGGCAGACGTGGTTGGAACCACAGGTCATCTGTTGGGTTGTAGGTTTCAGAAACTCTCTTTCCTCCTGGCTCTCTACTGACTTTGGAGGAGAGTCCATGGGAGCACGGAAGCAGTAGGTGCTCCGTGAGTTGGGCTTGTTCCTGTGTCTCTGAGGCTGCTCCAAAGACCTCCTTAACACTGGATGTATCAGCAGTTTTAGTGCTTCTGCTGCACAAAGGTGTGGTTGCATAAACTGCAAGGATTGTATAGGGTCTAAACAGCAGACGTTGGTGATTCTCAGATCATTTATAGTGTTTTTGTTTCAGCTTTAAATGTCTCCTGATCGATACCTTGAATTTCTCTGTTGCTTCAGTACTGGATCAGGATCCTTTTTTGTGTTTTCCTACAAGACTCCATGTGCTTTTATTTCTGGATCAAGGGATAAATTGTGCAATAGGAAACAAGGGGGAAAGGGAGCTCCAGAGAACTGAGTGACTCATGTTCGTTCACAAATTAGATGGATAACCAAGGAAACTTCTTTGAACTATTTTTTAGGACATACAAGGAATTCCAAGCCCAAAGAAGTATTTACCTGTCACTGATACCACTGCTAGGACAGACTGAAACTGGATACTGTATGAGAAACATTACTCTAACTCTTTACTAATTTTCTAATTAGTAAGAAATACCTGTGATTTGCTTCTGCTGTTGCTCAGTGCTTGTATATTTGTATTCAAATGAGCTGGGTATTTTGTGGTTTATGTATATTGTATTTTAAGTAAAACCATTATCACTAAGAACTATTTTATTTTCTTTTAAAACAGTATGAAAGTGATGACAGAGCAAGAGAAGAGGTCACTTACACGCAACTTAAATCAGTGGGAAGAAAACCAGAACTCCTTAACGGTCATATACCTGCAGGCCACATTCCTAAACCCATAGTGATGCCAGACTACCTAGCGTAAGTGACTTGACTTCGATGAACAAACTCAGTGGAGAATACTTGAATGATGGTTTTGACTCATCATTTCTCGTATATATGCTCGTGGTTGCTCTGCCATGCATGTGCTATGGGAACTCGTAATTCTTTATTAATCTAATGTTTAAAATAGAGAGCATGGAGGCTGGCATCAATGGCATAGCACTAGTAATATAAATAAAGAAATCTTAAATTTAAAAAAAAAAACCACAAACCTCAAATGTTAAAGTAGAATGTCATAATCTAGCAAGTACAATAACTTCCAAAAGGAAGAGAAGACCACTGCACAAACAATTAAGAAAATAATAAAATACATGGGAAATCATTTGTCTTTTTGGACCCTGAAATTTGACTACTTTTGTACTTTCTGCGTGCTAAATCTATAACATGCTCCCTTTTAAAGGACAGGCCTTTCCACAGTGAAAAGTATAATATTATAAATTAATTTTTATACTGTTTAACACAGACTAGGGCACAAACTGAGAACACAGGAGCTTCCACTGGAATATTGTTAAAATCTTTTTTACTGTGAGGGTTAGCACAGGTTGCCCAGCAAGATTATGGAGTCTCCATCCTTGGAGATATTCAAAAGCTGCCTGGACATGGTCCTGGACAACCAGCTGTAGGTGGCCCTGTTTGAGCAGGGATGCTGGACCAGATGACCTCTGGATGCCCCCTCCAACCTCAACCATTCTGTCATTGTGTAATTCTGTGGTTTCAGTTCTTTGCATATGTTAAAGGTTTGATTGCAGGGTGACAATAAACCATGGCAGATGGTTTATTAACCCTCTCTCTCCCCTCTTTAGCCCCTCTCCCCCCGTTTCCCACTACAGAGAGGCGATTGGAAATCAAAAGAATGACAGAGAGGAAGAGTTGGAAAAAAATTTAAAATGTTTTACTAATGCTTCTAATAAAATAGAGAAAATAATACAAAATATACAAAACTTGAAAATCCCAGCAACTGGTCCAGCAGATGTCAGGCCGGCACCCAGAAGTCCTGGACAGGACTTCGCAGCCAACTGGAACTGGATTCAGGCTGTCACTAGGCCTTCAGTTTGCAGGGATGACTTGCAAGGTCTTCTCCTAATGCTGGCCATAAGGAAAAAGGGACGAGATCCTCGTGCTCTCCCACTTTTATATGAAGTATCAAGTGAATGGGATGGAATACTCGGTCAGTTTCAGTCACCTGTTTCAGTTCACCCCTGTAGTGGGACATGCATCCTTATCACCGACCTTGCATTCCATTGTTATGTCTATCAAAACGTGTATCTAGCTTTCTGAAAAGTGCAGCTAGTAAGAAGACTTTAGCTGACAGGAAAATTCACTAAAAGAGAAACTTGTTTTTAACAAAACCAGGACAACATACATGCAAATTCAAGCAGGTTATGAGATTAGCAAACAACACAGAAATACACTATCAAGGTGAATGGTTCGTGTGTTTCTTGAAGTCCTATCTCTAAAACTAGTCCTTGGAAACTGTTTTTGCCTTTTTTTAAAGGAAATACCCAGCAATTCAAACAAATGAAATGCGAGACCGATACAAAGCGGTATTCAATGATCAGTTTGCGGAGTATAAAGAACTGTCGGTGGAAGTTCATGCTGTATTGAAAAAGTTTGATGAGCTGGATACATTGATGAGACAGCTTCCTCACCATCCTGAAAGTGTATATGTAAGTACCTGTGAAATGGGGTCATGGAAAACAGGTGTGATATTAGTCAGTTTCTGACTGTCTTTATCTAGGGCACAATGTCCTGTAATACTGGCAGTGACTTGGTGGGAGAGAAAGTTTCTCCAAATAGGTTGTTTCTTGCTTGGTCATGGATCAAGGATAGCAAGTTGCAATTAAGTTGTATACGTGTTTTTCTGGTTGGTTTGGGTTTTTTTCATGCTAGTAGCTTTCAAGTTTGAGCAAGTTACAGTTATTTTAGTTTTACTGTTTCTCAAATACAAGATTCACAACTAAAATTTTACAACCAGAATGGATTGATCAAATGAGAGTTTTGCTTCTGATTAGTATCTTGTAGAATTTACATGAAGATATAAAGCACGCTCAAGGTGGTTAAAAATGTGTGTTCTCTTTCATTAGGAACAGGAAAGGATATCAAAAGTTCTGCAAGAATACAGGAAGAAGAAAAATGTGAGTATTTTCAGCTTTACACTGCTAGTGAATCTAATAAATAGCAAGGAGAGTGTGAATAGCCAACATGTCTGATGCAAGGTTCATCTTCTGAGACAGTCTCATCTCTTAGCATTCTGCATTGAGAAGACTGGTTATTTTTTGGCATCTAGTTCATTTATATTCACCAATCGACACAGCCAACAGATAACAGAAAACATAGTCTTGAAAATAAGTTTTGTATTTTCTTTGTGGCATAGAACTTTGCAAGACTCTCAAAAGTAATTTTCAGTGTAATCCAAGAGGTTTCACTCATTTTTAAATGAGGGCAGTAAATGGAATGTGTATTCCATTGAAAACAACAAATTACAACCCCCTGTTTTAATGGAATTCAAATTTTATGTCCATGTTAGTTAAACTTCATTGTTTTTTTGAGGAGAGTGACTTATTAGACATACCACAACACATTTATAAAATCTAAATTACTTAGTATGATGTCATTTATGTTTGCAGACTTCTGTTTAAGAACAGCTCTGTTTACTAAGTAACTACAGTATATAAAAGCAGAAAATCTTCTTCCAGCCTTTTATGAAGGAAGGGGAAGAGGGAAATAAGAAATTGTGGCCAGGGAAAAAGAGTGTGATTTTGGAGAATATTTACATGCTGTCCTTAATCAAGAACATAATTGATGATAGAGTATTCTTGGAAGAGTCTGAAAGTGTAATATATTAATGTAAAGATGTTTGTATTTTTGGCAGGATCCTGCATTTCTGGAGAAAAAGGAGCGTTGTGAATACCTAAAGAATAAGCTTTCTCACATAAAACAACGAATTCAGGACTATGATAAAGTTATGAATTGGAATGTGGAAACTTAGCTGTGCCTTCACTTTGGGGATACTATTTTCTATTTTGTAAATCAATATGCATATTTTAAACTATTTATTTACTCTCAGAACAGTACACCTATGGGGATTGCTTAAACACTTTCACTTAGATGTTGTACATTAGTGGTAAGTTTTGTATGCAGATCCAATTTTAAACCAATGTAATGAAGTTATCGGATAAATTTAGAAAACCTGGGCTAATGTTCTGCTTTTATTAGACAGTACACAACCTGGCCTCTTAAATATGAATACTTTATTTCAAAGTATTGTGTTTGCAAAATTGCAAAGCCCATCAGAGAAAGCAGCTCCAAATTCCGCATCAAAAGTTTGCACAGAAATGTCATTAACGATTTCAGATTTTGTAGGTGAGAATAGTATCAGAAAGAGCTGGCCTGTTGTTTCTGTCTGGGATTTGGTGCAGTGTTTAATTATATTGAATAGTTTTGGCAAGTTGAAAATTAGTTTCATAAGACTTTTTGTATTGTATTTCCAAATGCTCTGCTGTATGTCAGAAGTTATCTGGAATTTCACCCAACAAGAGATGCAAAATAACTGGGCAGGGGTTGGAGAGGGTTGGTTGTGTTGGGGTTTTGGTTTTGTTTTGTTTTTATTTCCTCTCTTTAGAGGCGATACAAGAAATTTTTACATGGCCCTAATGGAACAGAGGTACAGGATGAGACTCATGTTTAGCGTTCCATTGGTGTTGCTTGAGGACAGTATGCTCTGCGTACCTTTTCTGGGTCAACTTAGTAAGAATCCATGGGTTTAAAGGCAAAATACTTTATTCTTCATCAGCAAGTAACAGGACGGTTTGTCTAGGCAGCAGCTGTTCGTGAACTTGGCATTCAGAGAATAAGTACAGTAAAATTAATTCTCATTCAAAGTATAAATTATTAGTATCCTTTATAAGGCCAGGTAAAATGTTTTTATAGACATGCTTTCCAGAGCATATCTGCATAAATTCAATATACATTTTTATATTTTGTATCGGGGATATGTTTGTATATGCAAATGTTTTCATAAGCCAGTAAATTTTCTCTTTGTATCCTTTTTTCACATCTTTACTTTTTCTACTTACTAAAATTTTTGGAAGCACTGATAGTTTCTTTTTACAGTTTTCTACAACTGCAATTTGTTTGTTCCAAAACATATTGTAATTTCAAAAAAAAAAAAAAAAAACAAAAAAAAACAAAAAAAAAAAAAAAAAAACAAAAAACAGAACAAAACCAAAAAACACCAGTGTAGCCATTTTGTTCTATTTCTTATGCAGGCATTTTGTTAAAAAACGTGCTCTGATTAAGGTTATTTCACATTTTTCTTAGCGATCATTTTTTATTTAAAGGAAAGTTTTCAACATTTACCTTAATTTAAAGACAAGACATCAGGAAAGCTGTTTCCAGTTTAGAACAGTGTTGGTAGTACCACCTCTGTTCTTCGGTACTGGAAATGCACTAATATACCTCGCTCTGGCAGTTCTGTGTCTTCTGATTTTGAGCCCTTACCATTCACACTGCAATCCTAATGGCTACAAACCCACTTTTGTTAACATTCCAGTTTTATCAGCCACTTAATTCCAAGAGTTTTAGTGGATGAAGTAAATAACACAAGACACCATGGGAACACTGAGAGAACTTGAAAACTTGGCAGCATTTGAAAGTCTTCAGTCTCATCTACCTGGAAGGTGTCTCAATATTTTCATCAGCCTGAAATCAGATGATAGTCAGTGCTATCCCTTGTTCTCCCTCTCTTTTCAGGTGACTCTCCCTTTCTGGTTCAGGTTTCTATTCTTTTCAGAGAAGAGGAAACCTCTCTACCTTATGAAGGACCTGGGTGGGACAAGTGTTTTATACCTGCTGTGCTGTATACTTTTTAAACTTTTCTTTGTAAGAGAGGTCCTTGTCCAAATCCCTGCAAGCTAAGCCTCTCACTCTACACACAGGTTTCTCATTTTTTCTCAGTGTGGCAGTTCTGGGCCTTGCATCAGTAGCAGGAAAAGAAGATTAGTCCAAGCTGAAGGATCAGCTGATGTTTATAAAGTGCTAAAAAGAAGCTGACTGATTTTCTTGGGATGATTCACAGTCTGCACCCTTAGTAGGCCTTCCTCCTGCAGGACAGGGTCCAGCTCCAGGCTTTGTTTGACAGTGGTCTGAGTTTCAGTCTCTGAGAAGCTGGCTCCTGGGCCCTCGGACTGCACCTGCACAGCCTCTGCAGAACCATTGTGTTTTTCCTTTCCTGTGATGTTTCCACAGTGGGCTGGGAACAGCAGACACCATGCCTGTGCCTGGAACGAGGAAATAAACCAAGCAGAGACAGCTGTGTGTGGATCGCTCCGCATTTCCCAGCAAGCTGCCGCAGCTGTCGCTGAATGGATTTTACAAAAGTGGAGGAGAGAAGATAACGTATGAACACTCCCTTCTGCCAGCCTTTTGGGTTTCCAATAGGATTGATGCAGCGCATGGCAGTGGGGCATGCTGAGCATGGAGCTCCAGAAGGCATTTACCTTTGTGGCTTAAATCCAGCAGGACAACACATCATGACCATTACAGTAAATTACTTGCTGAGTCCTGGATCCGTTACGGACCTCAGCACTGCTTTTGCTGCATACAGTTGGTGAGCTTGTTTTGCTTTAACCTGTCAATGGGGGACTGAAAAGGTCTCAGAACATGCCGAAGAAAAATCACTAGTCTAAGAAACATTTTTGATCTCTTGGAGAAATTGAAATTAAGAAAATAACAATTAATGGCTGGGAGTTGAAGCCAGTCAAATGCAGGACAGAAATTTGGAAGAAACTCAGTGAGAAACAGTTACAAACAGAACTATTGGGGGAAGTAGTCTGTTGGTAGCCTTAAAAACTAGAAGGTATACTTCAGACAAAACTGAAGTTTTTAGATGATTGTCACCTTGGTCTCTCTAGTCTCAGCTCTGTGCATCTGCGTTGTTGAATGTATGTGTAAACAGGCTGCTGTGCAGTCTTACTCATGACTGGGTTTTTGCAGAAGGTAGTTAACATTTATTTTAATCTTACCAAGTAATATTGCCCTACAGCAGACGGCACACAGCATCCACTTTCAAATACAGCCTGTCCTCTGGCACTGAGTGTGTATAACAAGAACATTTATCCTTCAGTCTTCCTCCTAGAAAATGCCTGCCTGGCTCCACAGACCTACAAAGGGAAGTCCAAGAGACTTATAGTTTCCAGGAATGTAATAGTTTTCAAACTGGTGTTGAATAGATCAATAAAAGGGGTTTTTTTTGGTCTTGACAAACAGCTGGATATTCTTGATCACGATAACTATGGCAACATCTGCATACTCTTTGCTAATCTGTATATTTTTGCAGGGCAGATAAAGCAGCACCTCCCGTGTAACCAAAAGTTTGTATTGTATAGTAGGGTGGAGTAGCTTTCATGACAGTGTATCAACTGAAAGTACTCGTAACAATGAAAAACCTAATTGATTTGAAATTGTAGAAGAAGCTATCCAGTATTCAGTTTATTAATCTCAAGATACTGGTGGGGTTTGAAGCATTTGGACAATCACAATCTACAAAATGACTATAGATCTTGCATTCCTGACCAGCATTAAAATTTGTGGCCTTGACAATAAAAAATATCCCTATTTTGAAAAATGTCTCATTTCTTCTATTAGAACTATCAGCTTGCAGACATTTTTCCATTTTGATGTTTTATAAATTGGACTGTTTCCTTCTTAAGATAGGACAGCATGTGATCTAATGGGAGTAGATCAAACTACAAGTTTGTTTCTGTTCCTAGAAGCAAATCTTGACTACTTAAACGAAAGAACTCCCCTTTTTCAATCCTCAGTGGTTTTCATTGTTTTCCTCCAAAAGATCTTGCATTTTTCCAAGGTATGGTTTAACTGAAAGCTAATTCATTTCTCGTCTATATCCCCCATATTTATAAATTGCTCCTGATAAATGTAACTGGCTGAAGGATACAGAAGTGGGTTTTCCCCACTCCTATTTAAGGAAACATTACTAATGTTTAAATGTTTCTTCCACATTTATTGTCTTACTTGGATGCAGAGTGACACCCCTTAGAAACGGATGCTCGGTAACTTTCCTGTAATTGAAGTGGTCAGACACAGCCTTGGCACACTGCCACTGTATCCAGGAAAGTTATGATTGCTCTGCAGAGAAATCAGCTACAACTGTCTCCAGCTTTATGGAGCTAATCCTCACTGTGATGCTTAAGAAACAGAAGCTCGTGGGGATCTGAGATGGAACAGTGCTGCTCAGAATTATTTTAGGTAGAAGCAAAACATAATCACATAACATCAAAATACCCGAAACTATTTTGTTACCTGTTTTTGTATTTTGATGTTAATCTGAAAGGATCTCAAACTCTTTCTGCACATGAAAGAGCACACTTTTGCGTAATTTTTTTTTTGCTTGCATTGTGGGAAAGCAAACATTTGCAAGCTTTTAAAACTACATGTAATTTTCACTCTAACAAAATAAATAATTTCAGACATTCATACAGTTCTAGAATCTGCACTGTAATCCTGTTTAGATATAAAGACCTCGTGAAATTACCAGAACATATAAAATGGCTATCATATATTCTTTCATCCTGAAAGACTGTTTAATCCTTACTGTTCCTAAAATAGTTGACTCTGTAGACATCATTGGGTTTTTTTCTCTCACCTATAATTGAGTAGTAATTTTCTGCTACTGTGTGTAGTATTCTGTTCTGGAGATATATAAATATTATGTATGGGCATGTGTAAAATAAAGGTAATTTATTTTTTTTTTTTTCCACAGCAGATTTCAGATCTTGATAGTTTTGAATGTTTCACAGTTCTGATCCTGATTTTCTAATGACGAGTTTGTTCTGATAACAAATCTGTCCCTCTGTTCCCTTCTGCTCTTGTACTTGTGTTTTTTCCCGTTGCCTCATGAAGGCAAATCCAGCCTATGGCAACAATTTGTCACCATGTTGTCTTCTCAAGTACTCTGACATTAATCCATACAACTGAAAATGCTTTTCTTCTATTTATACATATCATCCTCGAGGTTTAACAATGTGACCTAGTTGGTGTTTTAAAGTCCAGAATGTAGGGACCATGCTATGCTTGCTTTGGTATCAACTGGTATATTACTGCAGAATTGTTCATCAGTTTCTGGGCATAACTAACTAAGGGTAGTAGAAGAAAGTTACTGTTATATAGTTAAATGTAGTTGTATAATCCTCAATATAGTACTTGTGAAAGGTGATAAGTTAACATCTATAAATGTAACCATGCATTTTCAGTGTGAGATGTATGACTTGTTTTCTGCCTGCATACAAAGATAATCACTATTACAGGTGCTTCAGATTTCTTCTCTGGAGAGAACATAAAAGCCTCTCCCAGACCTGCATACCAGCCAAAACCCCAGTATTTCTACTGGGTGTTAAAACTGTGACTGATTTGCTCCTTGATGCTTTTAGTGTCAGAGGTTTACATGTGCAAACAAAACATCCTGTTGCCCTATTTTGAGAAGCAAATGAAAATTAAAAGCTGTAGCTTCAGGAAGTTTCCATCTCTAGGAAATCCCTACATTGCACCATCTTCTAGTCTAGACTTGCACTATTTTATAGACCAAAAATAAACTTTTTCAAAGTTGAATTGGCATGTAAGATTAGAACGCGCCCAGCACAGTATCTTGAATGGAAACCACTTTGCTCCATTAATCACTATTTCAAAATCTCTCTGCTGTAATCTGCAATGCCAAGAGCTGCTGGGTATGAACTAGCATCCTTTTCATATCTTTCTGTCTGCCTTTAGAAATAAATTGTGTGCTTGCAAAGGAGGCAAATAGTAAATTTAAAGATATCTGAAAAATTGAACATACACAACATTTGGTGAAATACTACATTTCTTTTGGTCAGAGCAGTTAGCATACTCACTCGGTAGAATATGAATCACCCAAACCCACTTTTTAAGTGCCATTGCCAGTTAACTGTTCACAGCTTTGTAGTGGTAGTTTAGTAAAATAAATACCTAAAGAAATCTGTCACAGTGAAACAAGAAACCAGCTTGAAAGAGGTGTTTCTGAGTATGGTGAGGTTATTCTGCATGTTTGCAAAAACTTTTAGTACTCCACTACTCAGTTTGCTCCCGTGAGCACATTAAAATGACAGAAAATACACCTTAAACTTCACAGCAATTAATGAATTCCAGGTTCCATATTCTAGAACGGAGTTAACGCAGTGGTTTTGCTACTTGGATAACAGGCAGTTATTGTCATTAAGTAATTGATGAGCATAATTATGCATTAAAATTCAGTGCTACAGCATATGTAAATAATGGTCTTTTTCCAGGTTCATGGATTCTTCTGTTAATATTGAAATTACTCCAGTTAATTACAGAAATGCCAGGTAGTGCCTCAGTCCTGCTGACTGGTCCCTCAGAGATGAGTGAGGGCCAGGCTGACCTGACAGAAACTTACAGCCGGCTCCACAGCCACACCAGCGATGTATGTGCTGCGTAGTTTTGTTGTGCTACCAATGCTAATAATCGGAGTATTTCGATGGGTTTATGAAGAATATCCCGTATTTGGCTGCAGCGGCAGCAATGTTTTCCTCAGCTCCGAGTGCCGAGGGTCCCCGCCCACAGGCGCCGCCGAGGCCGCTCCGCTTCGCCCCCGGGCCCGTGTGGCGCTGGGCGGGCGCCACCTCGGCGAGTCAAACCCGGCGCTCCCGGCCTGGCCCCGCTCCCTGCTGCGACAGCACGGCAGGCCCGCCCCGGAACCATCGCTCCGCGGCCCGGGCGGCAGCCGGGCGGGGTGTGCGGCGCACCGAGGCGGCGGAGGGCGGGCATTTCCGGGCGGGCGCGGCGGGACGGCCGGGCCTGGCGGCGGCGCGGGCGGAGCGCAGTTCGGGGTCTCTCCGCAGTCCCGGTCAGCGGCGGCGCGGTCCCGCCTCACAGCCCCTTGTCCCCCCCAGCGGCTCCGTGGCGGGGCTGCCCTTCCGGCGGGAGTCGCCGCTCCGCGGCCGGGGAAGCGGCTTTCGCGGTGGTGAGGAGCGCGGCCGCCAGCGCTCTCGCAGCGACAGACGAACCAGAGATGGATGACGAGCCCGAGCGGACCAAGCGCTGGGAGGGAGGCTACGAGAGAACATGGTAGATTTTCCTCTTTTCTTTCCTTTTTCCCTCCTCACCTCATTGGTGAATGGCGAGAAAAACCTCCCTTCTGCTCAATAACAATCTGTTTCGCGTAGGGAGATTCTTAAAGAAGATGAGTCCGGATCGCTGAAGGCGACCATCGAGGACATTCTCTTCAAGGCAAAGAGGAAAAGGTATTATGTGTTGCCCCGACCCTGCCAATAGTTCTGGTTTGATCAGTTCTAAGGACTTAATAGTTCTGGAACTGGGTTCTGTAGGTTGTGCAAGTGCATCAGCACACCTGTGTATATCACTTCAAAAAGGAAGACCCAATCTGAAAACCCTCCGTCTCCGCAACCACAGCACCGCCCCATGAACAAAACTCTTACTGCTTGAAAGGGTGGGGTGTGGACTTTCAAGTTATTGCCGCTTCATTACTCGTTAAACCGTTTGGAAATTTTTCTGTAATTGTAATATGTTGCCATCATGAAATATACTGCTTCGAAATTGTGTCTATCTCTTTGAAATGCCCTGTGTTTTTGTGTTCTTTATCCCTTCAGAGCTCCAGATGCATGCATCTTGCCTACCACTTGTTAATTGTGCTAGAAAATATAGTAAAATGTATTTTTGTATATGTGAAGACTGAGCATACACAGGCCGAGTACCCCAGATGTATGCTAGCTGAAAAGCTGCGGTCTTCACCTGATGCAACATGGTGCAAAACGCTGCATTTGCAATCTGTGCTGCTTCGAGAAAATCATCCGACGTTTTTTTACTATACAAGGCATGCTTGAAGCTGCGTTTTGGTATCATGGCATCCGATTCCTATTTGGAATTGTCAGAAACGTTGCTAGGTAAAATCTAGATTTGTTTTGTATCAGATTGTGTTAAAATATTCAAATTTGGATAAAAATCTAAAGTTCCGTTAAACTGGTATTAAGAAACAGTTTTTGTTTGTTTTCTGAGAGGCATGAGATCTGTTTGTGATTGAATTGTCTTTTTTTCTGTGTACATAGTGTCTCTGGATTGTTATTGCTTCATATTTGCCAGAAGTCTAGTATTGGATTTCTTTGAGATTGTTGTTTTAGGAACCATCAATTCATTTGCATCGTACTTAAATCCTTTTTTGTTTTATTAGACTCTATGAACACCATGGACAAGTTCGACTTGGAATGGTATGTTAGTGTCTTAACCCTTGTCTGTCCTGAGTCCAAAACTATTTGAATAGAGGTGGTGTGCCTAATCTGGCAATGTGCTTGAGACCAAAGCTTGCATTTTCTGCCAACTTCTTTTGTTTTGTTTTTTTTTTTTTAAAACATTCTTTATTCATTGGCAGTGTGAGATGCAAAGCATGAGTATTCAGAAGTGGAGGTTTGGCGTATTTGCTGTATCAGATCGCACCCACTTGCACTGTCGATTTTTCCTCATGTGAAAAATGGCCATAATTTAGATGAGTTGTAAATAACAACCTTACTTTATACAACCCTGAGTTTTTCAGGTGAAGAGATGCAGGTGCAAACTGTGCATATTTTGTAGCTTATCATGAAAGGAAAAGAATAGTGTGCATTTTTTGAGATAGTATTTTTTTTGCATTTTGAAGGAAAAGTGGGAAATGCATTACTTTTCTGTTGGGGTTGATTGCATAGCTCAGTGTACTGAATTTTTCCTGTTTAAGAATTTTTGAGAGAGGAAGCAGTTACTTTTTTAAGTCAATGGAGTAATGAACAGTTCATTTAAATACCTGTTCTGTGACTATCACTTATGGTGATAATGCAGATGCGTCACCTTTATGTGGTTGTTGATGGATCAAGAACTATGGAGGATCAAGATTTAAAACCGAACAGACTTACTTGCACTTTGAAGGTATTTCTGTACTCAAAAGTTTTCTCTTATTAATCCGTGGTTTCTCTGAAAGCCAGTTCCACTTTGTGTTTAAAAGAATGGCAGTCTCCTGTGACTAGCTTACTTGCATAGCCTCATCTCTCATCCCTGCTTTTTTTCCCTTGTCTCTGTTCCCAGTCTGTACCTTTTTGTTTTTTGAATAGTAAAATCTGTGTGATGTTAGTTTGCCTTGCATGAGTACTTCTGTACAGTAAAAACACTTTGTAAGGACATACTGTGGAAAGACACATTATGAAAAGTAAGTGCAAATTAAGCTAAACTGTTGCCAGTAATGAGGGATGGGAATAGATGGTTTCATTACACATCTAGAATTGTTCTTTCTATACAGTTGTGTTTTGATTAATTCTGATTTGAGTGGATGCTAGACAGGAGTTGAATTGCATTGCTGCTTCGGGCTGTGGAGGACTTGAACTGTACATTTTGTACTATATGATCTTCCCTGATAACATTAAGCATTGAAGTGCAGGGTTTTGATGATTTTGTATGGATTAGTGCTTTTTGGTGTATCTTATAACTCCATTTGAACCAACAGTAATGTAGAACATCAATAGATGAAGTGAATAAAATAAGATGTGGCTAGTTTCTAGAGGTTACATTGCAGTGGTAGAGAAGGGCTCATTCCCCCCCCTTTTATTTTCCTTTCCTTTCCTTTTTCCTTTCCTTTTTCCTTTCCTTTTTCCTTTCCTTTTTCCTTTCCTTTTTCCTTTCCTTTTTCCTTTCCTCTTTCCTTTCCTCTTTCCTTTCCTCTTTCCTTTCCTCTTTCCTTTCCTCTTTCCTTTCCTCTTTCCTTTCCTCTTTCCTTTCCTCTTTCCTTTCCTCTTTCCTTTCCTCTTTCCTTTCCTCTTTCCTTTCCTCTTTCCTTTCCTCTTTCCTTTCCTCTTTCCTTTCCTCTTTCCTTTCCTCTTTCCTTTCCTCTTTCCTTTCCTCTTTCCTTTCCTCTTTCCTTTCCTCTTTCCTTTCCTCTTTCCTTTCCTCTTTCCTTTCCTCTTTCCTTTCCTCTTTCCTTTCCTCTTTCCTTTCCTCTTTCCTTTCCTCTTTCCTTTCCTCTTTCCTTTCCTCTTTCCTTTCCTCTTTCCTTTCCTCTTTCCTTTCCTCTTTCCTTTCCTCTTTCCTTTCCTCTTTCCTTTCCTCTTTCCTTTCCTCTTTCCTTTCCTCTTTCCTTTCCTCTTTCCTTTCCTCTTTCCTTTCCTCTTTCCTTTCCTCTTTCCTTTCCTCTTTCCTTTCCTCTTTCCTTTCCTCTTTCCTTTCCTCTTTCCTTTCCTCTTTCCTTTCCTCTTTCCTTTCCTCTTTCCTTTCCTCTTTCCTTTCCTCTTTCCTTTCCTCTTTCCTTTCCTCTTTCCTTTCCTCTTTCCTTTCCTCTTTCCTTTCCTCTTTCCTTTCCTCTTTCCTTTCCTCTTTCCTTTCCTCTTTCCTTTCCTCTTTCCTTTCCTCTTTCCTTTCCTCTTTCCTTTCCTTTCCTTTTTTAAATAATACTGGATGTTTTCCAAATACCACCTAGTTAATGCATGTGGAATAAAACCATTTTAGTTTTTAACAGTCTTTTCTTTTCTTTATAGTTATTGGAATATTTTGTTGACGAGTACTTTGACCAAAATCCTATCAGTCAGGTATGTATAACCATGCAAGAAACAAGTAATTGAAAACTGTTTTAAAAGTTTGTTTTATTTTTAACACTACTAAGTAAACTATTTTCAATTGATGTATTCCTTCCCATCCCTTCCTCCTCTTGTTTCTGCATAATGAAAATAAGAACCCATCTATTCCTTTTTCCTAAATGTAGGAAGACTTGCTTGTGTTACTGTTTTTCTGTCATTTAGAATTTTAGAAGATTTATTTTTGTACCATGTAGCAAAAGTACGTGAGATACAGAAAGGTGTGTTAAGTGATGTATAGTGTTGTACTGCTGTTGTTACAGGAACTTTTGTATAGCTAAGTAATTCCAATCCATAAAGAAGTATTAGGCAAAATGTAGCAAATATGTAAATCAACTTATTTTTAGACTTGTTAATAAAAGTTTTGCCTTTTTTTTTTTTTCCCCTTCTCCAGGTTGGCTTAATTGTAACCAAGAGTAAAAGAGCTGAAAAAATGACAGAACTTTCAGGTAAGGAGGTAGTATATTGTTTGTTTTTTTTAATTGGAGACCTGGTTTATTCTGTTGCATTGATGTAGTCTACTTGGATGACACTGCTGAAAGTGAGATTTAAAAGATAAGTTATTGTAAGTTATCTGAAACCAGTGTCTTTATATTGATCTGTTTTGATCTAGAATTGTCATTGCATGCTTGTTTGTAATCAAGTCTTATCCAGATTGCAACTAAAGTAAGTTTTGTTTCCTCTATAGTTAATTTCTCACCCTGTTTTTTAATTTTGCATTTTATGACAACTGTGTGTTCTGTGAGGTATGACCAGGTGTTAAGAACTAAGGTTTCTTTGGTTCCTGCTTTCCGTCACTAGCAATCTGTGTGGCTTCAGAATGAAGTCTTATTTTTTTCTCTTTATTCACCAGTAAAACTGAAGCAAATTTATTAAGGAATTTGAGGATCAATGAATCCACGAACAGTACTTTGAGGATAATAGAGGAGTCTAAACTCTGTTTCTGCTGAAACACTTTGTGAGATACTTCGCATTGACATTAAGCACTTAATGATATGCAACAGTGATTTTATTATTTTTCACTTTTTAAAGTCTGACAATTAGGTGCCTGTTGAGTAAATATCTTTCTGTTGACGAATTGTTCTATTGTTTTCAACATTCTCATCAGGAGATCAATTTCTGAGTAGAAACATATAGTTATAAGTCACAGTTTGAAAACTGTTGTTGTACAAGTGCACTTCATTTAATATATATTTTAAATAGTTCAATTCTTTTAACTTGTTATTTCAGCTGAATTGGTTTTTTCCCTTCACTTACAGGTAACTCAAAAAAGCACATAACTGCTCTGAAGAAAGCGGCAGATATGACCTGCAGTGGAGAGCCATCTCTATATAATGCCCTCAACTTGGCCATGCAGACTTTAAAGTTAGTATATACATGGAGTTGTTTTTCATTTTCTGTAATCAGCATGATGCTGATTGTGAGTTTTTGGAGGGGCAGAGACACTATTTTTTTACAAATAGCATCTTGCGTCATGCTGACCTGCGTCATTAAAAGGCGGCTTTAGATCCTCTTTCAATACAAACTGTTAAGAAGTTGAAAGTACTAGTAGTGCAGAAGTTCATTTGCTAACACAAGATGCTCCTATTTAGCGGTGTGCTCTTATAAAAAGCAAAAATATTTTAAAACTAAGTAGATAATTTTATATTGTGTATGAATATGGTGATGAAAGACCTTGGAATTATTTTTTACTAGAGAGCTAATGTATGAGAAAGGGCAGAGTTAGGGGTTAATAATGATGAAAGAACAGGAAAAGAAGCAGCACTGAATCACAATACTCTGGTGGGAAGTTTTGTCATACTTTAGAAAGGTAAATTTGTGGGTAGGATAAAAAAAACATTTTTGCTATGTCAGGTGTTGAGATGGAATAAGCATTTGTGGAAGACTGTTTTAGTAAATAGTTATAGATAGAAACAAGGACAGAACAAAGCTAGTAGTTAGTGTTGTCAAAAAAGTCATGTGAATGACTAGTTGGAAGAGAGTTTTCCATTAAGAACTAAAAGGCAGTAGTTATAAGTAATGGATTTACACCCATAAAGTGATTAGAGATTTTTAGTTTAAGAAGTCAGGAAGCCTTACCACAGTGTTGTTAGTTTGAAGGTGAATTTTACCCATGAGAGTACAGATGAGGTACAGGGATACTTAAGCTTTAGAGAAAACAATCAGATAACCACTACACAATCAAATACTGTATTTTAGATACTGGAAAGGTTTGGCTTTTGGAAGGTGAAATTCTGGTGGTCAGAGAAGGATCTTACCATAGTCTTCTATAATTTGTAAGGAACTTCATATAATATAATATTCTGATTTTAGTACCATAAAGTTCTTGGAAACTTTGAGATATATAAGTAGCTTAGTGTACAGAAGCAGATTAACTGTATACTTTCTGTAGGCACATGCCAGGACATACAAGCAGAGAGGTTTTGATAGTCTTCAGCAGTCTGACGACATGTGATCCAGCCAACATCTATGATCTAATTAAGGTATGTACAGAAGATAAATTTGACTACTATATTGAATATCCAAGGTATTAGACTAAAAACAGACAGTTGCAGCATCATTGCCAATTAAATTACATTTAAAACTTTGAACATTTTTATTGTTCAGCCTATGAATTTAGGCATGCTTTCTTTTTCCTTTTGAAGTGTTTAAAAGCGGTTAAGATCAGAGTGTCTGTCATCGGCCTAAGTGCTGAAGTTCGAGTTTGTACAGTCCTTGCCCGAGAAACTGGTGGTATGTATCTGAAGTTCAGTAGTTTTTAAAATAGAACTTAAATAACTAATTTGTCATTTATTCTTTAATGCATTTTTATATTTAAGGATGAATATTCTGTTGTGCTGGCAGAAAATTTAAAGGTTTCCCAAATCTACAAAATACAAAGTGTTTAGTGAACATATCAGCTTGTAGCTGCATCTCTAGAAAGAAGAAATACATACATTTTCAAACCTATTGTTCCACATATAAAGCTATGTGATGTGGAACTTAATTAATGCAACATGTTAATATCAATTTCTGCAGTGGTAACTTTTACAATATCATTACTACAGTGTAATGTTGGAGAAAAAGCTATGGGCCTTCGTATCTAATTAAACATCCTGATGTTATTAATTTTAAAGCTTGTTATTTTCAGTAGCATTAACATGACTGTTATTTAGGAACAGAGTTGGCTGCATTTTTTTTTTTTGTTAATGTAAGTTCTTTTTTGTCATTTGGAGAATATGTATTTTTTTAATCTGTTTATAATCCGAGAGTAAGGCATCTCTTTCTTTGTGACAGGAACATACCACGTTATTTTAGATGAAAGTCACTATAAGGAACTGCTGATGCATCATGTTAGTCCTCCACCTGCCAGTTCAAATTCTGAGTGCTCCCTTATTCGAATGGGTAGGATATGGTTTTGTTTAAGTGTTAGCACAAGATTTGTGAATGTTGTCTTTTTCTTTCTTTGTGTCTTCTGTGTTAAATCTATACAAATAGTTAGAAGCACAATAAAGACATTGCACAATTGCTTTTTTAAAATTTTAACTTTTATTTTGCTAAATAGGTATACATTTTCTTGATGTTGTTCCTGCAGAGTAGTCAGCTATTAAGTTAAGAATTGAAACAAATAAGACAAATTAGTCAACTGCAATTGGGAACAATAAAGTGGAGAGATATTGCTTTTACAGTAATTGTTATAAATGTAATACTTAGAAATGAAGGGTGAAAGACTATTTTGTTTCTTCCTGCAGAAGGGAACTGTTATAAGCTTAATTGCCTGTAAGAGCTATCTGTTGGGCCATGTAGAATATGTTTTTTAGGAGGACAGTTGTGTTCTTTCAACAAATGGATTTGGTACCTTTTCTTCTCCTGATGTATTTCTCAGTAAATTTAAGACTGGAGTTAAACCGGAATAGGAACTCTGAGTGCCATGAATTAGAGCACTGATTTCTCATTTTCATCCACCTGTTTTTGCAAATAAGAATGTATGTATTTTTATGTGTATGTTTATACACTGAAGAAATTTACTTGTTAAAGGTAAAGCCTGAGAAGCAGTTGGACAAATCAACTGCCCACTTGACATGCACTGTAAAAAATATGTGGTAGAAAGAATTATATCTGTTACAACCTGTGAAGTGCTATAGTCCATATGTCATATGCTGCACCTGGAAGGTGAATGTACACTTGGTATCTGCATATAAAAACATTTTCCCCTTCATCAGAAACCATTGTTTAAGTGTTCATTCTTGTAGTGCTCTTTCTGCTTTCCTGCCATTGCACATAATTTTCTTTTTAGCTGTCCTTCCAGCGAGCTTCAGTTAACGTGAAGTCTGTGAAAATGTTTTTTTTTCAGTTGAGGGATTTGTTGATGGTTGTAGGTAGAGACATTTATGAAGAATTTGATACCTAGTTAAGAGGTACTTCTCCTGTAATAACAAATAAACAAAAAGAGACAGGCCTTAATGTTTGTAATAATCTTTGAACTTCTTCATTGAAGTAAGAAAATGAAAGATTACTTGCACGTTTAAAATTGGTAATATGAGATGTTTTTCTCTTCAGGTTTCCCTCAGCATACTATTGCTTCTCTATCCGATCAAGATGCAAAGCCATCCTTTAGCATGGCGTAAGTAGAGTTGATTAGAATTCAACAAGCTGATCACAGTTCAATGATAATTAGTCATAATAAGAAAATATTCTTTACATTGGATATATTGCAAAATAAAATGAAAAAAAGTAAAGTTGTGTGACTTCTTAGTAGAAATTTTATTCCTGTTTGCACATCCAGTATGTGCCCATAGTTACCTCTGGTAAATGTGCTTTTTAAAATTTAAATTTTTTTGAAGGTAGTAAGTGGCTTTCAGTGATGTTGTGCAGTGAGTAGAACACAAGGGTTCTTCAGGGTATTAAAGTAATTACTACTTATTTTACTTGCATTTCTTGACTCAAATATTTTTATTGCTATAAAGATAATTATGAGAATGAAGGGTATTATCCAGAATGAAGTATTCTTTGTCACTAATGTGACTTTAAAGGAAAATTTAAAATAGAGGTCTTGTTTGATTAGCATACCAGTGCTCTTCTCAATGAAAGGAATCATAGTTTCCAAGGACAGTTTGGGACTCTGAGTTTCAGAAGAAAACAGTGTCTGCTGTTTGAAAGAATAAGTACTACTGTGCATCTTGAAGTCAATATAGAATATTTGTGTGTGTGTCCATAGAAATACTAATGCTGTTATCTTTCATAACGTTATTCTCTAAAGATAAATCTGTTTCTGTGGGAAAATTTGTTTACTGATATTTCACCTTTTCAGTTGTTTTCTGACAATTCAATACACACAGAATTGTTGCATGGAAGACACTGATACTTTTTAAACTATTTATTTTGAGGACTATGCAGTATTTGTAGTTACGGAGTATTATGGTGTTATCTCTTCAATTTTAGATTCTCTCTCTCTCCCCTAGGCAATTAGAAAGCAGCAGTGAGCCGGGTCTTACGCTGGGTGGATATTTCTGTCCCCAGTGCAGAGCCAAATACTGTGAACTTCCTGTGGAATGCAAAATCTGTGGTGAGTAGCCAGAAGAGGTGAGCATATGAATTACATGTTAGTGTGAGACACTTAAAGGGTAGAAAAATTCAGCTATACTGAGGAATTAAAAGCCAGCTCTGCTTAAAGAAGCCTGCATTTCTGCGTTCTAGGATATCAGCTTCATACAAGGGACTTCCAGGACTATACCTGTAACAGTAAAGCTGTATCATGTTCCCTAGTATAATGTTATAAACTAAAAGCCCTAAAGCAAAGCGGTGAAGAAGGGTGATTCACATATGAATGGTAGTAATTTCCTCAAGAATCCTGGTTTAACAGGCATATTGCTGTTTCAGATTCCTCAGTGCAAGACCATGAAGTATAGTGCTATGAAGTAAAAGTAAATATAGAGTGCTTTGAAGTAAAAGTACCCTCTCACCTCCGGGAGGATGCGAGGGAAAGGTTTCAAAGTTTAACCCTAGGGTAGTCTAAACAGTGACACATGAGAGGCTCTAGTGTGGTAAATGAAAGCCCCTTGGTCTTGCAAATGTTAATGGACTGTGCAATTTCACTCCCCTTAATGAAGGTGGGAGGGAGGATTAGCATTTTTTATAGTACTAATATTGTGTGAGTGACAGCTGTCCTGTTAGCTTCTACAGGAATATGACTAAAATGTGATAGGTATTATCAAGATGCATGCATTTGGCAAGATAAATAAATAATTCTAGTTTTGTGTCACCTTGTCCAAGTTTCACATCAAGACTTTCACATCAGCATGAGTTTTGTTTTCAGCAAGGTAATAGTGTAACTGGAGAAATCCTGCGTATCAGCAACAGATTCTCCGCAGCTGTCAGCAGAACAGGAGCTCAGAAGGTTACATTGCATGTGAGTGAGCAATGAAGAAGTTTGTGCCAGCCCATACCCCAGCTAACACTTGCCTTTTTTCACAATTTAAACCCAGGCAGCAACTGAGCACCCCACAGCCACTCTCACATTCCCCCCTGGTGGGATGGGTAAGAGAATCAGAAGGGTAAAAGCGAGAAAATTTGTGGGTTGAGATAAGGTGTTTAATCAGTAAAGCAAAAGCCAAGCAGAGGCCAAGCAAAGCGAGGGGTTTATTCGCTACTTCCCATCAGCAGCCATCTCCAGAAAAGCAGAGTTCCATCACATGTAACAACAGTTCCTTCAGAAAATAGATGCCATAACTCCAAATGTCTTCCTCCTTCCTTCTTCCTCCAGATTTGTACATTGAGCATGGTGTCACATGGTATGGAATATCTCTTTGGTCAGTTAGGGCCAGCTGTAACGGCTGTGTCCTCTCCCAACTTCTTGCACACCCCCAGGCTGCTCGCTGGTGGGGTGGTGTGCAGAGCTGAAAAGGCCTTGGCTCTGTGTAAGCACTGCTCAGCAATAGCTAAAGTATCCTTGTGTTGTCAACACTGTTTCCTACGCAAATCCAGAATATAGTCCCATGCTAGCTGTTACGAAGAAATTTAACTCTGTCCCAGACAAAAACAGCAGACCTGTGTTAGTGGAAGCAGGGATGTGGTGTGTCTGCAGCAGCATTACAGCAGGTTGCAGTAGAGCTTTCTAGTTGGGCGCCAGTGTAACTGATGATGTCAAACAGCAAAACCGTTGATGCCAAAGAGGAGTTGTGCATTTAGATTTAATCAGAAGACTCTTCTGCTGTTACATTTTGTTTATGGCATGAGGATGGAAAACTTGCTGACTTTGCAACTGTGCATTGTAAAGGTACTTCTAAAGACTGAGTTACAAACTTGGGCAATTTGCTTTTACTTCAATTCATATTTGGATTTAATTATGGAAAGTGTTATAGGTTTGGATTATGGAAGCTAACAAATAATTTTATGGTTTTTAATTCTTAAAAGCTCTGAACTACTGAGAAATTTAATTTTTTTTTTTTTTCCTTCTTGTTTTGTTTACAGGACAAGCTTTTCAGTAAGTCCTCTCTTGTAATACTTTTGGTATCTCTGTTTGCAGGTCTTACATTAGTGTCTGCACCTCACCTGGCTCGGTCTTACCATCACTTGTTTCCTTTGGATGCCTTCCAGGAAGTTCCTCTGGAAGAATATCAGGGGGAACGGTATGCAAATTATATTTGTGACAATAAGTGTGGACCCTGTAATTATTTTTTTGTTGTCACAGAAATAACTGGCAGCAGCTTCTCTGCTGCTGGAGACACTGTTGAAAGTCTGGGCATTTTTGGGCCCCTCTGGCAATAAGAAATGGTTTTAGCTCCCATTAACAGTTGTCCTGTATGTTCAGTTGAATAGCTGAAATAATTGCCATAAATTGTTACGACGTATGAGATGCTTTTTAGACACTGTTTGACACAATCTTGACACTTCTTTTTCAGTTAAAATACACAATTTTGCTTTTAGGTATTGTCAAGGCTGCCAGGGAGAAATGAAAGATCAAAATGTAAGTATGTTGAATTGCATTGGAATTTGCATTGAGTGATGTCAGAAGTAGATGATCCTTTAGTATGGTCTGCTAAAGACCAGAAGATTGTTTGTGGAATTTTATGTCATGGTTAACTGGAGTTCTCTGTTACAGAGTCATGCCTCTTACAGTGCAAAGTCTATAAAAGAGTGGGAGGAGATTTCCTAGAGAGTTTCGTAAATAAGCTTCCACTCAGCCATTTGGAAGCATCTACAGGGACTCAAGCTCAGCCCCTTGGGCATACTCACTGTTAGAAACTTTAATTCAATTGGGTTTCTGTGATTTTAGCAATACAGTCAATTTACACTGCCTTGAAGGAACAAATGTTGCCCTACTGTAGTACTGTAATGGTGATGAATCTTTCTCATTTGACTTGTTTTTCTGTCTTTTCCACACAGGTTTACATATGTAAAGTGTGCCAGAATGCATTTTGCGTGGAATGCGATGTGTTTGTTCATGATTCTCTGCACTGCTGTCCTGGCTGTATTCATGAGCACCCTGCTCCCGTATCTGTATGATGACATCTCTTTTTAGAAATTGCCATGTCTATGTCATTATTGCATACATCTATTTTTTTTTTTTATTCAGCAATAGCTTTCACTGAGGCACCTCAAATCAAGGACTGAGATGAATACAGAAGGATGAACACTGGCTTGGAGCAAACTTTCATTTTTACCTTATGTATTAATGATTTTGTTACTGTTAATATATTCTTGAATTATCTGTATCTGATTTATTTTCTTTGCCCTTGTCTGAAAAACTCTGGCTTTTTCTGAGCAACGTGTATATTTGTAAATGTGAAAGTTATAAAACTGGTTTGTATAATAATGTGGTGATTCATCTTTTTTCATTATTTGTTCAGAAAAGAAGCTCCGAAAATCTATTTTATATACTAATTGTTATAAGTTCTTGTTTTGGTGGATGGAGGAGTTCTATCAATCAAAATATTTTTTTGTAAGAATCTTACAAAGATGTTTTTGAGCAGTTAGTTGGGGGACACTTCACATATTAATTTGAAGTACTGTGGCTCTTCACCTTGGCCCTCAGTAAGGCAACTCAAATACGGCTCAACTCAAATGTATGAGTCCACATGAGCAGAACAGAAGGCTGAGCAAAGTGTACAGTTTTTTCCCCATTTCTGCGCTATATAGATTCTTACTCTTAATGCTCTGGATTCCTGCAGGGCACAAGGGAGAGGTTTTTAAGGAATTCAGCTTTTTCCTCACAGAGCCCTTTTGCCCTGCAGAAAAGCAAAGTGCCCTCTGCTCTGTGAGGCTGAAGAAACATGAATCAAGCTCAGTTAAGAATGTTGAGTTTAAGTGAAGGGACCAAAGACCTCGGGAGGAATGACGTTCTGAACATGAGCCTGAAACAGTCCAAAACAAACCTAAACAAACCCCACGTTATTAGCCAGGAGGGAGAGAGTGGTTGGATACAGGTTTGAAAAATGGATATTTCTGATAAACTCCGTGCTACATTGAAAGCTCTAGTGGGAAAGTCAACTACATCCATGAGAAGGTAGCTGAAAACACATTTTAGGTTTTAATGGTACAACTCAAAATTAACTGAATTCTATTTCTGCTGTGTTTGTAGTTGTGGGGTTTAAGTTTCTCTTTCTTGTACGAGTGTAAGGTTGCTGAAAGGCAATGAGTTTACAAAGCTTTAAGACCTGAGTTTGTACAAACTATTGTTTGATGGTCACAGCATTGAAGACAGTGATGCTGTTTTGATTCTGAGGCCAGAATGAATTGCCAGAACTCCAGGTCATCGTCTCTTCTTGGCCAAACCCTTAGAGAAACAGATAACAAGGTGGGTGGAGAAGGGGAGGCATGGGTCCTTGTCTGAATGTTGAGGAATGGAAATTGAGACAAATGCAAAACACTCTGCTGTTTTACGGAGTCTGTTCTAAGTGTGATTGCAGTTTGAACTTGTGCGAACCTCAGTAAGAGGCAGTTGTCGTGGTGCCATGTCTAAGGCAGCATGTCACATCTGCTTTTCTGAAGTCATCTTGTGACATTTGTAAGACATCCAGAGTACCTCAGTCGATGATGTATCATCTGACTTCATTTTTAAAATTATGAGATTTGTTGTCAGATTAGGAACAGCAATAATCTGACTTAGCCACTGAATATTAAAAGTAGAAATAGAAAAAGCAACCCCTATCTTAAGTCCCCAGTTTTTACTCTCACCACATGCAATAATACGTGCTACTATTCAGTTTTCACAGGCAGTTTTCATTTCAAGTCCTTTAAATATGTAAATTTGTAATTGTTAACATAGCTCCTGTGCTTTTTCTATTGTTTATGCCTGCAGGCTGGCTGGAATGTAGCAATTCTACTGTGTTGATAGGAAAATGATGCAGCACCTGTGTATCATTTTGTGTGAAGTCAATGCCTGTAAGCCCTTTGTGCTATCACATGATTGCAGTGCCTGTTACTGTAAGGGTGTCTTAAAAATAGCAGAAAAAGGACATATTCATGGGGTTTGATGTGGTCTAGTAGGCCATTCGATGCCAAAGGGATCCCCTAATCATTTGGCTCGTAGATACTCTGAGACTGGTGACAGCATCTTGATATGATCTTTTCTGATAATAATTTTAACTTCACAACCAGCATATCCAAATGGAAAAAGAGTTTTTGTCAAAACACTTTAAACCTGTCCTAGCTTTTTCTCTTGCTAGATACCAAAATCACATACTTGGAAGTTGTGGCCATATACTCTATATACTCATATACATATAGTTGTGGTCTGAGTAACAATTTGGCTTGTACATTTCCACCCTTCTTGTTGGATAGGAAGAGCCGTTCAAAGTAGGTCTGGAAAAATCACTATCAGGGCAACATTTCTTCGATATATAAAGAATTTCAGCTGTGGCCTTTGTATTTAAAGCAGCATGGAGGAAACGCTTCTTTCACCTGTGCTCTTTGACTGGGATTTGCTGGATCTCAAGCCCCCTTTGTTTGTGGGAAGTGACAGCCTACTCAATTCTCGTTCTGTTTTCTTATTTACTGGATCTGCCACAAGATTAGTCAGTCAGGGAGGTTATGAGCAGGCCTGTGAGAAACTCTTGTACTTCCTGAAGACGTTGCATAATACGGTTTAGATGTAAAGTGTTGGGGGAAGAGACAAAAAGACAAGAACATCCTGTGGTGGGATTGAGGACACAACTGTTGGAAGAAGTTTGAGGCTGAAAGGCACAGAGACTGGAGAGCACACTGCCGTGTGCAGTGAAGGGGATTTCGGAAAGGTCAGTGCCCTTGCTTTCTTTATACTTGCCTTGCAGGAATAAAAGTTACCATCTATATTAATGGTTGTAACTTAACTTCCAAGACTGGAAGAGCCGAAAATAAAATATGAGTAAAAGAAATGTCTGGTTTTAGTTTTGCATAACAACCATAACTCCTGAAGAGCTTACGTGGCATTCTGGTCTTTCTCATGCAATATGAGGAACAGCTTTGAGATTGTGATGTAGTTTATGGATGAAAAAAATGCCATAAAGTACTAACTCTGAAGCATTACTGGATTGTGTACGCTCCCGGTAGAAGCAATCAAGTAGATTAATTTTATTTTAAAAGTCATTAAATTTGAATGAAAATAGTTTCTATATTTAGGAAAAATAAATACAGTGACCATGATGCAATTCATTAAAGTAGTTTTTCAAAATATAATAGAACGTGAAGACTTTTACAACTCTTGTAGCACTTTATTCCCTAGGGATTTGAAATCACTCAAATTGTTGAGGACACATTTTCCTATGAGAGGGGAATGTGATTTTTATAGCCAGTGAAAATGAGTAAAAAAAATGGTTGGAGTTTCTGGCTTTAGAATAATTTTCTTAAGGATAAATTTTTTTGGTGAATGTTGTAAATCTAAAATATCTCAGTTAGTTGAGAAAATGAAGCAAAGCTCTTTAGAGGTGGGGGCAGCAAAATTTTACCATATGGAGCTGAACTATAGACTTGCTGCTTTCTGAACCATTACATAGCAAAATATTTCCTACGGTTGTCTTACTACAGTACTAACAACAACAGAAAGTTATTGCTTCTACTTCATAAGCTATATTTGAGATGACTAATGTGAATACCAATCATTTAACGAAACTACTTTATTGGAGAGAAATATTGACAGTGTGAGTTTGGCAATAAATTTCACTGCCAAGTTAATTTCATTTTGTGATGACGAAATCCCAGTTCCCTTTAAGGAAGGATTATGCAATTGCTCGTAGTCACTACTTCTACTGAAAACAGATGAAATTTTAAAATACTGCAATAAAACAATTGCTGACTTTGATTTTTTTTTCTGTTTCTCACTTCTATTTCCCATCTTCCATTCAGCATTGTATGATTTGCCACCTATTTTTTTTCCTAAATTAAAGAGAAATTAAAAATGTATTAGCAACATTCAGTCACAGAAGAACTGAAATGGCAGAATCATGTTGGTTTACTGAGGCCCTGCTAGGTTTTTAAGGTACCAGATGAAGCCCTTAGGCCGTGTCATCTTGCTCAAATCTGTCCCGTTTATGTCTCTTCTTTCCCTCCATTTTGGCTGTAAAACCTTCAGGACACTTGCTGTTGTCATTATAAGTGCAGTGGTCAATTAGAGTACACCGAAGCCTCAGTTTGACTGGTAAGGTTTAATAACACATTTGTTTATAGCAACTCTATAGTTACCTTATCTCTTCTTGTTAAGGTCAAATAAAATGTTTATAATCTGTAGAAATCATCTTATTAAGGTAAGGGAGGTGATGACTGCATGTTATCTAGAAGATGTGGGTAATTTGATTTGGTAATCTTCCTTTTTTTTCAGATGTCTTATAAGGAGGATCCTACAGTGGAGACAAATGACAATGAAATACGTGAGCTGAATCCTTCTGCATTGCTAGCTTGTTTCCCAAATTCAACCTTTGATTTTCAGAAGTTTGCTGAAGACAAGGAGGCAGAATTCCAAGAACTCCGTAAACAGCTACCGAAGGGTTACAACCCTACCATGAGAAATGAACAAAATAGGTTAAAGTCCTTCTTGTCCTATAAATCTCATGCATCATGGTCTTTGACAGAAATGTCAGCCGCTGGGTTTTATCACACATGTGTTCAATCCAGCGTGCAGTGTTTTTGCTGTGGATTAGTTTTATTTGCCACGAAGGTTCGATGTACCCCATATGAACAGCATAAGAAATTTTCTTCCACTTGTGCATTCATCCTGGGCAAAGAGGTGGGTAATATTTCAAAGTACGACATACGCGTTCAGAAGTTGGCGGAGAACCCAGCAGAGCACAGCGACAGGTACAGCGCGGAGGAGGCGAGGCTGCAGTCCTTCGGTGGATGGCCGTTCTACGCCAAAGGAACAAAGCCTGATTCACTTGCCAGAGCTGGGTTTTTCTTTACAGGTAATTGCACGTGATGCTTGGAGGGATTTCTGGTTTTATTTATGAAACTGTGCAAGTGTGCTTACAATACCTGAATGGGTATAACTTTTTTTTTCCCGCGCCACTCAAAATTGTATCATGTATTATATCCCTTATGAAAGCTTCCTTGCCCAGGCTGAAGAAGATAGGCAACCCAACTGTTCCTCATGTGGAAGGTGTTCCACATTTTTGATCATCCTTGCTGGTGTTCCTTGCACAATTTCTGTTCTAATACAGTATTTTTCTGCTTATTTGTCTGTCACAGATGTCAGATTTAGGAATCTGATGTCTCTCCCTCTCCCCCAAAGGTGGGGACTGCTTTTTAAGTATCAGCATTATGTTTCTCCCACTTTGCTGTGATCTGTTGCATGATTGTTTTGATTTTGGTTCTGCCTTCTGCCATATCCACAGATACCCCTTTCTTCCCCCACCCCTGATTCAGACAATGGGAATCTCCGTGAATTATTCTCCAATGAACACTAATGCAAATATTGCAGACAACATCACTTCAAGTCCTCTGCAATTCCATTGTCCCCTTTTGCAGCCTAATGAGCGGTTGGCTTTGTCAGCTCTCCACCCTGGGTTTTTGTTCCTACTGTCTGGAAGAAGGTTTAGATTCCTTTAGCTTGTTACTCTTGGTGGATTTTTGTTGTGGTGGTTTTTGTTTGCTTGTTTTTGTTTTGGTTTGTTTTTTTTTCCGACCTGCCTGATTTTATTTTCACAATTCATCTGCTAGAGCTTTTGAGTCTTCTGTTTTCTTTACTCAAGAGCTTCAGCTTTTTGAATGGTACCTTCTTAATTCTTGTAACCTGATTTATTTTTCTATCAGTCATACTCCTTTCCCGTAACTTTTCGTAAGTTACATGCTAGTCTTGCACTTCGAGTAAAACGTCTTTCAGAAAACACTCAAATTCTTGTAAGAGAGTTTGGAGGGGGGTTGGTTTTTATTTTGTTTTTTGTTCATTGGTTGGTTTTATTTAGTCAGCCATTTCAGCTTCCTTACCTTTACATAGTTCCTGTTTCTGAAGTTTAATACAGCCTTTGTAGGTTCCCTGTTTCTGTGGGGATGTTGCATCTAAGTAAATTGCAATCATGGTGACACAGTGACACTTCCACTATGAGACTCTGAGCTCATCCCAGTGCATTTCTCAATACCAAGTCACATCATCTTGTAGACTTGCTAACCAGCCACCCCGTGAGACTGTGCCTGATAGCCTCCAAAAGAGCAAGTCATCTACACTTTGCCTCTCAAGGTGGTATCTGTGCCAGTTCACTTGGCAGATAACCAGAGTCACTGAGTGCAATTCTATTTCTTACTCACAGTTCCTCTCTCATTTCTTTGAGCTGAGGCGCAGAATGACCTTACAACCCTTGAGGTTATAAAGAAGGTATGTATTTATTTACAACGCCGGACACACGGGGAATCATTTCACCTAATATGTGTGTAAAATTACAGGAGCTGTGAGCATGGTTAAATGCAGTAAGGTGTTACATATTCATGAAAGTTTTAGGAACGCCTATACATATTCATAACCCGTCCCCGAGAAGGTGGTTCTCACTACAATGAGTTCCAGGAGACCATTTCCAGAGTCTCCACCTCTGATTCCATCTGGTTGCAGCTGCGCAGTGGCCGTGAACCCGGGTCCTCTTTCTCTGTACACGGTCACCTTTGGTCCAGTGTGATGAGTTGGTTAGGACTCAGACTGCTGAGTTGGTTAAAACTGGGGTATCTCCTGTCCTGTGCCCAAGTTTCTGTTATCTAGTTCACCCAAGGATGCATCAAGGATGCACCCAAGGATTATTATTTTTGCAAGGTGTCAGTGAAGTCCTGGTTTTCACACAATAAGTTACACAGAGTTAAGCAAGGCTAGGCAATAGTGATGTGGGTTAAAGGGTTAGCTCTGTAAGTGTCTTTAGTGATGTGGGGCAGGGTTAGTTCCTTAAGTGTCAAGTGTTAGTTTTTAAATGTTAATTAGTTAATTGATAATTCCCTGTATCAGAGTGTTACTGTCATGGAGACACTCCAAAGTCAGTTTTAGGCAGACAGCAAGTTCTAAAACAGCCTTTGTTCTAGCCAGAAAAGTGCAGCCAATAAACAGTCTAGAAACAGGGTTTATACAATTAGTTAGCACTCCAACAACGTAAAATACAGGTTTGGATGTCAGTTGAGGAGATTGTTGGGGTATGATAACATAAGAATAATGAGGATCCACAGCGTGCATGCACACACAATAAATTAAACTGGAGGCCTCTAACTTCAGGGTACCCACAAGAAATAATCACTCTCCTGGGTTAGGCGAGGACTCACTCAAGGATATATCCAGGAAATAACCACTCACCCCAATGAGGAGGTGAGGCGCTCCAATCCCGGGAAGTCTCCTTAGATGGCGTCCCAGTCTAACGGGAGGGCTCCAGTTCACAGACCCGCTGCTCCAAGAAGACCACTCCAAGGGGCACTTCAGCGAGGAGCCCGTTTTAAAGTCTGTTCAGATCTGGCTGTGGGCATTACAACACAGTCCAGAAGCTTCACAGCTACTCTGGGCATCTCCTCTGCTAACGACCCTGTCAATTGACTCAGGGTCCCGCTAAGGACCGTTAATTGACCGAGGGTCCCACCCCTCCTGTCCCATCCGCTGGTGGAGGTGAAGTCACCCTGCTCCAGGGTAGGGGAGGATGTGACTGTCAGCACCTTGGTACCACCCTGGGTGTGTATGTGGGGACAGGCACTGTGGGGCACAAGAGGTGCTAAAGAGCCATCAGCTACCCCGTTGAAGGCTCCGGATCTCAGGGGAATGTGCAGCTGCTGCCGTTATGTACTCAGTTTTGTTGTCCTGGTTGGCTGGCTGGTGATACAGATCAAGAACTGAATTACTCCAATAGAGGCCTGAAGTTCCAGTCTGTAGAAAATATTTTCTCTTCGTTGGTTATTTTGGTTTTGTTCTAAGAAATCATTAAGATCTAATATTCCTTTTCCTTTTAGCACGGTTAACGCAGTTTTCCCTGAATATTTTATATACTGGCATTACAACATTTCACTGACCTTTCATTTGTCACATATATGCTGACTATCAATAAGTTAATTTAGGGACAGGAACTCTAGTTCTCCCATCATATTCCATTGGTTCCTAGAATTATTCTTTTACTTTGCTTTCACAAATTAACTAACTAGCTAGAATGCATTTTTTTTAAAGCAAACAAACAAACAAACAAAAAAAGCTTTTCTATTAAGCCTGTACAACTTATCAGATATTTCTGAAGTTTTATATTGATTGAAAGATCTGCCTTATATTTTCAGTCTTCAGTCTGCATCAAGTTCAGGCTCAGGCTAACCCAACTGAAACTGAATGGAAATCCAAGCAGTTATGTAAACATTTTTAGTTTCAGTTGCTAAGGCTTCCCTTAGCTACAAATTTTGGAATGAGATCTGTAATTCTCCATGTGCAGGCAAGAAAGACGTGGTGCAGTGTTTTGCTTGTGGTGGATGTCTGGGAAACTGGGAAGATGGTGATGATCCTTGGAGAGAACATGCTAAATGGTTTCCTGAGTAAGTTGACTGACGGTCCTACAAATATTTCTATATGTACAAAAAGGTTGATTTGTTTTGATATACCTTTTTTCCTCGGTAATTATGCTGGAAAGCAAACAAAAAATCCTCCGCATTTTTGTCTTCAAGGCTGTTATTTTCAAACAATAGATTTCAGCGGATCTTTATTCTGATAACTGAACAGTACAAGTCTGCCACCCCTAACCTTATAATGATATATATTGGTTTACATACTTTATAGAGATCTCCAATGAGCTTTTCAGTGAGCAAGAACAGGTGATGATTCTCTCACATAGTCACTATGCTGCATGAACAAATGCTGACAGCACCAAAAAAGTTTGCCTTGTTTCATTGTCATCCTGTTGTGGAAAACCCCGAGTATGCACCTCTTAATAACTGAAACACTGCCTCCAGAATTCTAATTGTAATTAATGCTTTGGAATAATGTTTGGGTTTTGGTTGGTTTGTTTGTTTGTTTTAATAGGTGTGAATTCCTTCAAAGTAAGAAATCAAGTGAGGAAATTAAAAAGCACATTGAAACCTACCCTGGATTTGTTGGAGTGGTGGTAATCTTATATTTCAATCTTCCTTTATCATGGAATACATGCCAAGGGAGGACTATCTGGGACATGAAGATAGGCAAAGAAGGCCTTGATTCTGATTTCCACCGTCTTTCTCCTAAAACTAAAATAAATACATACATACATACATACATACATACAGCTGTATAACTGCGTATGTAATTAACACTATGCACTCTAGGTAGAATTTGTTTCACGTAAGTTTATTTTGGTGTGTGCTTCCAAGCTTCCTGCCTAAACCTAAGTAGTCCATTGATGAAAAACAACATGCCCCTAATTGGCATTTGTCCTACTCAAAGGCAGATGGATTAATTAACTCCTCATGGCACCTACATGTATTTCTTGATTATTAGGAAGATTGTAGGTGGGTATTGTAAACTAAGAACTTTTGCTTGGTTGAAGTCAGGTTACGTGAACCCTACCCTGCTAGCTCTTCTTGTACGGATTTATCTTTGTTTGGGGGACTTACTTTTATTGGAAAAAAATACAATATATGTAAGGTCTTTCATTATTAAAACCCCCGTGCCTCAAAAATATATAAAAAAAATGGTAGCTAAACCTGTTAGTTGATGTAAGATGAGAGGACTGCAAGTATTGCTTGGAAAACACCACCTCAGATATCTTAAGAACGTTGGTGCCGTCTGTTTTTCTTTAGACCTGCTACTGTCTGAGGAGACTCATTTCTTCTCATTAATAGCAACCTGTTATTAGCCAATTCTGCTCCAGAAAATTCTCAAACTGAAATAATTTTAAATATCGATACTTAGTACCAGCCCTGTTTATATATTATAATAGTTTCTTTCATTTAGATGAAGAGTGAAATAAGAACAGAATGCATAATAGAAATCAGTACTAATTTAAAATTTTCCATTTAGGGGAGGCATTTCACTGCTTCTTTTGTCAAGGAGAATTTACCTACTGCAACAGGTAAAAAATAAAAGATACTGACCATTACCTGCCATTAGAAACTAATGCCTTCATATTTTTATGTACATTACCATTAACAATGAAAGCTGCCCCAGACTGTTGCTTTTCTGTCCTTGTGAAGCACATTATGTATGTGAAAGATTATTGGTTCTGTATTTCTGAAATTTTTAGCACAAGTGAAAATTTGTTCTCTATAGAAGCCAAGTATAAAATGTGCTGCTTAAGCAGATCTGTCTCTCTTGCATTTGTCTGTGTAAGAGAGGTGAAAAATAAATGAAACGCAAAGGCTTTGAAAGAGAAACAGAGATCTTCATCTGTACTATAAATCAATAATATACATTTATAATTGTCTGAAAGATACGGTTCTGTCATAGTAATTTTGCTTTGCTGTAATACTGAGATATTTGCAATCTAGTTCTGCCCATGCTTTGGAGAATCTGGCACAAGTCTAAAGCTTTCCTAACTAATCAAATATCTTTGGTTGAAAAGGTGATGTCGTCTTGAACATCTTTGAGGATGAAGGAGTTCGGCTGGACTCTTTTAAAACTTGGCCAGCAGAAGCCCCTGTGGAAGCCACTGCTCTTGCTAAAGCTGGGTTTTTCTACACAGGTTTGAACCAAGTTTGTTAGCTTATACACACAGGGCAAGTAAAAGATCCACTTACCACCCTCTCCCAATGCAGGTAGGACAGAAGTTCGAGATAGTCCCAGTACCTAATTAAAGGCTTACTTTAGCTTTCATAAAGAAAGTAATGCAACTGCAAAATCAGAATGGCTTTTTCAAAAGCTAGAGCAAGGGCATTGAAATGGAATGACCCTGTCTGAGGTGAAAGCCGGAGCAAAGAGTCGCAAGGAGGATGTTTTTTAGAAAGGAGAGAGCATTTATCTGGGCATTCGTATATTTGTTTTCATGGTGTTACTAAAAGGACAATAATGGCACATCTCTCAATTCTGTGGCATTTTATTTTACTTCATATAATTTTTATTATTTGTGATTTTAAAACCACGTAATTCCAGTAACAGAGGGAGGCCGTCAAAGTAAACTCATGAAACAACTGCATTGTTGCAGTTTTTATGCTGTTGGCATGTTAGTAAGGAAAAAATATGTACATGACCATTTTTGAGGTGTATAATTTCTTGCTTGCAGGACGAGATGATATAGCACAGTGCTTCAACTGTGCAGGCTGCTTAGGCAAATGGGAAGAAGGTGATGATCCTATGGAAGGACATGCAAAATGGTTCCCTGAGTGAGTGGCAGAGTATCTTCAGACAATTTCCTGCTGTGTGATGAAAGTTGCCATACATTTTTGCTGGGTTTTTTTTAAATACTAATTTAGATCTACATAAAAATCTGTATGTTTCTTGAGTGTACAGGACATTTTGCCTCTGTGAAAATGCTTTTTGAAATTAATGTTTAAATGTGGAAATGCAGTAAAAGTTTCCAAACAAAAGGAATGTTTGTGAAATATATCCATCTTTCTGCCAAATGTAAGCAATTGGAGCAACGCATTGCACTAACTTCTGTGCCTTTTGAAAACACCATTCTAGTTCCAACTGCATGGAAATACTTGGGAAGTCACTGGAAGAGCAACCAGAGAGCCCATCTACATCACGGTCTGCGCAGGTTTGCACTTGTCTGCAGTGTTTGCTGTTAGTGAAGCAGTTCCCGTGCTCTGCAGTTCCAGTCACAGGGAGCCTCTGCGCCTGTGTGCGCAGAACGAGCAGCCAAGGCAGCTTATTGCGGTTCTTCATCCCCACAACCTTTCCAAGGTGCCAGAGGCTGCTGAATGGGGATGGGTATGTGCCCCGTGCCCATGTGGCGCAGCCAGCTCACTGCTGCCTCTGCAAAGTGTTTGTGAGCCCTGCGGCCCAGGTCCCTGGAGTGTTCAAACACGTACCCACAAGGAGAGGCCTCCAGCCTGCGGCATTGACCCAACTTGTGGAGAAAGCATCTCTGCAGGGCAAGTACTGCCAGTCAGCTTCTCAGTAGTCAACAGCGATCATCCTTTGCTGGTGAATTCAGGGTGCCAGGCACGGCCACGGGAACCGCAGGGCTGTCACAGAGGGGTGGGGACAAGGGAAGCCAAGTCCCAATTTGCTAGCTGAGAGGTTTTCTGCAGGACGTGTTATTGTGGGAGGTCTCACAGCTCCTCTCTTGGGTTGGTTTGTTCAGGCACCTCGAGAATACGCACAGCTGAGAAGCACAAAGTGATTATTTGCTTGCTAACTTACGCAAAAGGTAGATGGATGTTACAAGCTCTGAGGCTGAGCATTAGGATGCTCGTTGCCCTGCTCAGGCTAAGGAATGGTCCTGGTGGGCCGGGATGTGGCAGAGTCCCCCCTGCCATCAGCCACCCTGTCTCACCTGACCCCCTCCGCCTGTAGCACTACCTTCCCTGCATCTGCGCCGACTGTCTCACAGCTTTCCCTCGGCAGTCTGTGCCAAGGGTGTGCATCAGCGTCACATCAGTATCACATCAGAGCTGGGCCTCGCGTCCTTGGTAGACAGGCAGCAAACCCTGGCGTGGAAGAAGTTTATGGGGGTGAGAAAGAGAGATAAAGACAGAGGGGCATTAGGGCTGAGGTCCAGCTTCTGGGCAGAGTAAGAGAATTTTGCTCCTCTTGAAAAACATAGAGCTAGCACTGCATCTGTTACAAATTGCCTTTGTAGCTGCTGGTGCTTGCTGGTACCTAAGCAACTTCATCTGAACTAAATAATAAATATTTAAGGGAGTATAACTGGATTTATTTTTGTTCTAGCAGACTGCCTGCAAAGGAAATATTGAAGAGAAAGCTAACCTGCCTTCTGTAGGAGCTGGTAAGTACTGCTCAGCCTCACTTATGACAGTGCTGAATTTACATTTTAGTTTGAGAGGATTGCTAATGGTTTACAGGATTGGGCCCTTATTTAGGCAGATAAGAATTTTATTGGAGGATTTATGAATTGTCCATTTATAGGGACAACAAATAGTAGACAGTATGTCAGTTACTGCTTCCTTTTGTAATCTGTCACTATAAACCGATCTTTTAGCAGGTGAAGGTCACTTGTGTGCAGATGAGCCACGTAAGCAAACTGAATTATCTTGTGACAATACAGTATGTTATTTTTCATTCATGTTTTGGGAAATTGCAAACATATATCAGCTGCATACTATGTATTATACATACATGCTTTTAGATACAGAAGAAACTAAGCTGGGATAACCTTTTGTTATCTTTTGCTTCTGATGCTTCCTCTTTCCAAATGCTATGACCATTTCAAGGTAATGGTTTTGTTGACACGTGTGTGTGTGTATTTCTGAAGGGAAAAGTTAATACACAATGAGTTTGCACTCAGTTTTTGCAGAACAGTACTGATGTGCAAGCATAGCACTGAAAATACAAAAGTAAATTTGCTGTAGTGGTACTGCCCAGACACTTTCTTTAGCAGCCTTTTGTTATTCCAAAAATGGCTATTACTGCCACCCAGAAATGGCAAAATTATTTGCGATATGTCTACCAGATCAAGGCATTTTGTAATGTTTTGAGGCACTAAAACCACATTTTGGAGCTCTGAAGGCACAATAGTAGTTTTAAAGCTCATAGCACTGAAATGCTGGAGAGAACAATAAAAGTCATAGTTGACAGTTTATCAATGAAGATGCTTGTTCATTCTTTATATCCACCAACATGTACATCTCCATTTTACTGAAATGGCTGAGGCTGTTTCTGGTAGGACGTCCTAATTCCTCAGGCTGCAGCTAAGTACACTCTGTCTTGTCTGAAATCCTTCAGAAAAGCAGCTCTCTGGTGAAGAGCAGGAAGAACCGGTGGGCATTTCTGGGGTCCGTTGCTTGGTTCTTGAATATGCAAAGAATAAAATGGTACTGTTTCATTCGAGATAACAGATTTCTGTGGGGGTTTTTGGCAATACATATCTGTATAATTACATTGATGTAAATGTACATGTACCCTATTTCAGCTGTTCAGAAATACCAAAGTACAGCCCTCCCACGTTTGTTTTGGGGTGAATTATATGTCTTGTGGATAAACTGTACCATGGGCACAGACAACAGAGCTGGCTCTATCCACAATCAATGCTCTGTACCAGAACTTAGAAACCCTGGCAAAGCAACAGCTCTAGAGGGCATGGTGTAGACACTGTGTGGCTCTGTAGGAAGCTTTCTGTGGGTCCAGAAAGGATATTTAGGTCAGATTTTAACACCACTTTGTCTTCATTATGCCAACTGAATGTGTCTTAATTTCTGATCTCTCCCTCTGGCACCAATGACAGAACCCAAGGCAATGGCAGGAAGATGTGCGAGGAGAGGTTTCGGTTGGACATTAGGAAAAGATTCTTCACCCAGAGGGTGCTGGAGCACTGGAACAGGCTCCCCAGGGAGGTGTCATGGCCCCAAGCCTGATGGTGTTCAAGAAGACATTAGACAACACCTTTAGACACATGGCATGAATTTTGCAGTTGTCATATGCAGGGACAGAAGTTGGACTCAATGATCCTTGCGGGTGCCTTGCGGGTCTCAGGACATTGTATGATTCTCTCTGAGCCTGCTTGCAAGGCTGGCAGTTCAGTTGCTTATTGGTACAATGCTGCATCTAAGCTAATTACTCTTTCCAGACCATGGAAGGCTAGGGATCATTGCACTGAGATACCAGCATGTCTCTGCACAAAGCTAAGTCAGGTCAAGCAAAGCTGTTTTGCTTGTGTTTATCACTTGATTACTTGCTACACAGAAACTAACCCCACATTAAACCAGATGGGTGCAAATCTAACTAAGTAGGACGAAGCGAAACTGGCAACTTGGTTTATCCAGAAGAAGTGGTACCAGTTTTTTCCCATTATCTACAAAATCTCAGGTTCTTATTAGCCCAGATTAATGCATATCTGACTATATTTTACTTTTGTGTATAGAATCAGCTGTTCACTAGGTTTTATTATCTAATGTCATCCTTTTTGCAGATATGACACTTTCTGAAAGCCAGCATCTTCAAGAAGCAAGGAACTTGACCGAACAACTTAAAGAGGCTTACAATGATAAGAGTTTCAGAAAATTGTTTTCCTTTGGGAACTCAAACCATTTGGCCATTGACTTGAAAATACTGTATGGGGACCTATCAGTTGTCTCAAAGGATATTAATGATCAACCAATACAGCAACTCTTTCTTCATGATATCCTTGTGAACCTTAACTCCACCACTGTGCTGGAAGGTGAAACAGGAAGTGGAAAAACAGCTTTGCTCAGGAAAATAGCTCTTCTTTGGGCCTCAGGCTGCTGCCCCATTCTGAGCAGGTTTAAGTTTGTATTTTATCTCTCCCTGACTTATGCAAGATCAGATCAGAGCATGGCTGAGATTATATGCAATCAACCAGTAGGATTTGTGGGACCATTAACAGAAACAACTCTAAGAGATGTAATTCAGCCACTGAAAAACCAGGTCTTATTTCTTTTGGATGACTATAGTGAGATTAATTCAGTGCCTCAAGTTGTAGAAGAACTTATACAAAGGAACCACCTCTACCAGCATTGTTTGGTTGTTGCTGCCCGTACTAACAGGACGAGAGAAATTCGCAAGTATGCAAGCACGACTTTAAGCATTGCAGAGTTCCCTTTGTCCAGCATTCTGTATGTACTCAAGAAATTGTTCTCCTACAATATTGGCCTTGTGGAGCACCTTATCTTTCAGATGGAGATTAAAAAGTCTATGCAGACCATTCTAAAGACACCACTTTTTATGGTGTCTCTCGCTGCTTATTGGGTGCAGCACCCAAAGGGTAACCTAATCAGTGATAAGGCTATTTTTAAAGCCTATCTGCTCTATCACTTACTAAAACACAATGAAGAACGGGAACATATACTGGCTATGTTTTCGTCATGTGGTGAGCTTGCCATAACTGGTCTTTTTAAGTCATCCTTTGACTTCACTGAATATGATCTGTCTGAAGCAGGAGTTGATGGAGATGAAGCTGTTAGGCTGGGTTTACTGAGCAAATTTACTGCCCAAAGGCTTCATCCAATTTATAAATTCTTTCACCCCTTATTCCAGGAGTTTCTTGCAGGGAGAAGACTGAGCGAGCTCCTGGTTTCTGATGAAAAAGAAAAACTGGACCGAGGGCTGCAGTACTTGCAGCAAGTCAACACATTTAGAAAAGTTGCTGGGCGCTATAATTTCTTATTGGATTACACCTGCAGCTTTTCTTCCAAAGCAGTACCCCAAGTTATATCCCATTTATTTAAACTGACTGACTGCAAGGCGTCATTGGAAAGCCAGTCAGAAAATTATGAACATCTTCAGCACCATGCAGACCTTCTAGAGAGAATGCTTTTCGTTGACCATATAAGTTTTCTTGATCCAAAACTGCTTCTTTCAGTTTTCATTCAGCATGTACTGGACTTCGCTATTTCTGTAGTTTATGGGAGTAATACCGTCTCCGTGTGTGCCCCAATCATTTTTCAGTTTCTAAGAGGCAAAGATATTTCATTAACTTCATTTTCACCACTCAAAGAATGTGAGTTGAGATTTTTCCGAGATTACCCGGAATCACTATCTCTGCCTAGTAGTTTTCAGGTTTCAGTACGAGGAATTGACCACAAACAAGAATTTATGATGTCTGAAATAGGTGCTTGCTACTCTTCACTGGGGAGGCCAATACTTGACAGGGATTATGCTCCTGCCTTTCCATGTTTTAATGACGTGGCACAAAAACAGAAAGAAGGAGAAGAAGAAATTCATAGATTCCTTTCACTGAGGCAAAGACATCTACCAGACTCCACCGTGCGTCCCTTCCTACTCACAACAAGGAAGATGCCACTTTTAAAATGCACGTTCAGCCACATTAGTTCCTTTCAGGAAGCTGACCTCAGAAATTTGATGACACTGTTTTCTGTTGCGGATTGTATTGAACTTGAGCTGAATAACAGTCCTGGATTCATAGAAGTTATACGACCTGCTATTGAACAGTACAAGGAACTTTTTAAAAAATGTAGCCTACATCATCTTAACTTGAGCATAATAGAGCAAGAATTACTTCTCTCAATGCCTTTTGTGGAATGTCTTGAGATAAATGAAAAAGAAATACCAGGTACAGCACAGTGGGTTTTGTCAGAATGTCAGAATTATTCTCTAGGGTTTTGTTTTCTTCCTCTCCCCTTGGTGCCTGACAACTGAACAGCTCCATACCCATGAATAATAAAGCTGTCTTCTACCATGCACATTTCAGGGGATAGGCAGCCATTACACATTAACAGATTTCCCTCCTGGCCCTTAATTTCAGTCTATGGCAGTATTTTATCTAAGAGGGGTACGTCAGCACAGCGGCATAACTGCACTTCAGCAGAGGGCCATGCAGTATGGAGGACAAGCTAGCAGGCACCGAGGGATGTGCCTTTTTCTGCTTGGAGCAATCTGAGTGGGTCCGTGCTGAGCTGCAAAATAGAAGAATATTGAGCAGTACAGATGTATTTATGGGATCCCACCAGGTGTGTGCTCAGGCTGCAAGCAGCAGAAGCCTCAGTGAAAGATGGGTTGGCAGGAAGGGCAATGGTACAAGAAGGGCAGGAAGCAGCATTCAAAAGAAGGGAAGCCAAAGATATTAGGATGTGAGGTAGTGCAGTTCAGCTAGAAAAACCCTGGCAAATAAGTCAGAAGAGAGACTAAGCAGATCAACCCAGATTAATTTGTACGTTTGTCTGGATTCATCACAGAACTGCTTTTTTCAAATTTGGACAAATTCATCTGTCTGGAGGAACTGTCAGTGAGTCAATGTAAGAACGGCAATGTATTTGATAGAGTACCTGATGGCTTCAAAAACCTCCGTAACGTGAAGAAATTGTTGATGAGTAGAATGAAGTTTGAAAACGACTCTAGGCTGGGTAAGGTGCACTTTAAAATTGTAGGTACTCTTTCCACTTTCAATTTTTAATACTGAGTAGCAGTTTTAATTTCTTCTTTAACAGGCATGTAGCATCTCTGAGTTGTCTTCCCATTGCTTCTGCTCTACAGCTCCTACACTGAGTTTGCCACCCAAACATGAAAGAGAAGCTGAACCTTTCAGAGCTGTAACTTTACTGACCTCCATAAGTTAGTATGGAGGAACGAGCTTTTTGTTTTCCCAGAGTGAGTATTTTCCATCTCACCACTCTCAGCCTGCTGGGAGGAAGAAGAAAGGGAGGACAATCGGCAGCTGAGTCCGGATCATGTGCATAGTTGCTCTGACAGGTCAATGAGCGGGTTGTGACTTCTGTTTTAGATGCCTTATTCTAGGAAGAAGCTTACTTCTCAGTCCAGGGACCCTAGATAACCAATCTTTCGTATGTTATGATGATTACCCAGCTCTTTTTCAATATAAACATACAGTACAAACCAACAACATTCAATATACTGTACCTTCAATATCTGGCCATTGGACAGGGTTTTACAATGTGCCTAAAACTGGTAACTTCAGGGGGAAGGTGTTATAAGAGTTTCAGCCCTATTAAATGTTGAAAAATTACAGAATTTTTCAGATGTGAAGGAAATTAATCTATAGCAGAACTTTCTTGCATTTCAAGGCCAGAATGATCCTTCATTATTCTAGTTCTAAAATAAAACACAAACCATCTGATTTTAACATTTAAACAGAGGAATCAAGCTGCTGCTCCCATTCATGTTTTTATCTGTCTCAATTGCTTTTGTTGTACTAGAAGATGGTTCCCTCCACAATGCAGCTCACAGGTGGAACTGGGAGAAACTTGTTGATTTTTGACCTTTGCTCGCTGTACAATGAACCTCCAGTGTTGCAACACTTTGTTTTGTAGTTGAATGTATTAAGAACTTCGAAGACCTCTCTGTTTTTCACTTGGACTGTTCAAGTTACTTAAATCCTGAACCCCTTCTGGAAGCAATTTCTTCATGCAAGAAATTAATAGAACTCAAGCTAACTGGCTCATTTTTGGGAGATCGAGACTTGCTTTCCTTAGGTAGGATTTTTTTTTTAATACATAAAACTTAGTTTTTAAAACTTAATAATTGAGAGAAACTGCTAATTTTAAATTCCAAGAATGACAATGTACACTTTTTTTTTCCTTTCCTCCTAGCTGCTGCTCTGCCCAATTTTGTCTCTCTCAGAGTGCTGGATCTTGCAAGCCAACGTTTTGAAGACAAGGAAGCTTGTGAAATCTTTGGTTTGTACATATCTTTCAGCTGATCTCATTTGTTGTATTTGACAGAACTATTCTGCTTCAGGTTCTTTTGGAGGCCTTAAGAAATAACTTGAACAGCTTAAACGCCATCTGAGATACATAGAGTATCTAGAACTAGAATGTTAGATCAGGTCTCACAAAGCAGTTTGTGACGAAGGACACGCGTTCATGTCCTGAGAGGGGCGAGGTGGCTGGCTGTGCTCAACAATGAAATCAGAGGTGTTCAGCACCTCTGAAAGACAAGTCGGTTCTCCCACAAAAGCCATGTCTATAGGGAACAGGGAAAGGTTGAAATGGTTTGCATTTGTGGAAGAGGGAATTACTGTAATTTCTTTTTATTTCCTGGGGGTGTCTTGAGTTTGGCAACATGGAAGATTCCTTTTATCTCTAGAGAACACATGGGACCTCTTACACCCTTTCTGCCCTTCCTGTTGATGACATTCTCAAGCTACTGAGGTACAGAGGGAAATGACCTTTACAACAACAGCAGGAGCCAGCCTGAGGAAAGGAAGCTGATAGTAACCTATTGCCCAGAATATCTTTTTTTCCTCTGCTGGTGTCACACATTGTCATGACAAGATTTAGGAAATATATACTTGTTTAATCTTAAAAGTCATCTTCTTGTCTCTGCAGCATACAATTTGGGTGTTCTTCTTAACCTGGAGGAACTCATCATTCCTGCAGGGAAGGGAATCACATCTGCAGCCAAACTGATTGTTCAGCAGTGTCTACACCTACTGCACCTCAGGTGCTTCTCATTTGCCCTACATATGGATGATGACAGTCTGTTAGAAATAGGTGAGTTTAAAGGAGAGAACTTAAAACATGAAATAACATTCCTGAATAGAGAAGATACTGCTTCAGAATAATCTGTTTGTATACAATTGCAAATTGTCATTTCTAATGTCTATAATTTATTCCTGTTTGTTCTATGCATGGCCAAAAATATTTCTTGCTCATCAACATAAACTCAGACTGCTTATACACTAGACGTTGCTGAAACCTCTTTTGAAATGCCTCCTCAATTTCCATTGTTTTCTGCAAAGCAATGTAAATTACAAGACAAATTATCAGTGGGAAAAAAGACTGACTTACTCAAAATAGAGCTTTGCAACTTTGTTGCTAATTATATTAGCTTATATGCCATAGCTGTTAAAACAGTGTATTACCAAAATATTTATTGAATTTAAGACTAATTTAGTATTGGCTTAAAACTATAGTCTCAGATATAGGCTAGGGAAAATATCTTATTTTGTAAGCAAATGCTGTGTGTCAAAGCATCTTCTTTATTTTTGACATACATTTTAGTATGGCTAGTGACTTGATGACAATAGTCGCATCTTGCAGATAGGCTGACCCTAAGGCAGGACTGAAGCACGTACGTTAACACGATGGGACACAGGCATAGAAGAGATTGTTGAACTCAGTATCTTGGATTTATTCAAAGCTGGTCTGGTGTTTGACCTCAAGTGGTTGCATAAGCTGCTGTATTTGCTTTGTTCTCTAAGAGCGCTATTCAAACATTCATAAACACACTGGTATCTTATTTTACTGGGCACTAATGTGCCCGGTAAAATATTGTCTATTTTATCAGTCTCCCCACTCTGAGGTATTAAAATACCTAAATGTGTGGAGTTCAAAGTTCTGCTTTTCTCAACCTAATAGCAAAACTTTTGTTAAAATGTACAATGCCTCAGCTTCACTGTATTTTCATTCACGTTTCATATGGGTTTGGAGCATCTTTAAATCCTTACTGATGTCTGTTTATTTCTACAGCAAAGGTCGCAAACTGTGGCGGTTTCCAGAAGCTTGAAAACCTCTCATTGTCAGTAAATCACAGTGTCACAGAAACTGGTTGGAGAAACTTCTTCAAAACACTTAATAACATGCCGGCTTTAAAAAAGCTGGACATTAGCCGTTTGTTCACACATCAGATCAAAGCCAGTGCACCAACGGTGACAGCGTTTGTCCAGTGTGTTTCTCGGTTGCCTGGTCTTGTGACAATACAAATGCTAGGCTGGCTCCTTGATGCAGAGGACCTTCAAATGTTTGATATCATGAAGGAGCAGCACCCCCAATCTAGGAGTTTAAAATTATCTTGGCAATGGATCTTGCCCGTTTCACCAATTTTTCAAGACTAGGGAAGTTTGAAAGTGTTAGGGTTTGGGTTTCTCTTCTTTCTTGTATTATGAATTATATACCTGCATTGCAAATAAAGGTATAAAGATTTTTACCAGGATCAGACACGGCAGTCTCTTCTACAGCAGGGTTAGGTTAATGTAAAAGGATCAAGAAACAGAAGATAGGATTAACATAACTCTAAAAACCTGGCTTGCTTTGCAAATATGGTTATAGATTGTACCTAAGTGATACCATCCAAAGAAGAATGTAAAATTTTGCTTAAAGCCTACTTTAAATAAATTATTTCTATTCAGTTGTTTTGCTTGCAATTAAATTAATTACATGAATCATTTATGAAATAAAAATCATAAAACCCTTAACAGTCAGGATGCATAAATATAATATTGAATGTTAGATCTTATTAGTGTTAAAAACTGATAAAGGCCCCTTTTAGTAACATAATGCCAGTTCCTAACTCAGGGCTAGTTGCTTGAGGCAGATGGCAGTCGCACCTTTTTATCAATGAACAGTTGCTGAACAGCTCTTTAGGAGGTGTGTGCATCACTGCAAGCAGACTTGCTTCAGCTAGACAGTTATGAAAAAGCCTTCAAAGTGGCTTAGGGAAGTTAAGATTATGTCTTTCTCTTTTTGCTCAGTTATTTTCAGGAAAACTGCTTTTCTGACACCTGACCGCAGTGGAAAAACAAACTGAATGCAGCAAAGACTAGTTTCCCTGAAAAGAAAACCATGGCATTAAATGAATTATTGTCTAATTTTGTGGCTGCAGCCTCGATTCCACAAGAGTTAGTCTGCTTTTTCTAATTTGCTTTTAGTAATTGTACTCAGAAACCAAGGCCACACAGCAAAACTGTCTGGTGTATTTCAGCCATTCTTCCAGGAGGGAGACTTCTACAAAACCTAAAAACAAATACCACTCCAAAACAAACCACAGCCCTCAATTCAAAGTTTGAAAAGTAGAGCTTTATTAACAAGCATTTGAAATAAAAAATGAGGCTTTCTGAATCCAGCAGTCATACTCAAGATTTTAATCAGACCCCTAAGATATCTCTTAACACAATGGTATATTGTTTTCCAGGCCATTGTCACCAGTGGCCACTCTAACATACGTTACTGCCACAGCTGTCTCCTAGAAAAAAAATACCATAATTGCTAGTTCTGGTGTTGTCATTCAAATAAAAAGTCTGAGGAATACTAGAGGTGTTGAAGTAAGAGATAAAGGAAATCTTATCATGTGGGGTTAAAAGACTTAGATGTAATAAGTGGTAAAAAGATTTAGTACAAATTCAGGGAAATAAAAAATATTTTATTGCTGCAGTAGGCTTTCTAGATACATTTGACTAGAGGTCTTTAAGAAATAGTTCATTTTAATGCACGTATAACTACCAGTCTCAAGTTGTTTATTTGTTATTAGGGACAGATCAATGTTAAGAAACTGTAAAGCTTAATTGTTGCAATAAAATTCTAATCTTCACTGTCAACCATCAGTGCATAAGTGATACACACCTCTCAGTGGAAAAGATTTGTACCTGACTTCAAAAAAGAAGCAAAAATTAGTATACAAGAAGGTTTTGCTTTTAAATGAACAAGAATTATTCAACTGCACAAAAATTACATGTCACAAAAAATCAAAATAACAAATCCCCAAGAGAATATAGTTTTGTTCCATAAGGAACTGAACAATATATTCAAGAATTCTAAACAAAGGATTTAAAATAAAAGCACAAGCACTGAAGTAATGAGAACGGAATTGCTCAGCAGGATCAAACTGAAATGTTGATCTTGTCCTAAAAATGTTTAGCTATACATCCTGCTACCCCACCTGCACAAAGCAGCATTTGCTTCTGAAGATGCATAAACAGATGCAAAAACTGCATTTCACTTAACAACGCTTTCTTTTCAAAATAGCCCAATAAACTAACAAAGTAACTCTTAATTCAGATAAGCTGCACTGTTAATCCCCATGTAGAGAGATGCTGTAGTTAAACCCCTCCATCAAAGCAACAAAACAGTTTATTTCACTACAGCCAAGAAAATACTATTCCACGGCTGCTACGCAAAGGAGGGACTAATACTGGCAGAAGTGGTCTTTGTGGAGCGGATGGAAGTCCCGAAGCTCAGTTTTTTCATACAATTCCAAACTTGTTGAGAGCTTGAAAAATGAACAGTGGTTTCAAAAAAATGTGCCAAGCAACACTGTATCTTCATTTAGCACAAACTTACAATACTTACAATCCTTCAAAACAATGACGGATGTTCAGTTATTTTGCATGCATTTCTCTCTCCAGTGCTGCTTCCATTCGACTTTGTTTTAAACCCTATGGGATATAATTTAGTAAAGTATTGTCTTCACTGACATGGAAATAAAAAGCTTTATTCATAGAACAAAAACATTTTAGAACTTTTTTTTTTTAGTCCTTTACAAATCAATAATAGCTTTTAACTCTTTGGGGAAATCAGAATATGTGGTTTAAATAGGATAAAAGTCAAACTACCTGTCTTCTTTTTAATCAGTGTCTCTGCAGAATAATTTCAAATTTATTTTTCTTGTTCAATTAAGAGTAAAATAAAACAATCCATAATTATAATCTGAAGCAAGGAATCCTGAAACTAGTATTCTGAAGATAAAAAAAATCCCCTCTTTCCAGCTTCCCTGATGCAAAGAGTATAATTTGTCCTGTAATTTTCTTTCTTCATAAATGTACAAAGGAAAATAGAAATCAATACTCCACGTCACAGATTTTTCACAACTATGCTGACAGCTCCTGCTGGACCTTCACCATCACCTCAAACAACTACTGATGAATCATCTCTGCAAAAATGCCAAATCTGATCCTAAATGTGATACTACCACTCATACACAAAGAAAATATATAGAAGACTACTGAACAACAAACGTGTTCAGACTTACTCCACCTGCCCACAAAAACAGAACTGGTTGTTTCAGAATGGCTGTAAAACACTGGCTGTAAAAGTACCTAATGGGACCCCTCCAATGGAACCAGGAATTAAACCAGCATTGACTATATGGATATGACTCCTCACATGACTCCTATTCAAGGATAAGAATACTTAGACAAAACAAAATACTCTTAGATTTAGCTATCATAGACTAGAATGAGATCCAAAAAGCAGTTCCCCCTGCCCAACTTCTTGCTGAAAACAGCAGCAGCAACACAAAAGTAAAATTACAAAGACATTTCAAGAGAAAAGTGTCACGTACCAGGTAATACCCAGTGTGATAACCACTCATGTACCAGGCTATCAACATACTCCCCAGCGCTTCATCGTCCTCTGGAGAGTCTGGCCTCATGGGTGGTGGAGGGGGAATCAACTACGAAATCACAAAGGAAATGTCTGTGTTTCAATAGCCTGTATCCCAGGTTAGACAACAACCAATTTACAAGACTGAAATATAAAACTGAAAAATAGGAACATGTCCTCAATGCCTTCTGTGAAAAGGAGCCAAATGTGATTATACTTTCTGAAAATAGCGGTTTCCAAAGTCTGTGGGAAACACAATTCCTGTAGCTTGGCTACACACAAAAAGTTTATTAGGGGAAAATATTTATCTGCATCAGTGAAGTGCTGTTAATCAAATGAAAGGTGCAGTTTCTTACAATAATTTTCCTCTTGGTATTCTTTCCAACAGCTTTACTGTCACAAAAATGAGTGCAGAACAGACCTTGTGCATTAGATTACTGCAATATTAGTAACTGAATGTGTGAGCAAACACATGGAAAACATAGACACTAATAACACAGCAACGTGTTCTAAAAACACAAGCAGTAAACACATTCAGTCAGAAAACTTTAGATCCCCAATACTCATCTCTGATACCTTCTTCCTCATTCTCCCATCACTTACCGGCGGTCCTGCTGGGAAGGGTGGGGGCCAGCAGGACAAAAATGATGGAGGTGCCCTGAATTTTGATCCAGGCTACAACAAAAAAATTGAATGGTGCAAATAAAAAAAGAAATTTCAGGCATTAGGATTTTTTTTAATAGATTTGAAGCAATTAAAAAAACCTTAAACTAAAGACAACACATCCTAGCAATTTAATGAAATTGGAGTAGCAACACATAATAGCTATTTCTGTGGGGAGTTCCATGACTGGAAAAGTAAAGGTTACATTAACCATGTCACTGATGTAAACAGTGCAGAAACAGGGTTCTAGTTAATACAACCATTTAATAAAGTTTTTTCTAAATAGAAGTCAGTGGTTGCATTCTCACAGTAAGAAACGTATCTAGTATTGCCCACAGGCAATGGATAATTTCTCTGCTATGTGGCTGGGAGCACATGCTGCCTAAATTCCATTACGCTTGTGACTGTCTTTAAAATGAGCTTAGATACAAACCTATTGATACGAAGCAAAAAAGACAAACAAAAATCTTTAAAGCATCTTGCACTAACAGCAATATTTAGAAAACACAATGCTGTGTTAAACTGCACTATTATTTAGACTCCTACACAACAGGAAAACTGAAGAGCATATCAGCACCCCAGCCCTCATAATTCAATAGGGAAGCTACAGCTCAGAGCTTATACGATATTTGGACATCACTTTTGCTGCCTTCAGTGTCCCATGTAGTGAAACATTATCAATTGACTAGAAAAAGTGCAATCTTAAAACATCATCAGTGCCATCATTAACAGCCTTATCACAGTCCAGGAACAACATCCCCCTTTTAAGTTACAAGGCAATTGCAAAGCAAGTGCTGGGTAGGGTGGAGGCTTTCTTCACTACACAGCAGCACTGCAGAAGGGCTACACTGTGGCCACATTATTTTAAAATAACATAACATCAGGTTTTAAAATGCATATCTGCAAATCCACTCTCAAAATGTTATTTGGTTTCTAGACAATGAGGAATATGTTCCTATTGTCTTAAAAATTTATAATAATACCAGGCTTACCAGTGGTATATAAATTATTTCAGATAAGGCTGACCTTACCCTTCCCAGGCCTGGGGCTGCTGGTGGTGTGGGAAAATGGGCGTTTTGAGGGGAGAATCTTGTTTTCGTGTAATTGGTTTTGTTTCGAGGTGACTGGGAAGATTTTTCACTTTCATCTGTTGAATATGGAGTCTCATTTTCATTCTAGAAGATCAAAACATTTTTACAAGATGCACTAAACACAAGTTCCCAGCAAGCAGTTTTTTGTGAAAGAGCTCAGAAAGCACCATCCACATCCTTCCCACTCTCCAGCCCTCCCAGTTCTACTCTGGAAAGAACTTATAGCCTCATAATCCTATCTGCTCACCATTTTAGCTATGTTATCTTTCATTTGTGAATTTCTTATTGTCCCCTCCCTTTCTTCCATGGTGTGTTCAACAAGCAAGGGGACACTTTCACTCCCTCCATCAGCTTGTGTCCGTTCACAATGGAATCAGGTATCGATTCTCACTCTGAACACCACATTGGTATCAGAAACACAAAAAAAGTTGATTCTCCCACTTTCACTTTTAAGAAAAATGAAAAAGCATCCCTCACCTCCCCAGAATTTCCCATCCCATTTACTGTTTCATCACTGGCTGGAGGTAGTAGATCAGACAGGTTCTGCTCCTCCTGATTTCCGTATCCTGTGTAAGTAACAACACACGTGCCTCTTTTCTGGTTGATGGAGGCAATAGTTGCTTGGTACACATTACCATCCTCAGACCAAACAGCACTGCAGCTGTCACCAACTTTCCACTGTGACAGAAACATGAGAGACAAGTAAATACCTACACCAATGATCAAGGAGAAACACACCTTTTTCTAAACCACTGTTTGTGCCAACCAAGAGAAACACAACTCCCACCCAGAAAGGTTTCCCTCTGTATTTAATGAAGTTGCTCAACGTAATCTATAAATAAGGTTTAAAATATTACCACCGCCCATCCCAGAATATTACTCCCAAGTCAATGAAAATGCTGCTTCTGAGCGCCACAGAGAAGTACAACACGCAGCACGAGCATCACCAGCAACTACAGTCGAGGTGACCTGTTTCAAAGGCGCTGTGTTGCTCTTCCTTCTGTTTCTGTTCTTCTTGTTATTTTTTCTCTTCATTCCCAGGCGCTGCTCCGGTTTGTCCGAAGGCTCCGAACACTCTCCGTTCTTTAAAGCATTCTTCGGGAGAAAAAGGACGAAACAATGAAAGGAGGCCCAGCGGCCTCAGCCAGGCCCAGCTCCGTCTGGGCCGCCCCCAGTACCTTGAAGGAGGCCACCGCCTTGTCGTACGCCTTGATCAGCGCCGTGTCGTCCCACACGTCCGAGTCGTCGCTCTGCGGAGGCCACAGACCGCGTTACCGCCGCTCCACAGCCCCGCTCCCGCCTCCCGGCCCGCCCGGCGCCCACCTGCCCGGTGCCCCTTCGGAACAGCACCCCGTCCGCCATGCCGCTCCGCCGCCGCGCGGCCGCCTGCTGCGCACGCGCAGAATCGTCACTTCCGGCGCGCCGCAGCGAGCCGTGGCGGCGGGAGCGGCGGGAGCGGCGGGAGCGGCGGGAGCGGCGGGAGCGGCGGGAGCGGCGGGAGCGGCGGGAGCGGCGGGAGCGGCGGGAGCGCCGCGGCGTTCGGCCCGGGCGCCGCGCTCGGGTTGCGGGACGGGAGCGGCGCCCCGTGGAGATCAGCGCGGCCGCCGCGCCGTGTGGGAGAGGCCGCGAGACGCCTCAGGCCGGAGGCGCTGCCGTCCCGTCGGTGGTTACCTGAGCCGGGGCACCTGCCTCGAAGACCCCGGCAAACGAGAGCGGGAGCCGGGACCGAGCGCAAAAACCCTCTTAATTTCTCACCATCTGCAGGTGTCACATTGGCAAAACCTGCCGCGTTTTCCCTCAGGCTCTCCTTAAGCGGTGCCAGGGGCCACTTCACAGTAAACATGCTTTAGAGCTTGTACAAAGGCTTTGAAGAACTCTCCTCCCAGGGGTTTAAACCAGCTTGCACCTCAGTCGGTACTCAACACGCTCAAGCATGTCTGTGAAGGGAGCGCCGTTCTCTCGTGCAGAGTTTTATTCCTGAGGCTAGTCAAGGTAGGATTTTAAAATCATTTTAGTGATGCAGCACCTCCAAGATCTGCTTAGATCTGAAACTCATTAACCTCAAGCCTCACGCTTCTCCCTGAACTTAGTGTCAGTAGCAAATTCCCAGTCTTGTACATTCATAAAGTCTGCAATTCTCTAGGCATTTTTTCTACACTGCACTTACCACTGCTATTATATTGCTTATAGTTATACATTTTATTTATATTATTATACTTACATACTTATAGGGCATTTCTCTATAATTCTATTATTTGTGTTCTTGCAAACTTCTTAGGAATTACCTTTTTCTCCACGAGGGTGGTGAGGCACTGAACAGGCTGCTCAGAGAAGCTGTGTGCGCCCCATCCCTGGAAGTGTTCAAGTCCAGGCTGGAGGGGCTTTGAGCAACCTGGTCTACTGGAAGGTGTCCTGCCCATGGCCAGGGGCTTGGACTAGATGATCTTTAAGGTCTCTTCCAACCCAAAACATGTGAACTGATTATAAAGCATAAGCATTTCAGATTAGACAGTATTTCATGCAACATTTTATTGTAAAAATAATTTTAAATGAGATTTACAGTTCAGACCTCTGTAAGGTTAAGCATGTTTTACAAGTGTGTTCTATTCTGAATGAAGCTGTGCTTCATGAATCAAGACAAGAAAATCTGGTCTAACTGTAGATTCAGAAATTCATTGTTACTGGAACCATTACATGAAACCAACAAATGCAGCAAAAGCTGGAGTAAAGCTATTGCTTTGTATTTTTATTTATATGCATGCAGAAAAGCATAGTCAGTTTTGAATAGCACTCCAGACAACTAAGTCTATTCTAACTAGAAAATAAACTAATGCTAGTTGAACAAGTCCGTAAGATATTAATGGCCAGACACTTATGAATGATCTTCTAGGCCGTTCTGCTTTGTCGAGGCAGTCTATCTTCTCCATACAGGCAGCTCATTTTGCTCCTGCCTGCAGAGACTTCCTTTCATTAGCTGCTTTTTGTTTTTGCTGCATAATTTCAGAGTCTCTGTGAAGAAAAAGAGTTGGATTTCAAACACTGACTCACTGTTTCTCTAAGCAGAGTCTCCTCCAGCTTATTTTTGCCCTTTAGCAACCCCCCTTTCAAGAATGGAAACAGATTAGTGTAAAACTTCTCGGCCATTAGCACACTGTTTCTATTATCCTGTTGTTTTCAGTACAGTACCACATGAGGTAGACAAGTTACTTATTAGTAGACCTTACATAATTGGTTTAGTTTTAGAAGTAAAGGACACAATGGATCAAACATCTTCAAGAAAGTATGACACTGTCTTTTCCTGTTTGAACCAGATAACAAGCTGCTCAAAAGAAATAAAAGCTTTACAGGTCTTACAAAAAATAGATCTGTTTAACAGCAGGTACACTAAAACCTACATCCACAGTTCATACTCTAGCATGGGAATGGACTGTGAATCACAGTGAAGTACTTAAATGCTGTTTCAGTGAAGACACTGGTCTCTTTCTGACCCATTTTCCCCTCCTATTTTGCCCAATCATTTCACACACTTGTACTAGATCTTACCTCTGTTTTCTCTGAGAGGCAGACAAGCTATCCTCTTTTCTCTTCCCTTTGAGGATCTCCTGAGTCTTCTTCAGGTTCTTCTGGCGGGCAAGTTCACGCTGGTTCCCACCTGTAAGATAAGATACAGTTTATATGCATGTTACCCACTTTTTACACACAGTTTGCCTGTGTAAAAGTCTTTTATAAAGTCGGTACGGTTCAGCTCAATCTGTAGCCTTAGTAGGGCAGAATCTTCCATCACGGTTGCCCCCTCCAGTGCACAGTGGGAGGTGTGAAAGCCTCTTAGTTCTCACATTTACATTTCTACAGGTCATGTCCAAGAGACCACCAAAATCGATTTGAATATCCTGTGGGAAAGCAAGATGTGCAGTTCCAGCCACCTGGATGATAAAGGAAGATCAACACTAACATAACTATCTGGACAGTCAAAGAAGAAATAATACTAACATAATCAGATCACAGCAACTATAAAGTGCCTTGGACAGATTGTACTGAAGTACGTTTTCAATAATTGTCAAGAGTGATAGCCCAGACTCACAAGAATGGTATCTTGTGCCAGATAACCACCCCCAAGTACACGTGATGCATGAATGTTGTTGGGCCTGGTCTGTGAATGAGTGGGAATGTCATTAAAACGGACACGAGTGTGGTGTGTTTGCAATAACAATTATTGAAAGAACATCTTGTTTAACCTCTTAGTCCAGGCCTGTATCTGTAAAACCTACAAATTGTCAATGGCTAATGAAGAGGGCCTCGGCCTGGCTCAGCTCTTTGCTCTGCACTCCTTCCTGAACACAATTTCTGCCTCTGTGTGCATCCTTGTCTGCATCCCAGTGTGTGTCATTCCTCATCGCCACACATCCCTTCCAGGAACGCAATGCAGTTTCCCATAAAAGACTGAAGGCAGACCATCCCATCAGTAGCCCAGGCAAAATGAAAAAGTAACTCATCCAAAGGATGAGCCATCCTGTCTACCTCAAACAGGTTCCACGATCCAATATAGTTTACAAATCAATTTTAGACTGAAAGAACAGCATTAAAATGAGGGCAGCCTGAGAGAGTTTATAAACTTCCTTCAAATCTTCCTATGGCCCCCTAAGAAATCAAAAAGCAAACAGCTGCAAGTATTTGGAATCTAGAAACATCCACCTGCTTTCAGTCAGTCAATACTGACTGCTTTCAGCCTGCCAATATTCAAGAAGAGACTGGACAATGCCCTCACACATACGGTGTGAACCGTGGGGTTGTCATATGCAGGGACAGGAGTTGTACTCAAGGATCCTTGTGGATCCCTTCCAACTCAGGACATTCTGCGATTCTATGATAGTGCTGTCATACAAAATCACTGAGGGATTCCATCACATCCCACAGGCAAGCACCATGAATTTTTAAAGTCTTGCTCATACTTAGTAACAGCAGTTAGAGCCTTTATATGTATTTGTAGAAAGAAGACACTTCTGCAGATGCCACTGAGAAGATGACCAGCACACTTAATACATATAGGAACTCGGGCTTTACTTTTTGCTGGATGAAGTCCCCAAAACTACTTAACACAGGAGTCATACTGTATTATTGGGTGCTCATACCCTTGAAGCTCAGCTATCAAATGCTGAAGGGGCCTTACTCTGGGAACCATGAAGGCAAAGAACACCTAGTACACAAGCAGCTGTATATAGGTTTGATTCATTTTTGCACCAAGGCAGCTGACATGAACAAAGTATGAGGCTATGGTAGCTATGGAGCTTCAGCCCAAGATTGTGTTTACTCGACATATACCACAGAGCCCCTTGCAAAAGAAGCGGGTCTGACAAAACTTAAGTTAATATACAACCAAAACTCCAGTTCCTCATCAAGACACTTTTGTCCAGAGTATAAGAACTTACCACTCCCCCAGAACAGGTGCCTAACGCTGCTGACATGCAAGAGTATTTTCATGCTATTGAAGGAATTAGCAAATAAACATTCAGGAAGGTTCCTTCTGTGCACTGTTACAGGCTTCTGTTCATAGCTTTCTTTCCCATGCATGCTTTTTAGATTTAATTGTAAACCAACATCTGTATTTTTCGATCTTCCTCATTTTATGAGTTTTTCTATGTAGGTGTTCCTTTAACTTGGCAGTTAAGGACACATCTTCAGGGCACAGACAGCTTTCCTTAGGACTATCAACCCCCTGAACTGCTGGCAGGTAAGGCATGCAATATTTTTGAGCAGACAGCATTCCTGAGGGCATGACATCAAAACCAGCACAACACAACTGCTGCTCAGAGCAGATGCAACTTCCCACCTGCATAGGGTCTTCCAGGCAATGGGCACAGTCACCACAATCACAAATTCTTCTGCATTATCTCACAAGCTTTCCTTAGTATCCACATCCTTATGGCAGTTCTAGTCTGTTCAAACCTGCCACAGCAGGTTCACTTGCTTGGTATTTCTTCTTACCCTGCTTCTTTTGGACTCAAAGTGTTCCAGATACACTACGTGTAATCACTTGTGACGTTGAACAAACATGATCACATTTTTCTATGCTCAACACTGAAAGCTCCATCTCCCCCCAACTTCTGTTGTGTCTCTTTTCAGTCTCTCTCCAGTTTTAGGACCATGTCATCTTTCAGTTCCAGAGACATACCTCTCCCATCTTCAGGTGTCTGCAGTTTCAGGTATATGGAAGCAGTTTAGGACCAGGTCAATTTTACACAGCAACCTGTTGATATGATTCACAGCTTCATACTCACCCCACTTCCAAGCTGATAAAGGTACCGGCCACAGCAACAAGCAGACAAGAGCAACCCTGCAGAAGCAGAGGTTCTGCGCATTCTGCATACCAGCAAGTTAAATGTCCAGCATGAGGTGTCGGAAACCCAAATGAACACAGTGTATTATGACTGCTGCTTCCTGAGGGCTGCTCCTACTTTGGAAGACATATTTCATCTGTGACAGGACACCACGTAACACCTTTTGAAAAGGCAAAGAAAATTCCTGCTCCATGCTCCTCACTAGCATTCAGTGAGATCCTGTCCCTAACGTCCACGTAGAAGAAAGGCTACTACTTGTTTAGAAACTGAAGTGAACCAGCTATCTCCGGCAGTACTGGTGTTGATTAGAACTTGATGAATCATGAGCAGATGACACATTCCAAGCTATAAATGGTTCTTGAGTTTTGTGGTACTCAGGAGGCATGAATGTTGTATGAACAACATAGCAGCAATGAAACAGCTCTTCTGTGGTGCTTAAAGAAATGAAGTATATTTTACCATGAAGAAAGAGGCACGAAGTCAAAACACATTGCTATAGTCAGAATTCATATAGCAGTTACCCTCCACCTTTAACTTCATGCACTTTCTTCCCTTCCAAGCAAACACTGTGCAGGGTGTCTGCAGAGTACAGTTATTCCATACACATGGTAAGAATGTAAACTGAATGGCATCACTGAAAAGCTTGGCTGCCACTTCTGCACAGCAAAGTGGAGCAGGTAGAAACACGGAGCAACACAGTACACACACAAGGCAGACAGAGCCAAACAACTATTTGAAAAGAAACTTACTTGTACCATCCCTGTTTCCAAGTAAACATTGCCAAGGACTGTTTGGCCTCTGTACTTCACCTGGATGCCAAATGAGTATCCCTAACTCCAAGGGAGACAGTGCTATTTTCTACATTCTGTAACCTCAAACTAAATCTGCTGTGAAGTGTGGTCCACATCCTGACAGAAGACAATTCAGCTTCCTGTAGTGTGAAATTCAAGCATAAACTACCACATAAACACAGTACATCCTTTCTGCTTGAGCATCTCCATCCTTGCCTGCCTCTGCAAGACATATGCTTTAGTTCAAACTGGAATAAGCAGTAGTCATCTCTGTTGTACAGAAGTCAAGGAGAACAGCAGAAAGGATTGGCTAGTGAGGTCATCTTCCCTGGAGTTCTTTCTGAGCAGCAAAGGATCTAATCATAAGTCAGAACTTAAAGCAGAAGAAAAGTGCCTGCCACCATGTCCTAAAAACAGAATGCAAAAGTAAACAGAGCAATTTTATTCAAGTACAAAGCAATAATGGAAGACAAATAACAAAAAGCCTCTCTTCAATTCCCTTAGTCATCACCATCTTCACAAGTCTATACAGTTCTCAGCTATCCAGAAATTTGGCAGTGCAACAAGTACCATGCATTTATGATCTCAGAGGCACACTAAGTAGTTGTTCATAAGCAATACATCCTTAGTCTATTTTGCTATATGTACATTTGAAAACACGGGGCTATTATTCTACTATGCACATGTTCTGGATACTGTACCTCTTCTCTAACCTTTAGCTACATTTATTTTAACATCATGCTGAACAGACAAAAAAAAATAATTAACACAAGCCACAAACCTGCCTCTTCCTCACATTCAAGGTCTGCTCTGTGCACAAACTGTTTGTGATCCACGCCTTGAGCAGCTGCACTTCCAACTGTACAGTGGCTTCAAAGCTATGCATTTTTAAGTGTGAATGTAAAAGTACCTCCTCAGTTAAACACGGGCAGTTCTTGTGTCACCAGGTATAATACGCAGAAGCCAAAACGGCAACCCCACCAGTCAGGCAAGCTGGAGTACTCTAGATTTGGTTCCCAGTTCTCCGCCATTTTAGAGCAGATACACCAACGCTATATCTGAATAAGGTGATTCGCAAGTCCTATTGCCCTTTCAACGACAGCCTTAAAAACCACCATTTAAGCAACACAGCACTAAGTATTCGGCAGGGATATAAAAGCCCTTTATTAACAGTCTGGACGGTAGCCAGGGCTGCAACTGAGCGTTACTGTTATTCCAGCAGATCACCATCTTTCTTCCGGCTCCCCGCCTGCCAACACAGCTACGCCAGAGAACGGGCTGAGGGTGTTTTTGCCCCCAGCCCAGGCGGCAGGATGTGTGAGGCCTTAGCCCCAGCGCCCACGCACTCGCCGCAGAATTTCGCTACGGGGACGTCAAGTCGACAAGGACCGAGAACCTCGCCCCAGCACCAACCGCTGGGCTGCCCTCGGCGTCGCGCCCAGGCCGCACTTCTCCGCAGGCCTGGAGCCGACCGGCCCGCTGCCGTTCCTGTGCAGCGGCCTGAGGTCCACCGCCCGCTCCGCTCCCCGGCAGGGCCCCTGAGCCGCCCCCCTGAGGCCGGCCGGTACTCACGGGTCATGGCGAAACGCTCAGGCCGCGCAGCGCCTCGCCGCCGCCGCTGCTGCCACCGCCAAACCAACACCCTCCAGCTACCACAGCCGCCTGCCGCCCCGCTCCCCCCGCTGCCCCTTATAAAACCTCCCTGGCGCCTGACGTCATCGCGGCGCGCGGGAGGCGGTACCTCGACCAACGGTCGGGCCCAATCAGCGCACTGCGCGCTGCCCCGGGAGGCTAGGGGGCGTGGCCAGCAGCGGGCGCGGCGGTCGCTGAGGGGCGGGGGCGTCCCTTCCCTTCGGGCCGCCGGCGCCGGGAGGGCCGTCATGGCGGCGCGTCACCGCGGAGCCTGTCACCACAGCCCTGGTGCTCCGGTGGGGAAGCGCCAGGGCGGCTGTGGGGTGGGCGCGGTGTCAGGGCACGGTGAGCTGTGGAATCACCGAATCATTTTGGTTGGCAGAGATCGTTAAGATCGTGGAGTCCAACCATAACCCGAATCTGGCACTAAACCGTGTCCCTAAGAACCTCATCTACACGTCTTTTAAACACTTGCAGGGATGGTGACTTCACCACTTCTCTGGGCAGCCTGTTCCAATGCCCGATAAAATAAATAACTTACGCTTTTTCTATAGATAAACAATGTTTAATCCAATTCCTTAATTGCATTCTTTAATTGCATTCTCGTGTTCATTAGAGCATAAGCAAAACAGCGCTGGGTGCGTGGGGGATCCACTCCGCCCAACACGCACACCTTTAAACAGTAAGAAGTGTGCTTAAATACAGTGAGGTATTACATATTCATAATGAGCCCAGGAACGGCTATACATATTCATAACCTTTCCCCGCTTCTGATTAAAATGAGTCTCAGATAACCATTTCCATAGACCCTCCCCTGTTGCGCCTGCGCAGTGCCACTTGCTGAATTTGAGGAGGGGTCTTTGGGGTCTTTGGATGAAGGCTCCTTCAGCTTCGTCACAGTGAACTTTTTACCTGTGGCTCATTATGTTGAATTGGCTGGAACCCAAGATGCCAAGTCAATTGAAACCAGACTGGCGCCCCCTTTTGCCGTAAAACTTCGTTATCTTGTCTCCTCAAGTTTACAGCTAGGTGCAGTAAAGCTTCTTATCTTGGCATTCGACGGGGTTCTGTTCTTCTTAACATAAAGCTCTAAACTAAGCATTTATTATGTGACTAAGCCTTAAAGTGTTAGTTCGTTAGTAGGCACCCATTATAAGTTTTAGTTAACCCTTAAAATGTTAGTTCCCTCTGTCAATATAACTTCATGTACAAGTTTCATGGAGCTTAACCAGCTTTTCCTTTTTCCAGGTTCAGAGCCCATGCCTCATTTGGTTATATCTGTAAACATTAAACATCTTAGCACGAATCACAACTGCATTTTTCACACCAACAACCCTTTCTGTGAATAAATGTTTCCCAATATCCCATCTGAACCTCCCCTGGTGCAACTTGAGGCCATTTCCTCTTGTGCTACCACTTGCTGCTTGGGAGAAGAGACCAACACCCTCCATGCTACAACCTCCTTTCAGGTAGCTGTAGACAGTTAGAAGGTCTCCCCTCAGCTGCCTTTTTTGTCATGAAGTTCCCGTGACATGACGAGAGGTGGAAGAGCTGTGGTCACCAGGGCTGGTGCAGTGGGTGCAGGAGCAAGGAGCAGCAGCTGCAGAATGAGCTGGCGGAGCTCTGATCAGGAGCAGAAGATTTTGAAGGCGGCTGTTATTTGTACAATTGAACAGAAAACAGTTTTCAAAACACCCTTGTATAAGAGTACGTGGCTCTTGACCAACAACCAAATGGAAAAATAAATCACTACAGATCATTGTCAGTTACAATTCTCAAGGAACATTAAAAAACCAAACAAAACTACCAACAAATACTTCAGGCACTACTTGCCTTCCCTAGCTTTGTGCACTGAGGGCAGAAGCGTACAGGCACAACCCCCAGTACCAACACAGGCTGGGGGATGAAGGGATTGAGAGCAGCCCTGCCAAGAAGGACTCGGGGGTACTGGTGGATGAAAAGCTGGACATAAGCCAGCAATGTGTGCTTGCAGCCCAGAAGGCCAGTCATATCCTGGGCTGCATCAAAAGCAGAGTGGCCAGCAGGTTGAGGGAGGTGATTCTGCCCCTCTGCTCTGCTCGGGTGAGACCCCACCTGGAGTCCTGTGTCCAGCTCTGAAGCCCTCAGTACAGGAAAGACATGGACCTGTTGGAGAGGGGCCAGAGGAGCCACAAAAATGATCAGAGGGCTGGAACAGCTCTGCTGTGAGGACAGGCTGAGAGAGCTGGGGCTGTTCAGCCTGGAGAAGGCTCCAGGGAGACGTTACTGCAGCCTTTCAGTACTTAAAAGGGACAGATAAGAAGGATGGGGACAGACTTTTTAGCAGGGCCTGTTACGGTAGGACAAGGGGTGATGTTTTTAAAACCAAGGAGAGGAGATTCAGGCTGGACATGAGGAAGAAATGTTTTTACAATGCGGGTGGTGAAACACTGGCCCAGGTTTCCCAGAGAGGTGGTAGATGCCCCATCCCTGGAGACATTCCAGGCCAGGCTGGACGGGGCTCTGAACAACCTGATCTAGTTGCAGATGTCCCTGCTCATTGCAGGAGAGCTGGACTAGGTGACCTTTGGAGATCCCTTCCAATCCAAACTGTTCAATGATTCTACGATTCTACTGTTGCTGTCCCAAGATGCTTTAACGCTGCCCCAACGCTCCCACGGGAGACACTTTCCCAACCACACGAGTCTCCTTTTAAAAAATCATCACCGTGGGCGAAACTAGCACCTGGAAAGCTGTTCAGGAGTTATCGGAATTAAGGGAAAAATAAAAAATAAAAGGCTTGGGCCGGGGGGGAGGGGCTACTGAGGGCGGCTCCGGAGACGCGTTCGTTCCCCTTGGTTTCCCCGCACAGGCTCCGCCCCCACCGCTCCCACTTCCCCGCCGGTGGGCGGAGCCCCTCTCGCCCCTCCTCTTCCTGCGGCCGCGCGCCGATGACGTTGAGCGGCGCGCCGGCGGGTGACATGCTGTGAGGTGCTGAGCTTGCGGCGTTACCGGACCGCGCGCTGCTGACGCCGAGCGCGCGGGGGAGCCGCCGGCGCCATGTTCCGCCGGGCCCGCCTCAACGTGCGGCCCAATGTGCGGCCCGCGGGCAGGGCCACCGGCGGCGCTGCCGAACCGGAGCCGCAGGGCTCGGGCTCCCCCGCCTCTGCCAGAGCGGAGGATGCGGCGGGAGCGGCGGCCGCGAGCTCGCCGGCCGCGCGGCGAGCCGAGAGGTGAGTTCCGCCGGGGCTGTGGGGAGGAGGGTGGGCCGTGCTGCACGGCGTCCCCGGGGGGATCTTGCCTGGGTCGCTGCCACCGCCCAGCCGTGGGTCCCCGGGAGTGGGACGGGCCTGGGGAGGAGGAGGGGACCCGCCACCGCCGCCCTTTTGGAGTCCCTGGGGTGTGGTGGTGCCAGGCGCTGCAGTAGCGCCTGTTGTCACAGCCGTCCCCTGGTTGTCTCTGCTGTGGTTCGGAGTCTCGTCTCGACGACCTTCTGAAATAGAGGTGCTGCTCTGCCTTCCAGTGGGGACATGGTGGCGGTTGTGTGTGTGGCAAATGGACAATGACTTCTGGGTGTCTGGCGCACTTGTAGCCTCAGCAAAATCCGCATTTCTTTACTGCGGTTGCACTGCAGGTACTTGAAATAATATATAAGTTAGGACTGCAAAGGAGGGGCCTGTTGTCGTCCAACATTCAGTCTTGGCAGCGCAGCAGCAAGGATCTCCACTTTGCTATGTACAGCAAGAATTCTTTTCTCTCCATAACTAAATTATTTTGATTTGGATTCTTGCAGTGCTTCCTGTTATGTATTCATACATTAGTGAGGGAGAACTTTCTGGCTTTTTCTCTTTTTGATTTAATTTTTTAAATGTTTTTAATTGCAATGGAAGTGCATGGTCATGTTGGTCCTAGGATCAGACCTTCAGAGCTTCGCTGTTGTGTGTTAGCCTTGACAGACCCTTAAGCTCCACACAGCTGTGTGTAGTGGTTACTTGGAAAGACAAACACCACCGCGCCAAATGGTCTTCCTTTCCCCAGCTCTTTGTTGCTGATCATGACATCATGATGTCATCATGACATCAGGTACTATAGAACATCCCTTTGGTCACCTGGGTCAGCTGTCCCAGCTGTGTCCTCACCCAACTTCTCATGCATGCTCAGCCTGCTTGCTGGTGGAGCAGCATGAGGAAAGGCCTTGGTGCTGTGTAAGCACTGCTAAGCAACAGCTGAAATACGTGATTTTTGGTCAAAAATCTGAAAATAGCACTGTGTGAGTTACTGTGAAGAAAATTAATCCCATCTGCACCAAAAGCGGTACTAACCGGTTCTTTAGGATGTTTCTCCAGTTTAATAATTGGTCTTTAGAACAACTTTCTCACTTCTTTCAGCAATTTGCTTTTGCATCTTGCATTAGTAACTCTAGTCTTTTAGTTGAAACTTGTTCTTTATGGCATAATGCAAGATCTTCTTACAATTCTCTGTTTCCTGTGACTAGAAATTCAGGCATCAGACTAGTTGGCACAGCACATCTTTAGTAAATCCATTCTTTTATTCAACTTGTATCTTATATCTTTTATACTCGAACTTGTTTTGTAGTGTGCTGTAAGGATGCTTTTTCTTTCAGATTTTATTTATAAAATTTGTTTGTTACAGAGATCAGGTTGCTGCATCTTTTGTTATCCAATCCTTTTTTCTTAAATTAAGATATTATTGCTATTTTTCTATTATGTGATCCTGCTGCTGACTCAGCAGATTTGTTAAAGATTTTTGTGTTTGTGTGCTTCAATGTAATCTAACTCTAAGTTTCAAAACTGGGCACCAGTGCTGTTCTGAAAGGGACAATATTCTAAGGGATCTGTCCACCTGGTGTGAAATTAGACCGTTGCCATATAAGTAACAGGCTCAGAAAATATTTTCTTCAAAAAATGCAGAAACTATCCACAAAACCACATCCAGCTGTTTTAAAGAAAACACAAAACACTTGTAAGAAGTCTAAGACTGTGATGGAAGTCGTTCACACTGAATGTGGTGTACGAACCTCATCAGTTTGCCAACACACTGAATTGCGTGGGATGTGCCTAGGAAAGAGCTTTGGAGAAGTGCAGGTTTGCAAATCATGCACTTACAAGGAGAGACAGGTGGGCTGCTGGAGTGCATGTAGCTGCTGGGAGACTCAGGTGAAGCTTTAGTCCTGGAAGGAAGCAGTAATATTGAGAGCTGCTCCCTTCTTGCCCCTGTTCTGTCACCCTAAATTCCACTGAATAGCTGCTGCTTAAAGTTGTTGATGCTTTTGAAGGCCTGTAGCAACCAAGTAGGAGAGAGCACAGGCCTAGGGATTTATTGCAGTGTAGGCAGTGTTAGCTTCTTGGAGAGCTGTCTCTCTAGGTTTTTAAAGACTGTCTGCCTGGATGTCTCTGAAGATTCAGGAAGAGTGGATTTGAGGGAAGTCACACAATTTGATTTCCTAAGGGCAGTAATTGGTGACATACAGCACAATGTGTCTGTTGTGCTGTCTGCAAGAAAAGTAAAGGCAAATGTGAAAATGTCTTGCATGTTTATCCTTCCAGCCTCAGTCATTCCTTCATAGCTGCTCAAACCTGTATCTGTAGTGTCAGTTATGTTCCTTTGTTTTGTTTTCTAAATACTAAGTGGGTTTTGTGGATTGTTAGGGAAGTGAAAGTTTCCTGAACATAAGATCATAGTTGTTTTTTTTTTAACAATTTTGCTTAATTATGTTTAACTATTCAGAAGTCTGGTATGACACTCTGATTAAAAAAATCCACAAAACACAGGTGGTATGGAGAAGATGAATGAAGATTTAGTTTCCACTGTCTCTTGCTATACAAAAAAGAGGATGTTGAATGAATCTCATTCAGAACACACAGGCAGGCACCATGTAGTAAAACTGCTGAACACCTTGCTGAGTGATGTTCTGTGTATAAAGAGAAGAAAAAAAAAGTAGTATATGGACTTACAGTGTGGGACGAACTGATTCAGTAAAGTCTACTGAGGCTGTTAAATGGAAAAGCATCATCTGCATTTGCCTGACTCACAGATAGTAGCTGGAGTGGATTTGGAAAGGTTTTACTGTATGTTTGTGCTTTTCTTCTGTTAGTTCAAAAGTACTGTCTTTGAAGATGGGCAAGTGAGACATGGGTGTGGTTGAAACAAGGCATAGTTCCAATGTAAAATTAAAAACACTCTTTATGACTCAGTTGTAATTCTGCTGCAGTTTTAGTGTGAGCAACAGCCAAGGAGCCAAATGCTGGAAGAGTCTGCAGATTTAGGAAGATATAATAGCTGGCAATTTTGTTTGCACTTTGAAAATGATTTCTGCGTAAGGGATGGAAAAAAATACTTAAAAAGAAAGCTCTCCAGGAAAGCTAAAAGTTCTTGCTTCTGAAAGACTACTCCTGACATATTAAGTGTGAGCAGTAGAGTAACAGCAGCCAGTTTTGCTGGCGAGGCGTTTTTGTCATTCACAGTTTACATATCATCTAGTTGCAGACATAGTAGAAATGTTCAGACTTATTGTAATAAAAAATATCAAACTGCTTGTTGTATGTAGTTGTATTAAAATGTTTTGAATATTTCACCTATGTTACGTGGGTTATTTTTTATAATGCTTTATTGTATTAAGGTGATTATATTCTCAGCTGAAAGTAGAGAGCCTTCTAAAAAAGGGTGGAGTAAGGAAGGAACACCATGGTTTAGGATTATTGAATAGCTAGCTTGTAATAGTAACATGAATGAATAGTAATTAATATTAGAAAATAATACACAAGTTCTTATAGGTGCTTAGTTTATGGGGAAGTACCAGCTACAGGTTGGTTCTAGTGTGGCTTCTTGTATGTAACTGTATTTCTCTGTAGCACTATGTTTATACTGATTGGTGTGTATACATGTCTTGAAAGTAAGTTGCAAATCTGTCACTGCAAAGTACTTCAGAATACTCTTAAATTTTTCAGTGATGACAAGGCTAATAGCTCAAATGATGCTGGAGAAGCTAGTAAACCTGCAGAGATGCCTACGCAGAGAAGAAAACGGATCTCTACCATGCCCAATCTTGTCAAACCCAGAGCTGGACCTTCAGCTGCACAGTGTTCTGCGTCAAAACCACAGAGGCGAGCATCACAACCTCCTGATGGCAGTGTTTCACTTCAGAAGGATTCTTCTCCATCAGAAAAGAGTAATGTTGAAAGCTCTTTAAAGTCTCCCATGCTGCCCGAAAAGAAAACCCCTGTGCCACAAGTGCCACAGTTTTCCCCACTGAAAAAATCAGTGAACAAAGAGCAAACTGCAGGTATAGCTACTTCAAAAAATGATGATACCTTGCAGAAGAATGTACCTTCTCCACTGAAGGAGAGACCAACACAGGAAAGATCAGTAACGCAAGAGGAAAAGCTGCCTATGAAACCTGTTCCTGTGAAAGAGAAACGAATATGTTCTGACCGTGAGAGGATCCTCAAAGCTCGGAAGTTAAGAGAAATGCTTAAAGAAGAGCTGAGGAAAGAGCGTATGGTAGGTGTCTGTGTTGAGCAGTGCTGATTGGTGAAGGGCAAAGATGTGATTCACCCAAAATACATTATCTCTTTGCGGTGGTGTTTTCTGGTGATCATCAGCTGCTTACTGCTAGTAGTTTGTGGCATTTCTTAGCTCTGTATGGGTTTAGCCTGTCCATAATCAGTAGCAGCGCTATCTTCCCTCATAATACAGACTTCACAATAAATGGTATGTATTTTCATTTTATTAGACCCACAAACCTTTTTGACATGAGGCCTACTTATGTCAACATTCCAATTTTAAAATTTTCACATTTGCTAATACAGTGGGGAAGTGTGATATAAGAAACTTGCGATTTCTCATATCCTTTCAACTTGATTGTTGGCCAAGTTCTGTGATTTATTAATAACTTTTCACTTTCACTTGTGCCAAGTATTGAATTTTTCCAAGAAGGTGAGTTGCTTAAGGGTCTATGGCATTTCTGGCAAAGGGACACTTTTAAGATAAACTTATTTCAGTTGTTGTGGGCAGGGGTGGGAAACAACAAAACTGCTCAAAGAAGGTACTTCATAATCCAATAAAAATATTCATTTGTGAAGTATAAAGTACTTTCAGAGTGAATTTAAGGAATTTTCTTATTTTTACATGGAAACAGTTGAAACACAGGCCTCCAGTAATTGAAGGACGCTCTCCACCAGATCGTTCTAAAATGACTATGAGAGACTTGATATACTATCTGCCAGAAAACAATCCTATGAAGTAAGTGTGACTCTTTTTCTCTCTCCTTAGAAAAAGAAAAATAATCTAATCTACCTATCTAATAATTATGAAAAGGAGATTCTTAAATCTGGAGTGTTAGCACAGATGCAGTATTGTTTCAGTAGTAAAAAAAAAAAAACCACCTACTAGACATTTTGACATCTACTCAATCTTCATACAGAAATTAGAATTGATATTAGTGTACTTTTTGAAATAAAAAAGCATGAGCCTGTCCCCAGTATTGGTTTATCTCTGTACTAATGCAGAATAATAGAAAATCTTTTTGTTTTGCTAGCTCCTGTTAAATTTTTAGTTATGATTACCTACCAAATCTAGAGCACTACAAGAATCTAAGCATTTATCCTTCCTGGGTGCTGAAGTGGACAACACACTGCAAGACCCAGGAGGTCTCACCATTGCAGCTGAATGGGTGTAGCTGCTACTGTTCCCTTGCCAGTAACAACGCTGAGTGAACATCCCGGAGGTGCGGTATGCAGGGTGCAGAACACTACTGCAGCTGGCTGCACAGACTACCACAGAGAGCAGGGCCTTTGCCTGCAACTACCAAAACCAGTCACATAAACATATGCACAAATATCCAAGTCCTATTCTTCTCAGTAGCAAATGAGTTTTCTTTTACTGTCTGTTCTCACATGCTTGTTAATGTTTGTGTGCTTGTGTGTTTTATGTATCGCATTCTTTCTTATTTTTTCTTGTATGCGTAAGTAGGTAATAAACCAGATGCTCTTACATTCCATGTACCCTTACAGTGGATTACTACTTGAAATATCTCTTTTTTTGTCCTTGTTTATAAAAAAAAAAAACTTAAGCAGTGGTGGTTGTTCAGTTAGACCTAAGTCTAGGTATAGCATAAAGAATTGAAAAAAAAGCTTTTGTTTCTTTGTCCAGTATCCACTATAAGCAAGTTTTGTGGAATGAAGCAGAAACATATCTGTACAAATATTCATCTCTAGGTTTTTCTAAAATTCTAGGTCTTCATTGGCAGAAGAAAAGAGACCAGAAAAAAGTTCTGCACTGGGTCAAATGAAAGAGTAAGTCTTGGTGATAGGAGTCGTTATAGTCAGAGTTTTCTAATGTTGGCAAGAAACATGTTTGTGTAGTAATACTAACTGTATTTTTTTTTAAACTGTTTCAGTGTCACAGCCTTTATTTATAATGAATTCTGATGTGGGAGGGGAAGGTGGTTAAAGAGCATTTTGCTTTCAATATATTTTTGGATTTGTCAATTTTGCAATAGAATGAAAAGCAGATGCCAGAGTTTATTATCTTGACTCACTTGCTGGTAGATTACATTTTGCTGGGTGGTTCATTAAACTGTTGAATGTCTGGCATACAAAGCTGCAATTCAAAACATGATCAAAAGTAATATTTTTGCTTGGTCTCTTAAAATTGTAGACAGGAGGAGAAAAGTACTCCTGACCATGAAGAGGAAGATGAGGAGGAAGAAGCAGAAAATGCGGAGGAGGGTCAGGATGGCCCACTTCTAGTTCCTCGTGTGAAAGTAGCAGAAGACGGTTCAATTATTCTGGATGAGGAAAGGTAACAGGTTCTGTTCCTGACTCATATACTGACTCACTACATTGCTGATTAGTTTGTGAATAGAGAACAGTTACTTTGGACAGGGGTAAATGTGAGTGGTTTTGTGTGTTGATAGTTGAGCTATCCTAACTTAGGAAGTAGTGCAAATATGTGACAAAAAAAGAGCAGCAGTTGTCTGCATCTCAGGAGTGGTTACCTTTCTCTATGAGAAATTGTCTTGGAGAAGGAGATAGAGAGGAAGATGTTGTGTATTATTACAGTGAATGAATACTGAATATTTGTCAAACTTTCAAATATCTTCTAGTTAGTCAACTACTTTGTTTCTCACAGTTGCATGTGTCTGCTTACTGTTATTCAGTTGTCAGTATAATTTGCTCCAGCTTTGCATCTTGCATGTTGCTGCTTTATTCAGCTGTCAGTGTTTTCAGTAACCTTCCTTAGAATATGGCTTTTTAAAAGTATCTGTCAAATTATTGAGTTTCCCAAATGTATTATTAGCACGAGATTTAGAGCAGTTGTGTAAGCCTAGACCAGTCCTGGTAAAAGAATTTGAAAGTATTCTAGAAGGATATGGAGAGGCTTTTGTGGTTTTGCAAAATAATTTTCTTGAATGTTACAAAGACTTCTTAAAAGATATTTAATTATATCTTTCTGTACTACATGTTATAAAAAAGGAAAAGCAAATTTACTTGCACAGGCTGAACAGGATAATAATTTCTTGCTGCATTCTCCCACTAAAATACATGTTAACCTAATTTGTAAACCTTATTACCCAGTACAAACTGACTTGTGGCAGGAAAAATGTGAATAGCTGGTTTATACATCTACTGTGTGCCTTGTTATAAATATTTTCAGATAAGTCTCTTTGTGTGTTTGCTCTTCCAGTTTAACTGTAGAAGTTCTAAGAACAAAAGGTCCATGTGTTGTAGAAGAAAATGATCCCATCTTTGAGCGTGGCTCTACAACTACGTATTCCAGCTTCAGGAAAAGTTTTTACACAAAACCATGGTCAAACAAAGGTGAGTATATTTTTGGTTTCATGTTTCAAGTCTGCAGAAATATCTTCGTTTTCTGTCTGTGCTTTGTACTTAATTTTTGTTTCTAGTGGAGTAAATGGGTCTGTGTATGTGTGATGTAGTCTCAGCCCTCCAAACTTTTACAACAAACAAGAGCTGTGATGTTTACTGTGAAAACTGGCATGTTTTAAAAAATCTAGTGCCTTATCATATGCAGGCTACCTGTGAATTTTTTCTGTCATGGACTATCAGATGCTGTGGAAGTGCTTGTCTGCCTTAACAAAAGAATAATTTTGGATTCTGGTGTCCAGATATTTGAGATCTATATGGAACAGTTAGCACTTCTTTATTCGGTTCTTCCAGCATGGGCAGAAATGAATTATATAAGCCATCTTTATGTGGGCTGATTTCAGTGCACATAGACAGTTATTTTTTATGAGTGGGTGGGTTGTTATTTTTTTTATTATGCCTCCTATGAATTTATTACTATCTCTGGGCTGACAACACTGTGCAAGACTTTCTACAGCTGGAAATGTTTTTTTACAACTGGAGATGGAAAAATTAACTTCAGAATTCACTGTGTTTATTCTAGAGTGCACTCTTTTCCTGTTAATAAATAGTAATGGAGGTGGTATTTTTATACATGCTTTTGTCTGGTTTCTGTTGGTGGTTTATTTATAGCAAAAGTGAACATCAACAACTTGTAGTTGGTTAGCTTTGATTTACTAGCTTTACAAAATGTATTTCATATTCTGCAGTTTTATAATAGATTAGACAGTTCTTTTTGTTAATAAATATGTAATTCAGCGAATGTTATTAGCAATACTTAGGTAAAATAACACACCACTGCAGATCAGCTGAATTTGCAGCCACAGTGGGTAACCTATAAGTTATCTATCTCTCATTGCATTAAGCTTGAGGAAAGGTGTTTTTACTTATGTAATTAACTGTCCTTCTTGCTATCTAAAGTGGGTGTATACTTTTGTTTTCCCTCCAGAAACAGACATGTTCTTTTTAGCTATCAGTATGGTAGGAACAGACTTCTCTTTGATTGGACGACTGTTTCCTCATAGAGCCAGAGCAGAAATTAAGGTAAAATTTAAAAAACTTAATAAAGCAATTAAACATCTATTTTCATTTTTCTGTTTCTCATTTGCTATTCCTGTGGTTCTTCTGTTAGTATTGATAATTTTCATGCTAATTGGCTCTGTAGCAATGCTTTTTTAATACCTGTTTCCAAGGGGTAGTAAGTATCTGAAACATTAGTATGCTGGGTTGAATTCCATTCAAAATATCTAGTAAATCTAGCATACCTAGACAGAGTTTTTCTTGATTTTATTTTGATTGAAGAATGCTGATGAGCACAAGTTGATGTTAGGTGGGGGTCTTCTGTGTAGCTTCTTTAATTATATCCAGCTAGGAAAATATTTGGTATTTCAAATGCTGGTTAGATTGCAAGTAAGGACAAGCATTTTGAAAATAATAAAATTATGACTGGTGTTATGTATTAGTGACAGATTTTATATTTAAAAGTTAACTACCAACTTGTATTACATGAATATGCTTGCTACTTCTAACAACTTTAGTTGGTAGAAAGTTTTGTTGCATTGTAGAAGGCTTATCTTGATCTACCATTTTGTACAACATATTGTTGCATTTCTTGCTTACTGAAAAGGACAAATATACCTTTGGTTTTAGAACAAGTTCAAACGTGAGGAAAAAGCTAATGGATGGAGGATAGACAAAGCATTCAGTAAGTAAAGTAAATCTATGCCATGCTACAATCAGTTGTTAAATGCTGTTAATCATTTTTTGTAGTAACTTTTATGCTTTGCCTTGCTTGAATTAATTATAAGAAAGTTTTTGCTCATGGGTGAGTTAAGAAGCTGGTGAGTTTTAGGTTTTTATAACAAGCATGATTCACAGTAAAGATCATTAGGTGTAATTTCTGGCTTTCCTATATGCCTGATAAATGAAATTAACATAAACTTTTCTATATATATTCAGTAGAACATTATTCTGATTTGTGGGAAATTCTAGCACAGTTACTTTTCATAAACTGCATTGAGAATCCATAAGGACTTTGTGTGTTATTTGAATGAGCTACGTGAGTCCTAGAGCAGCATGCTAATGCATTATTTGATACTATGGTACAATTTCTTTATTTTTTGTTTCTTAAATTTTCAAAACTACTAAGTACTGTAGCCTTTTTACTACTTTTTTGTTTTTGTTTTTTTTAAATCAAGCTACTGCAACCTGTATATACATCAATTCTAGTCCCTACAGAAAATATTTCCAAAAACAATTTTCTGTTTACAATTACATAGTCTTTGCTTTTTAATATCATAACATGTACCACTCATTATTTTACGAAACAAAAACTTGGAAAAATTATGAACTTTGAAATGTTTTCTATTTCTTTGTTTTAATCTGGTAGAAGAAAAGCGTCCCTTTGATTTTGAATTCTTTGCCCAGCTGCTTGAGAAGGTATTAGCAGATGAGGAAAAGAGGAAGCAAAAGGCTGTCAAAAGCCAGAAGCCAAAGGGAAAAAAGCCGTCAAGGCCTCAGAGGAAACCAAAAGGTACTTGAAAAGAACGCTTGAGATAACATTACAGAGCAGTGGTCAGTAATGTGTTGCTAATAGAGGAAAAATCACGTGGGGAATCTTTCTTTCCTGTTCTAGACAGGGCAAGAGGATTCTGGCTTTATAGCACAACTCTTTCAGATATAGTTTACTGATGTGTGGGATGGTGATCATTGCTAGCAGCTGGTTTCCTGAGGTGTTTTCTCTAGGCAAGAATGTGAGACCACACTGAGATTGGTGCTTTTCCATTATCTAAAGCACTGGTATTTGAAATGGGATATTCTCATTTAACAGTTGATAGATATTTTTGTGAGTTCTTAATGAATTCACTTTTAAGATACTTTGGCCAAAACCATGTTTTTGTTTTTGGCAAGCTCTTTTAAATATTTTTCTTTTTAAATTTTATTTTAAACTCTTTCCTTTTAAGGTTTCCGTTTCTCCTTTGATTGTTTGTCTCCTGAAGCCTGAAGGGTGTGATCCTTTTCAAGGAGTTTTGTAAAAGTTGGTTTAGTTTTCTGGTCTGTTCTAAATGAAGGATAAAGATTTTTTTAGTTACTCTTCATCACCATATAGTGTCTTATTCCCTCAATACCTGTGAAAGGACCTTTCATAGATGTGCTTAAATTAAAAACAGTTATGCTGACAGCATTTCATAAATTCACTGCCAATTCTGTGGGGTTGTTCACTTGTTTGTTCCACAAGAGCCCATTTTCTTGTGACTGATATTGTGGAACAAACAAGTGAAAAACCTTTTTAAAGAGGATGCTAGACAGGAAGCAACATTGCAGTTTAATTTTTAAAATTGACATAGTTGCTGCTTTTCTATAGCTTTTATTTCAGATTTGGTTAGGTGAAATGTTCTATCTAATGGGACTTACAGCTACATATAGGAATTCTGTTCTTAGACTTCAGTAGTAGATTAAAGGTACTTTATATGTCAAGCAATGAGAGTATGCTTCTCTTGCATTTTTTGTTTTTTAATTACAGAGGAACAAGTTAATATAAGAATAATTAAAAAAGACACAGAAAGGTTGTTGGTGATTGATGTTCTGCATAAATATAAGATGAAGATAAAATGTTCTGACAAGGGGAGGAGAATTTTAGGAACTCTTTAAATGCAGGAAAGAACTTACAAATTTTTACCTAAATAGTAATTACACTTTCCTGTGTAAATAACAATGCCTGTTTTTCCTGAATTCAGAAGTGACTGTGTAACGTGTGAAAAAGTATAGGAACAAGAATGCTTGTGAAGCTAGCTTTGCATGCGTTGTTGACTTTACCGTGGTGGAGTCTTATCCCATGTACAGAATGTGTTTTGCGTTTAGTGTTAAAGTTAATCTATGCTGAAGCTTTTCTGTGAAGTCATGGTCCTGCTCATATGACTGGCAGTATACTGGCAGTGATGTATGAATTCACAAGATGTTGCTAGTGGAAATATCTTTGCAATTTGTGGCTCCTAATAATCCATCAGTCTATAAACCAGGAACCATATTGTCTCAGTAGCAAAAGCTGCCAGCCCAGAAGCTGCTAATGATCAAGATCTTCAGGAAGCCAGAATTTCTGATGCAGAAACGGAAGCAGATGCTGTGACGGCTGAGAAAGAAAATGAGGAATCTTTGGATGTTGCTGAACAGGCAGAAGAACAGGTTGCATTAGAGCCAGTATTAGCAAAAAAGAAGAGAAAGAAAAAGAGAAAAGATGAACAGGAAGCTGAGAATCTTCCAGAAGAAGTGGCTGTTCCTTCAAAAATCACTGAAGAAGGGAAATCCTCTAAGAAAAGTAAGAGGCAAAAATGCTCCCATTCAAATGTTCAAATACAAATTTTATATAGAGACATTGAAAACTTAAAAATGAGAACTCAGGTTTTGTTTTATATCACTGATCTGCCTGTTAGGGAACAATGCTTTTCAAAATCAGCTTTCATACTAAATCTAAACACATTATATTTCAGCTGGGAACAGTGCTCTTGTATCTTAATACTTAGGCATTTTCCACTGGCATTTTTTGTCTTAAATTAACTCTTGCTTCACTGTAGCTAGGATGTGAGCAGTGGAATTCTAAGATGTTGCCTAGAATGTCCAAATTGATCTGATTCTTATTCATTAGCAGAAAAAAAAGTGGTATGTGGTGCAAAAAATGATGATCGTACTCCCTGTAGAGAAGAATCGGATAGTGTTATTGAAGGAAAAGATGAGACTGCTGTTACAGAGGAAGTGAGATCGGAGTCCTGTTTACCAGTGGATGACACAAGGGAGAGACAAAGTGATGTCAACTTATGCAGGTAATGTTTACAATGGAAAGTTTAGGCAAAACAAAAATAGTTTAAAGTTTTAGTATTGGTTTTATTTATTCATGCTTGCCATCACTTTAACTGGCACAGAATGGGCAGGTTTTTTGTTTCTGAGGACTGCACTGTTTTAGGGAGCTGTTTTGAATGTTAAGGAAGTTTTAATTTCCTGGTACAGAAACTCAAGCATGGATTCCAGGAGTTTTTCCTAAATAAATAATTTATTTGCAAGATACAGCATAGGGCAGCTCAGACTGGGTGCCTCCAGTAGAGGGACACCAAGCCAAGGAGACCTTGGGCAATGATACCCCTATGAGCTAAGCTTCCCATCCTTCATGTGTCAGTTCAGGCCAATTGTGAAATTAGAGTCTGAAGTCTCCCGGTTCTTTGTTGGATCCCTTTATTTTTGTCAGATGGGATGTTTCTTATCTCTGCAGCTAGTTGTTTGCCTTTTACTGATCAGACTAGACCTTCAGTTGTTATTTTGCACCTGCAGCTAGGGAGAAAAGTAAGTCCTTGACAAAAACCAAAGCGTTCTTCTGTTTGTTGTCTTCTTGTATAGGTATTCTGTTCCTTATCTCCAGGGATGCAGTTCTTGCTGATGATCTAAAGCTTCCCTTGCATGCTTGAACTGACTTGACTGTGAGGCCTTTTTTGCTTAACGAGGCAGAGAGTTCAAAACTTCACAACTTGCAGTCTAAGCAAATTCTATATAAGTGCTTCTAAACAAGTTCTCTAAGAAGCAGTGTACCAAAGAATTCAGTAAGCTAAGGCAGTCTGTTCTGTAACATTAATTCACACTGTCAATATATTCTCTTGCCCTGATGGGCTGTCCTTGCAAAATGAATTTACGTTAATACTAAAATGCCATCCAAAACTGCTTTCACTTCTGGTTTTGCATGTTTATGAAGACTGTGGCTTATCCTAACTCCTAATATTTCTCTCAAAGCACTGCTTGGGAATGTTGCTAAGTAGTGTTGCTATACACTTGGAATTTATATCTGTTTTTAATAAGGTAGTTCTTGTGCAAAAGGAGAGTTGCTTGAACTGTATTTGTGCAGAAGCTGGGTGGGGGTCAAGCTTTTGGTTTCAATTTTGGACATTCTTTTACTAGAAAGAAAGTGTTTGTTTTATTAAATTTCTTATATAAGAAAGTGGTAAACCTAAGAAGTCATTATGAAGCTGTTAGTGCTACTTCAGAATTTCACATGTTAATTGTTATATTTACCTGTATTCTAATCGCTTGTTATTTCATAGAGATTCCCAGAAACTTTTATGTGCTTTAATACCTAATTAGAAGCATATGACAGAACATCATGTGTCTTCAAACTCAGCGTAGATCGTTACAGTAGACCGGTGGGGAAAAGAATGCTTCTGCATACAGTGTTTATTTTAGTAAAGTGTGTTTTAAAAACTATCTAGTCTAGAATATTCAGATGGGATTTTAATGTTGTCTTGTAATAGCATTTCAGAGATACAAAATTGTTTCAAACCTCATATCCTGCAGATATTGCTAAAATTTGTTAGATTCTCTGAAACACATTTAATGTCAAAATTGCATAATTTTTCTGTGCAACTTGATGTATCTCTAAACAAACACTTTTTAAATTAAAATACACTATTTTTGTGTGCTTTTACTGATTTCAGCTTTGAAGATAACATTGATGTTATACTAGAAATGGAATCTGCTAAACTGAGAACTCTAGATATTAGAGATGATACATCACAGGAAAGCCAGATTTCAGAGTTGCCAGTTTCAAAGATTAGAAGCGAAGACAGGCAATCTGGAGAAACTAGAGAAACAAAGGTATTTTTATTTAAATAACTCTTACATCTGAAGATCTTTCTCTTGACTGTTAAAAGTGTTTTTGTAAGTCAAAGCCATTTTTGTTTCTTTTTTTTTCTTCTGTTGTTTTTACTGGTAAGTGGAAAAAAGGCAACAAGCCTGCTATCAATTTGGCTGGCTTTAATAGGTTGTCTGTTACACTAAATTTATTCAAACAGTATACTGTGCATACTGTCTTATAGACAATTTAAACAGCTGAACAATTTATTCAAAACTGAAGCTGTACAATACCAACCGTAAAACCTTGAAGCAGGATTTTGCTGGCCTACACTTACTAGTGCTATGTTGGAAACTGATTTGAGCAGGATCAGCACTGGGTTGTTTGTGGTGCCTCAGAGTGGGAACTGGTATAAACCCTTGTAAACTGGTACTAGCTGCCATGAGATGTTTCAGAAAATATATGAGAAACTGGACCAAAATTCATTGATCTTTATTCAGGAAAGTTATAATCACGTCCAGCAGTTCAGAAGCTTCCTGAGATTGCATCTGGCTACTTTTGAAGACCTTGATGCATCTCTTATTCATGAGTTTATCTAGCTGCTTTTTTGCATCTATTTGTACCTTTGTCGTGAATTGTGTACTACACAAGGAGTTCATTTCTGTAATTATTCACTTAATTTAAAAAGTGTATTCTTTGGATTGTTTTAAGCCTAATGCCTGGCAGTTTAATATACACTGTACTTCCATTGTTAAGTTCCTGTTCATCTTTTCTTCTTTATAATAGCACTTTTCTCTTTCCAGCAATATTGTTTTCAATCTGAAGACTCCTAATCTTACATTTCTTTTCATATAGAAAAAGTTCCGTTGTTTCTATCATCGTTCCATCCCTGCATCATTGTCATTTTTGAAATTTAATATCATATTGTTTAGAGACTTGTGCTGAGAGGGAATTAATTACTTTCTCTTGTGCTTTCTAAGATGAAGAATGATCTTACGGCTAAAGTTTGTGGTGAGAGATTAGGAAATTCTAAGTGTTTAGTGTTTCCCTAATGTGATGGGAAATTATTTGTCCTTTGGTCTTTATTTTAGATTCTGTTACCTGAAGTATTGTCTTCATTTTAATGGAAAATCAGCTACTTAAGATCTTTGCAGGTACTAAATGCCTGTAGCTGAAAATGTTGTAAGCATGCAGTCTCCTGATATTAGTTGAAATAATATTTATAAAAATCAATGAACTGAACAGAGCAGTGTGCTATATGCACTAGCCAATTGTAGTGGTGTCAGTAGTCTGAATGCCTAACTCTGGCTGATTAATTATGGCTGTTTGACATTAGAAAAAAGCATAATAATCTTTGAAACTGATAATTTTTAAAAGCTTTTTATGTAAATTCTGATTCTCTTGGCCTGCTGTGGTTATTGTACTTTGAAAGTATGTGAACATAATCACTGATCTAAAACTAGAAATAGTCAACCAACCAGTGATTTGAAACATTGTTCTATTAGTCTTATAAAGGAGGTAAATCAAGTAGAGAAATAATGTTCTTATGCAGTAGGTTTTTACCTTAATTCACTAAACGGATTGCATAGAATCTTTGAAGTAACTATGATTAGTTTGCTAGGTTGTTAAATTTATTTTTCATTTTCAGAGTGATGGTCAGAGCTCACTAGGAAAATTATTTAAATGCTAGACCTGGAAAGAAATGGTAGCTGATACTGCTTAAAGAATCTGTTACCAGCTTCATCCAATTAAAAGGCAAATAAATGGGCTGACAGGAACCTCATGAAGTTGGACAAAGGAAAGTGCGAAGTCCTGCACCTGGGGAGGAACAGCTCCAGGCATCAGTGTATGCTGGGGACTACCCAACTGGAAAGCAGTTGGGCAGAGAAGGAACTTGCAGATCCTGGTGGACACCAAGTTGAGCATGAGCCAGCAATGTGCCCTGGCTGCAAAAAAGGCTAATGGTATTCTGGGCTGCATTAGGAGAAGCATTGCCAGTAGACTGAGGGAGATGATCCTTCTGCGCTATTCAGCACTGGTAAGGTCACATCTGGAGTACCGTGACCGGTTCTGGGCTCCTCAGTATGGGAGACACAGACACACTAGAGATAGGACAGATATTTCATGGGCTGTGATGAAAGGCTGAAAGAGTTGTGACTGTTTGGGCTGGAGAAGAGAAGGCTCAGGGGTGTCTCTTCAATATCTATATAAGTAACTGATGGTAATGTGTAATGGTAGACAGAGCAAGGCTCTTTTCAGTGGTGTCCGGTAACAGGACCAGAAGCAGTGGGCAGAAACTGAAACACAGGAGGTTACCTTTGAATATCAGGCAACACTTGTTCACTGTGATGGTGACACTGGCACAGGTTGCCCAGAGAGACTATGGAGTCTCCATCCTTTGAGATATTCAAAAGCTACCTGGACATGATATTGGGCAACCAGCTCTAGGTGACCCTGCTTGAGCAAGGGTGTTGGACCAGATGGCCTCCAGAGGTTTCTTCCAACCCTAGCCATTTTTTGAATCTTATTCTTGTTTCTGCTTTTCTTTACCACAAAGAGTTGTTCTTCATTTGACATGTATTCTACAATATTTTTTTCCTTACTCAGAACAAAGACGTGCATGACTTACATAGACCAGATGAAAAGCAGAGTGCATCAGAAACTGATTCTCAGTCTGAAATAATGTAAGTAGAATTATTTTACCTTGCAGGGGTACTTGAGCTAAACCTGCATTTCATTATTTGGATATAATTCTGATTGACCATAGTAGGTTGGCCTAGGTAGTAGATCATGGTAATTTTTTTCCATAACCAGTGAAGACTTTTGGTAGAAATTTTGATCACTGAGGAGCAATGTTTTGACTAAGATTTAAAATATTACATGGGAATGAGGACAAAGACTTAACTGAGCTTAGGAAAAAACCTAGCCTTTCTACAGTGAGCAAGAATGAGAGATTTCTCTGTAGAAATTCTGCCATTTTGTGTGTGAACCTTGGTTGTGGAAGTTGATTTTTTTTTTTTTTTTTTCTTAATAAAAGGACCTCACTGTATTCTTTGGAATTCACAGTTGTCCATCAGTGCTTATTAGCTCTACACATCATGTGTATGATATATTCATACTTCCTAATTGGAAACTGCTGCTCTTTGGAATTCAATGCAAGAGTCTAAGTTGAGATACTTCTCCAGAAGATACTCCAAAGTGTCTCTGTCTTACCTGTGCTCCTTTATGAAGTTAATCTTTGTGACTATTTCTTACAATTACTGCTGTAGCTGAGCAGTGGTGTTTAAACAAGTTTGTGCCTAAAGTTTCCATTTTTGTGGATCAGTGACTTCCTATTCCATGATACCATTTTTAAAGGTGATATGGGGATGAGCTACTAGTTATTCATGCTTCTGTCTTTTGCTTATTGAAAGGCAGCTTCCTCTCACAGTAAAGAATGTCAAAGCTTTATTTGTCTTGTTCTAAGGAAGAATATAAGAAAAGGTAGTAGCTCCCAATTTGAAGGTTACTGATAAGCAGTAGGGTTCTATCAGTGTGTGAATCCCAGGACATGCTACTGCAATGGTTAAGGACACAGAGATTGATGTATGTACCCCATTCTTCAATAAAGTGTGGATGTTGGTAGTAGGATAAGATGTCTGAAGACAGCAGTTCATAGTCCTGTGAGTGAGAGAGCTTTGAAAGGTAGGGAAGGGACAGGAGAGGCAGATGCAAAATTTTGTATATAAAGCAAATCTGCTCTACTTTGAAGCAGTTTTCCCTTGTTTCTATTGAAATTAGTAAACCTATTCACGCTGATGTCCATTGTGAATCCCCAGAAGAAGTATTTCTATTTATTTAATGGCAAGAAATGCTTCCATCAAGTATTTTTAGTAGATTCCGCTGAATCCAGCCAAGTTAAGGCTTATTTGAGACTCCTTGCATTAGGTAGTAGCATATCTTCTAACATCAGAAAGATGTAGTATAATTTTTTTCAGTTTACTGTTGTTGCGATTTAACCTGAAATAGCAATCTAGACTGTGATAGCTGCTTCCTCACTTCCCACTGGTGCCCCTGGCCCCCAAATAGGGGAGAAAATCAAAAGGGAAGGGAGAAACTTGTGGATAGGGATAAACACAGCTTATTAAAACAATAAAATAACCCTAGTATACTACTACTAAGAATAATATAAATAAAATGGAAATAGAATATAAATTAAAAGATACTCAATGCAATTTCTCATAAACTCCATCCTCACTGAGCACCCAGTCCCAGAAGGAGAGAGAAAACACCCTTCCCTGGGGGAACAGGGGCAAAAAACCGGAAAAGGCAGAAAGGCCCAGAGGCCAACTGTAAAATGGCAGGATGGCAAAAGGCTGAACTAAGAGAACTCCCAAGCAGAATTCAGCCAAAACAGAGCAGAGGAGGAACTGGTCTCCATTTCTGTCTTCTCAGCTGGAAAATCCAACTTTCCTTAAATAGTAAGCATGATGCTAGTAGCATGGAATATTCTCACTGCTCAGTCTGCCCTGTCCATGTCCCCCTTCCTCGCTGCCTCACACCTGGAGCCAGAGAGCTCAGAAAAGACCTTGGCTTGAGACATCAACTAAGATAACAATGAGCTCTTACATTTTCTTCTCTCCAACTTAAAGACATTGTGAAGTAACTTCAAGAGAAACTTTAACTCTGTCCCAGGGTGTTATCTTGTGGTTCTCAAACTAAATCCAAACAACGACTGTGCTAGCTACAAAGAAGAAAAGTGTCTAACTGAATGAAGGAAATAAACTCACTTTCATTCAAACTAGCACCTTCCACCCCTTAGTCCATACCATTTTTGACATGCTTACCAATACACTGTAATTACTACTACTGCTTCAACATACGTATGTACAAATATACACACAGGTATCATTTGTTATTCCTTTAATCCATGGGCCATTGTTTTGAAATGTTAGTTAAATTCATGACTTTGAGCTTCATTTATCGTACGTCTCCCTGGGCAGGAAAGGTGGTGTGCCTTGTACAGTTCCTGCCTAAGGTTTGTGGGTTAAAGATTTCAACTCAGAAGAAGTTGTGAGGTACCACTTGTTGGAACCAGCTCTGGTTTCATCACCACTGCACTGATCTGAAAAACAGTTATTGAACGCTGTTAGTATGGCATATATTATTATGTAGCAATTAACATAATGCAGTACAATACTGAGTATTCTCGTCGAGAATCAAATCTCCCTGAGGTACACATTGAACTTCTCCATCCTTCAGTATTACCCCCCACCAAGTGCTTCCAGGTTCATAGGCAGAAACAATCCCATGGATGGGTTTGCCTTTGTCTGAGGCATGAGTAACCCAGACTGTCTTCACTAACATAATTTTCGTGTGCAGGTAGTCATGTGAGGTAGTCTATGACAAGGATGCACAGAGCATCTGAGACAATTACAGTGAGGTGTTTTTTGCCAGTCTTTCCCAGTTAGGCTCATTTCAGGCTCTGCTACAGTCAGCTCCTGGGATCCCTCAGTCACTCCAGAAGTACTGATTGGTTTTGTTCCTTTGTAGTTTGACAGGACCAGTGTCTACCAAAGCTATAGAGCTCCTGGGGGTCTGCTATACTAGCCCATCAAATCTGCACAGTCCAGTAAGCTTGGTTTTTTTTCCTTCTCCTGTTGGAGTCAGGGCCCTTCTGATGTGCATTGATGAATTAAACTGGAGCAGCATTTTTTTCTAGGAGTTTTTCTTTTCAACTCACATACCCATTCCTGAAGTACTGAATTAGGTTTTTCCATCACACCTCCTCATATCTTCTCCATGGTCACACAGGAAAAACCACCGAGTGCCCCATTTTGTGCATGTTTTATGTGCTCTTTCCTGAGATTGGAAACACCTGCTCCTAATAGCTGAAATTTGGTTTTGTACAGGTGGTGAGTGGAACCTGTCTTCTCTGAGTGCTTTGATTTCCCGTAACAGCTTTTCAAACATTTTCAAAACTGGTTGTCAGATTTTTCAGACAGTTTCTCCACAGCTGAGACGCAGGCCTGTAGAAAGGTATTAAGATTGTCCTCCAAGTCCTGAAGTTGGTCAGCCACATCATTCATCCCCTGTATACCTGTATTTGTCCAGCTCACTCCCACTAACAACCTAGCATGCTGGTGGTGTGCTTTGTATGAACTTCTGCCACAAGGGTCATGTACAAATGTTTCTACCTGGATCTGTTCCCTCCTGACTGTTTAGTCCAAATTGAAGTATCTACTGCATGGTTAGTTCTCTTAGGAACTGGGTACCTGTCTCCATAGTGGTCCACTTTCCTGTATGACACACAGCATCTTCCAGGAAGGGCTACCTCACCTTTGTGGCTGCCAGGAGTTGGCTCCAGAGGCTGGAGGAGTCTTTCTCTGTTGCAATTGCACTGTCAATGGCTGCATCCCTTAACAGAGATCTTAGCTGCCTTGCTTCCTTACCCTCTAGTTCCAGACCACTGACTCTGTTATCCCAGCATTGGAGCAGCCAGGTTACAGTGTTCTCATCTTCATTATGACCAGAATCTTTTTGCATATCTCACAGGTCACTTTGAGAAAAGGACGGAGTGGTTATCTCTTGCTCTCCTCCTTGTGATGATGATAATATCCCCTTGTACACTGTGCGAGTAGTCCTTGTTGTGACTCTCTTTATGGGAGCAAGTGATGCTGATACAGGCTCATCATCTGCCTGATTTATTTCTAGAGTCTGGGTAGTCACAATGCATGTAACAGGCTTTTGAGTCACTGAAGTGATGGTCACCAGAATTGGCATTGGTGCAGTGCCTGTTGTTGAGGTTGAAGCAGCAGAAATAGTTGGTGTGTGGGGCAGAGTAATTGTGGTGCCCATTGCTGGGGCAGGTGTAGTGGCAGTGCCTGTGGCTGCGGCTGGAGTAGCTATGGTGCCTGGTGCAGGAGTAGCTGCCTTGCCCATCACTGGGGCTGGAGTAGCAGCAGCAGCTGCCTTGCCTGGTGTGGGGGCTGGAGCAACTGCCTCGACCGCATTACCCATGCGTTCTGTGGTGCTCTTGGAGTGCATCTTGGACCACGTAAGACTTAGAGTTTCTCTTTGGTAATAATATAGACCACCTCTTTTTATATCTGAAGGAAAACTGAAAAGCCAGCAGTCAGTGGACGCTTGCAAAGACCTAAGCCCAATTTAGTGAGATCATCCAGAAGGAGAGAAGGAGCAACCCAAGAGAAAACAGAGGCCGAAACTTCCACTCCAAACCTTGTGAATGCAGATGAAAAGGTCAGAAGAGGAAAGTCACTTAATATGCTGTGCTCATGATCATATATCTGTTTTGATTAATGTTGATACTGGGGACCAGCGATAGTTTCATAAGTAGTATTCTGAGCACTGCTTCTGAGGTATCTACACACGTCCAAGATTAATATTTCTTGCCTCAATTCCAGCACTCTGAGGAATACAGTAGAAGAAACAGAAATGAAGCCACAGAAGTAGAGAACATGGATTTGGATACTAAATCTGAGTAAGTATTGAGATCATGTTTCTGGTCTTCTGGAATTAACTGACTATAATTGTTAATTTATTCTATATAGTACTGTTAAAACTCCACAATTACTATTGTATTTTTATAATACAAATCTTAAATTTTACTTTGGCGTTTTCTTGGATGATATCAAGTGGAACTGTAGTAGAAGGTATGTGCGTCTTTTCTGGGAAACTGAGGAAAGCATTATTTTATGAAGTACCAACTATGCTTGGAATTTGGGGGGGGGGGGGGGGGGGGAGGGGAAATAATAACTATGGCTTTGCCTTCCTCCCTCCCTCAGTTGCCAGCTAATGGCTCTGCTTCTGACACTTGCAGAAGCAGCTATGGTATGCAGTCAAGTTAGGTACCTCACCTGTGTGATAACTTCATCTATTTTTAATACGCAGATAAATTGAGTTTCCATGCTCTATAGGACTAAATAAAGTTTGTTTCTTATGTGAAGAAACTTGCATAAGTTTGTACAAATCCTTCCAAAGACAACCCAATTCCAGTAAAGAAAGCTGTGCAAGTAACTGAATATTATGTGGGCTTGAATACTATGGAGTAAATGTAACTGTTGTGGATCCTTTGTGCAGAGAACCTGAAAAAACTGTAATTGCAAAGGCAATAGTTAGAGGATGTCGACAGAGATTTAAGCCTAATGTTACAAGAGCGTCTGGAAGGAAAGAAGAGCCTGAAAAAGATGCAGGAAATGATAAAATGCCCCATCCAGAGCCTAAGGGAGAAACCGAAAAGGTATTTAATAGAGTAAGGTAACTAGCGATAATGCGTTAGCTAAAGAGGTGCTGGATGCAATAGCAATGTTATCTTCCTTTTTTCCTTTTATTTTTTATCCCTGAACAGCCTAGGAATCAGCCACTTATTTAACCTGCAGTGACAGTGTGATATTGTTTAGAGGCTTCAGCTTAGCTGGGAGCTTGTCACTCAGATAGTAGATGCTAGTAGTCCCTAATGTCCTAGAGCAAATACAGCTTTACTTGTCTGACCTAGATGTTACCACACTTTTCTGACTGCAGGGTGTTTCAAAAAGATGGACCAAATTTCAAAGCAGTATGTTTCAAATTACTGAGGCGAGGGGCTGTTTGTGTGCTGGGAGAGGCATCTTGCAGTAGTCACTTGAAACTACGACCTGCCCTTTCTAGTGGTAGGAGTTTCATTCATGGGTAGTTTGTGGTTGCAGGGGTATAGTGATGTCAAATTGGCTCCATCTTTTTGAAACACTCTGTATGTGAAATGTACCCTCTAATTGTCTGTGTCTGTCGAAGCAATCCATTTTGTATCCTGTTATGGACAGTTACCTGGTCCGTTAGGTAATGCTATACTTTATAAATGTGAGAGAGTGAATGTCTTAATGTTCTAATTTCTATCCAGAGTACTGACCAAAGTAATAGGTCTGATGCTACCGGTGGAGAAGCTGCAGAAAAAGATGATAATATCCTGGAGACAGTGTCTCAGTAAGTATGTAAAAAATGAGAAGGCGTGTGCCTCCAACAACTTGACATCCACCTCACTTCTGGTATTATTACATAATCGGTAATTATAGAAGTTTCTAAAGAAACTTCTGCAGTGAGACAGAAATTGAGGGAAGAAAATAATATTTTTTTAATGCATGAAACAAATAGGTTAAACATTTTTTGTTTTAAAGCAGTGCTTTTAAATGAGATGTCAGTTATGATAAAGGCAAAAAACCTGAAAAGTTAGTCCCTTAAAAACTAAAACAAGCCTTCTCCACTAGCTTTAATGCTGAAGTGCATCAGTTTCAGTGGTTAGGTATTTAAACAATAGGAACAAGTATTTGTTCTTAAATTGCAGTTAAGTGTTAGTTGTCTGGTGTCAGGAGAAGAAATTCCAATACATAGCCAATTTAATTCACATGTTAACTAAGAAGTGTTTTTTGCGTTTCTCTTCAGCAGAGAAATGGCAGCTGTAATGTGAAAGGAGGAATATGTTTTACAGGAGACATTGTAAAAATCAAACAAAACACAAACCCAAAAACAAACCAAAACACAATCAAAAAAGCCAACCCTCCCCCCCGCAAAAAAATGCAACAAACAAAAGCAACAATGACACCCCACCCTCCCCCCTCCCCGTCCAGCTTCTGTTTTTAAAGCAGGATAGCTGTAGAGGATGGAGAGAGGTAAATATTTTTCTGCCATATTACCAAACCCAGTTTAAGCAGTTATTTCTGTCATTAACATGCTATGTAACTTAATGCTTAGGGTAAAAAGGCATAGAAGCATCTGACAGTTGTAATGATGTGCATCTGATATTTTTCCATTAGTAAGATTATGAAGTTATTTATGCATTTTCTGAATGTTTGTTTTTTAACTCTTCATTAAATTAGGTCCATCTGCCTCTAGACCAGATAGGAATACCAGAAGAGCCATTATGGGTCAGAAAGAGGTCTGTCTAGTATGGTATTCTGTCTCCAGTGGAAAAAGAAAAATAACAGGGCAAATATAAGTTTAAATTTGTCAGGTACTTTTTCAGTCTCTAGCAGATACACTTTATCATTTCATGAAGTCAGTAATGCATAGCTGCATTTTAGAGAAGTGTATGTTAATAACTGTTACAACAACAGCAAAAAAAAAAAAAAAAACCAAGAAAATAGAAGAATCACTTCTCCAAGACTCCTCCAACTTTCAGATGTGGTAGTTACTTACAGATCTTGTTTATTTTTCCAGGTCTAATGAAGCAGCTGGTTTACAAGAAGACAGCAAACATAGTGTGCTGAAACCAACACCTCTAAAGAGAGGCAGAGTGCAGAGACCAAAACCAAACCTAGGAAGAACTATTGCAAGGCAAAAAGACCTGAGAGATGAAAAAGATCCCGAGGAGCAGAAAACTGAAAGCAGAGGAGAAGAAAAAAGTGTGCTACATCATAGGGATGAAAACAATGATCTGTGTCTCAAAAATGTAAGTTTTTTTTAGCAGTTGCTTAGGCACGCTTTTGCTGAGGCCTAAGTAGAAGCCATTAGTAGGAAAGATGTAGGTACATACCACATAATTTGTAAGCATAGCCTCTGTATGCTTTGTTTATTCTTTCAGAATAAACTGAATTGTCAGGGAGTTTCCTCCTTCCAGGGAGTTTTCCTTGCACTTGAGTTCTGTTTTCCATGGATAGATGGGTTATAGCTCGCTTCATTGTGTTATTTTTGACACTAGAGAAAAAAAGAGAAGTGCAGAGAAAAAAGGCCTCTTAGAAAAGAGAACACTTCAGATAGTGTATTCAAAAATAACATTTTTACTTTTGAAGTATATACTGATACTAGTAGAACCCAGGAAACAAGAGAGAGCTTTTTGAGTGTTCTTGTAAGATATACTAAAAGAAACTTTATTCTTCTGAGAGATCAAGCAAATATTTTATCTTAATAGACTGAAACTTTTATTCCTTTTAGGATGTGATGGTTCATGAAGACACTCAGCCATGCAATGTGATGCTAGAAGGGCATGTTACTTCAGATTCTGAGATGAGTTCAGTACATACAAGGCGCTGTTCCCAGGAAAAGCCCTCAGAAGCAGAAAGCCATGAAAGTGAAAAGGGCCTGTCAGATACCTTGAAACAGGTTTCAGATTTCAATAAAGGGTAAGGTTATATCTAAACAGAGAGAAAGGATGGTTCAAAACCATCAGTGTCTCTAGACATTCTACACTTTTACATTCAACTGCAGCACTGCAACCAAGTTTTATATCTATAATGAGAAGTTTAATCAAGACAACATTAGACTTAAACAAACAAAAACCCAAGAGCTCAAAAGCAATAAACTTAAATGCTGTTGGATGTTAATTTGACCTTTAGACTGTGAGCCTGGTTTTCAAACAAATACATTTTTCTGATGCTCAGTTTCTGTAGTTCTCTTTCCCATGTTGGTCCTAGCAGTGCATCCCCATGTGCTTATGTAAATCCTGGAGAATGGGACTTGGTTTCCTATTAAAATGTCCTTTAAAATCCCAACTGTGCTGTAAACCTACTGGGTAGTTTTAAACACGATTAGGCAAAGGCGTTTGTAAAATGTTGGCATTCCTTTCAAAGTGTGACTGGAAGTTGCAGTCATTCTGAAATGGCATCATTTTTAAACTTACCTTTACTCACCTATTTATAAGATTCACAGGGTTTTGGTGGTGTTCAGTGTGTTTTTATTGAATCTTTTCTAGCAATGTCAGTAACTTTGTTATTGCTCTAAGAAAGCTAAGGATTTTTATACTTGGCTACCGTATTTAAGAGAGCTACATGCAAGTATGTCTTGCATGGCTTGGAAAACCGGTGTTGTCCTGTGCCTTCAGTTGTTCTTTTGTTCGCTTGTTTTGTTTTTTCCAGGGAATCTGGTCCTCAGAACGAAGAGGAGAAAAGTGTTGTATCATCAGGTCGTCTACTGAGGAGTCGATTCCAGAAACCAAAGCCAAATTTAAGAACGGCAACCAGTAGAAAGGAAGTGCCAGATGTAAATAATAAAGGTCTATCACAGAAAGATACCAAAAAGGAAGAAAGTTTGACACAGTGTGACAGTGAATGTTGCGTCCTTCCTGATACAGATGTAAGGCTTTCTTTTTTTAAGTTATATTTGAGCTTTTGGGTTTGTGGAATGAAATACTGATGATTTAAAAAATGCAAGTTAATATTTTTTGAAACAATTTTTTCAAAAGCTAAGATTTTCCACATGAAAACTCCTGTACTTTCCACTTCTTTGTATGTGAGGAGAAAAAGATTACATTAGTTTTGTATCACTTCTTATGAGTCTACACGTCTTTCTGACCAGAGAAGGCCTTGTAGAATGGACAGTGAAGAAAAAAAGTATTAATGGAAGATGGCAAAAAAAGAAATCTGGATTTCAAGCTATTTTGTTTAAAAGAAAAAAAAAAAAAATCTTGTCCTGGACAAACTGGGAAATTACTAGTGATCAGTTACAAAGGGTTTTTTTCAGGAAACACTTCAGAGAGTGATTAGTACCAAACTCTGTGAACATCATCATGGCTCCTTTTGGTTTAGTATCGTGACTTTTTCTGGTTCTTGTTTTTACATTTTTCAGAAAACAGGAAAACATGAAGTCCTGCAACCATCAGAAGCTGTAGGAAAGGAGCAGTCATTTGACTCTCAGGAGGTTTTTGAAAGGCCAGGTTGTAAGTCCTCAAATATACTTTCAAGATCAGAGGATGGTGAACTTTGTCTGCCTGAAATTAACCAAGGTGACACCTCAACTACTAATGTAAGGTAAGGGCTTAGCTGCTTTTGTTTCTTGACTGTATCAATGAAAGTATTTTAAAAGGAAATCCTGATGCCAACGTATTGCTAACTGGTGACGAAAACCTAATAAAAGTAATGAACAAATCTTAGTTCTCATAGTTTTGACACCATTTATACTAAAATTACAGTTACTTCTGTCCTAAGCATTAAATTAATGAGCATTCTTTTTACAACTGTTTGATCGTCTGAAACAGGAGATTCATTTCATATAAGCAGAGGAATACTAGTTTGCTTATCAGAGAAACCATGTGAAAATTGATTTGGTTTTATAGTAATAAGCAGACAGTAAGTTAATGCCTCAAGTGATTTAATTCTGTTGTGGAAGTAGTTAGGAGACTAGCACTTTAAAATTTTTGCTGAAGCAGTATTTTGTGTTAGTAACTTAAACTCAGCAGAACACTACATTTGCGTGGTTTCTTCTAAAAACTCAATTGGTGTTCATATGTAAATATGATGAGCCTGCGTTTGTTATTGACATGCTTTTGTATTATGTTTTGGATTTATTTTTTTTTCTGTCTGACTTAACATTGATAGCAAAAATACCATTGAAGAAGAAAGTAAACAAACACCTCTTAAACCTGTCCAGTTACTGCGGAGCAGATTCCAGAGGTACAAGCCAGACTTGGGAGGAGCTGTTGGAAAGAAGGAATTACAAATGTCAGAAAATGAGAGAGGGAAAAAGCCTGAAGCAGAGCAGTTGGCATTGCAGAAAGATGCGTCTGCCAATACTGTCATGGTAAGTCTGATAAGAATAAGTGCTCTGCCTTCAAAAGTATGGTTCCAAGTTGCTAGTTCTATTTTGCAAAGTTAAATTAGAACATTTAGGTTGAATTTCCTGAAACTTAGACACTATACTAGATGAAAAAAATCCCCAAAACCCTGGTATGTTGAGGTATTGCTGGTATGATATCATTGAAGTCTACAACCTGTACTGTTAATGTGTCCTGGAAAAAGAGGTTCTGATTTTGATTGGTTTGCATGGTATAAAAAAAATATTATTTACATTTAAGGTAAACTCTAGGACAAAAATATGGTTTACATTGCAAGACACAAAGCTTAGCTTTTTTTACTTGTTTTATCTTTTCTGTTTGGGTGAATCAAGTCTGTGTTGAAGAATCTAGTGTAGAGTATCAGGAGAAGGCAGAGGATAGCTATTTTTCTGTATAAAAGGGGTCTTATTAAGTTGGTAAGATTTGACTTCACTACAGTGCCTGAAACTCCTTTACAATAAAATTCAGTCATTCACCTACCCTGTGTATCCTCACAGACATTTTACTAGGCACTGTAAAAGGTATCGAAATCCTCGAAAGCCATTATAGTATGTTGAACTCTCTATAACCATTTTGTGAGTTGCTCATCATGACTCGTGTCATGGCTGTAGGCATGAGTTGTCTCTGTGTAGACTTGCCTTAGATCTTAAACATAGCTAAGCTTTGTAAGAGTGACTCATTTTTGTGGGTGGTTATAGCTGGTTTTGTTATTGCACCTGCATAGAGCTAGCTTGGAGTACCCATGTGCTGCATTCTGAGGAAGGAACATGTGTGTACTGCATCTATGGTCTCCCCCTCTGTGACACAATGTCAGCTCTGCTCCACCTGAGATAGTTGCTTGCAGTTGAGCTTTGGCTGTTCTAGACCTGTGGCCTGTGGACTATGCATGTATATCTGCTCTGTATTGTGCACATCTGTAGAACCACACTGGGTCTGATGCTTGTCTGTACTAATGAAGCTGTCACAGACCTGGAGACCTGAGGGATGTGTTTGAGCAAATGATTTATGGAACCATTGTGGCAAATACAGAAGTAAAACTGATCAGCTTTTCTGAATCTGAGGTTGTTATTGTGGCCTGGATGTGTCTCTGCTGTGCTCCACAGTGTCCAGTTTTCAAAGGTTTTTCCATTTGCCAAAGTATTTTGTTTCCATAATGCTTTATGTAATAGAGAGTTGATTGTATGCTAAATAGAAAGTGTTATCCATGGTGCTTGGGTGCATGCAGTATTTAAAGGCCTAACTCTAGGTAGCCCAGGACTGAAAATCCTTCTGTTCCTGCTTGCCTATAAATTGAATTATGTGCCCAGGAAGATTACTCTTAATAAATATAATATGATTCTTTTCTTGACTTAGATTGGGCAAATAGCACAGAGATCTGTAATTTGTGTTGTTTTATAAAATACACTTCTGTTTTAAAAACTTGCTTGATTCTCCTTTTCTTTGTGCTTTTTTATTGCAAATTAAAGGGTGAAAATGAAGCTGTGTTGTGTCAAGCAGATGTGCAGAGCAATGAGGAACAGGAACAGCAAGAGGCACCTCAGGTGCCCTGTATTTCTGAAAACATATTGTGTGAACAAAGCAGGTGAGGTTAGAGTTTAGCAAAACTGCATTTGAAAAGCTTTCATCTGGTACATAATGAGGCACCTTTGCAAGTATCAATTCTTTTGTTCCTTTTATCTTTCTTTCCCAAATGTTTGGTTTTCAAAGCCTATAGGCAGCTTCTTCCCATGTTTTCAGAGCATGTTTTTAGTTGATCTGAACTACTTGTCATTGTTTATCTGGTACATACTTGATGTGTGTTAGTTCATAGCTCTTTTTGACCAAGCATTTGTTTTGTTTGTATTTGCATATAGAGTGATTATACCTGTAACAGATACAAATTTTGCAAAGTGTTGGAGGTCTGTCTCCTGTTGATCCCAATGTGCTGTTCTATTTTACTGCTCTTGTTAAAATAAGATCTTAAACGTGTATTAGACTGCAGATACTTTGTCGGTATGATTATCAACACAATTTTCGTGATGATTAAAATGCCTTGAAAAAGAAATCTTGTTACTTCTTCTCACATATTAACCATAAAAGTCCAAAATAAGAAATACATAGTGACATCGTTTGTTTGTTTGTTTACTTTTAAATTAATTAGTGCTGAAAAATCCACTTCCCAAGAAGCCAACCTGGGTGCTCTGAAATCGGGAGAATTCATAAAGAATGGGTCTCGGAGAACTAGACCAAACCTAAAGAGAGCATATAGTGAAAAAGAATCTCCAGTGGCACAAAAACTTGCTTGTCCAGTTGAGGAAGAAGCAAATAAAGGAGAGAATCTTCCTGTGGCAGAAGAACCTGAGGAGCATCTTTCCTCAAAAGTGAGAATTCTATTCAGATATTTCTGACTGTACTTTCTGATGTATGATTCTGCACCAGCTGTTTTTAAGACATAATGAGCTGTTTAAAACACATAAATTAATTTTGAACTTTGAAGAATTATATTCTTGTTTAATATTTGCACCATAATATGATGTCTTTTAAAATTATGTTAATGAAACATTGATAATACCTAGACTTCTGTTAACAAATCTAAAGAGTTCACATAAACATTGTAATTTCAGTCATGTTCGTGGTACCTGCAGGCCATATTTTTGTTCCTGGGTCTCTTCTGAACTCCTTGGTGGTTGCTCATAAAAGACTATACTGGTTAGAGTATCTGTTTTTATTAGATAAATACTTTCTCTAAAGGAACAGTGATGGGTACCATAAACTACTTGAAAGTTTTTAAGCAAAGTTTTGTCTCAGATTAACATATTGATCATAACTTGCAATGCTTTATTTTACAAGTGATGTATTTTATGCTAATACTGTTGGTTTTTTTCTTCTCAAATCTAAGGATGACATGGAAGTATTGTTGGTTGTGGGAAATTTGGCCAAGAATGGCAATCTAGACACAAATACAGAAAGTAAAAAGTCAGAAACACACTGTTTCTCTAAAAAATCACCTAACTGCCACAGCAAGGGAGAACAAGAAGAAGGTCTATCTACAGGTGCTACAGGAAGCATTCAGGATACCACAGTAAGGTAAAGTTCCCTGTTGACAAAGTAAAAATCCTCTTTAAAACTTTATATGTTTGTCTAGTTGCTTTCATACAGTACTTGCTTTTTGAAGTGTAGATTCTGAGGTGTGCTAGTTGTTATATGCTACATGCTGTGAAGGTCACTAGATGGCATCCTTAGGTAAGGCAAGACTTTTTAACAGCCTTTTTCTCAAGGCTGTTTTCCTTTCTAGAAGGTATTTTGCAGGTGAGAGTAGAAGTGACTAGTCAGAGTTTAGCTGTCTGAATTTCTCAGTAAAACATTCTTAGGGTACAGTACACAATGAATGTGGGCCCTGGAAAGGAAGACTGAACAGTGGCATTTGCACTCACTTATAATTGAGAAGTGGCAGGTAGAGCAACATAAAATGAGCTTGCTGCTGTAAATGTATTCTACATCTCTTCACTTTCTCCTTCCAGTAGGAGAAGTTCATGCAGTGTCCCCGTTCTTTGGAGGGTGATTTTTACATATGTGCAATATGAGGCAGATAGCACCATTTTCATGTACTGATTCTGGGTTATGTTATAAGCTACCTTTTGCTCAATATTAACTGATACAAAGCAGCTTCAAATCGATTTACTTTTGCTGTTTTCTAAAATCAGGTTCTGATTCCCATCTGTCTCTGAGCCTTTGGTTAAAATCTCTTCCATAACTTACGTTGAAATCATATCCCAGAGTCTGTGTGCTAACAAGACAAGAGCCTTGCCTTACAGTCGTCTTGGCTTCTGTGATGACAGAATTTCACTGAATCACATGGCTGAGGTTGGAAGAGTCCTCTGGAGGTCATGTGGTCCAACACCCTTGCTCAAGCTGGGCTACCAAGAGCTGGTTGCCTGGCATTGTGTCCAGGCAGCTTTTGAATATCTCCAAGGATGGAGACTCCACAGTCTCTCTGGGCAACCTGTGCCACTGCTCAGTTACCCCCAGAGTGAAAAAGTGTTCCTTTCATGTTCAGACAGAAGCTTCTGCATTTCAGTTTGTGCTTATGGCCTCTGGTCCTGTTACTGGACACCACTGTAAAGAGCCTGGCTCTGTCTTTACACCTTCCCTTCAGATATTTATATACATTTATGAGATTTCCCCCTCACTCCCACCAAGCTTTCTCTTTCTCCAGCCTGAACAGTACTTGCTCTTTCAGGCTTTCAGCACAGGACAGATGCTTCTGTCCCTTCATCTTTGATAGCCCTTTGCTGGACCCTATCCAGTATGTCCATGTCTACCTTGTGACCAGTCTTGGGTACTCCAGTATGGTACTTCAGGTGTGGCCTCACCAGTGCTGAATTAGGGTAGAAGGATCACCTGTCTCAACCTGCTGGCAATGTTTCTCCTAATGCAGCCCAGGACTCCATTAGCTTTCTTTGCAGCCAGGGCACATTGCTGGTTCATGTGCACCTTCAGGTCCACTAGGTTTCTTTTCTACAAAGCTGCTCTCCAGCTGGGTTGCCCCAGCATACTCTGGTGCCTGCATTTGTTCCTCCCCAGGTGCAGGACTTTACACTTTACCTTGTTGACCTTCATGAGGTTCTTGTCAGCCCATTTCTCCAGCTTGTCCTGGTCCCTCTGGTAGGCAGCATGACCATTTGGGGTGGCAGCCACTCCTCCCCATTCTGCATCATCTGTAAACTTACTGAGGGTACACCCTGTCTCATTGTCCCAGTCATTAATTAAGGTGTTGAACAGGATTGGAGACAGTTTTAACCTACAGGGTACAATCCTAGTTACTGGCCTACAGCTAGATCAACCTCTGAAGAACTTAGTTCTTGGGACCTGTAGTGGTGTAGCTGAAACTTTCTGCTCTACCTGACATCTTAATGCTCTTTTCCTTCCAAAAAATTTTCCACAAGCAATCAGAAAGGTCCACCACTGCAGAAAAGCCAATTATTTCATTTTCACATTATTTTTTTGTTTCTAACTAAAATGCAGAACGCTTAAGTTCATTTCTAGCTGGAAGTACCAAATATTTGATAGTAAACTGTACTTGTAGAGTGTATTTTGTAGTTCCCGAGGAGTAAAAGATGCAAAATATTTTTGTAGGTCCCATGATAAATTAAGTTCTGGAGAAGAAAGTAAACAGAGTGATGCAAAACTTTTGCATCAAGCAAAGGAACCATTCTGGAACCCAAGGCAAAACCTAATGAGAGTTACTAGAAAAAGAGGTTATCCAGAAGAATGTGAAAACAGAGAAGAGGACAGTTCTGAGAACAGAAATGCAGAAGCATGTTTGATGTTAGAGAAAACAGGTGCATCAATGGTAAGTGCTAATCATGTGTTTTGAACCAATTTATACCTTAATTCTGGTGCTTAAATTCTCAGAAGCACAGATGGCACAGAACTCCGTACAGGATTGTGAAAGGCTAATGTAATTCTTTTTTTTTTTTTTTTTGATTCACTATTGGAAATGATGTTAAATTAATGGACTTAAAATCTAAAAACTGGAAATGTTTAATGTACACTGTCTTAAGTTTTACAGTTTATATGGTCAGAAGTCTACATTATCATAAATACATGCTGACACTGTTACCATTTAACGTCTGTTATTCATTAAACAACAGAAATGAAAGCAGTTATGTAATACCAGATACAACCTAAAGTCCGTATAAGTATACTTGTAAGTTGAAACGCATGTGAACAAAGTTCAGACCTTCTTCTGCTTAAGTTCACTCAACAGGCCTAACTTAGTCCAGACTAGTTCCTCCTCTGTCTAAAGTTGCAATACCTGAATCAAGTTTATCTGGTATTCCTCTTTTTCTAGATGAATCCCTAGTATCTTTCAGTTAACGTATTATTTTAGCCAAGCATCCATAGTTGACAGAACTGTGCTTCTTGATATTTATGTTCTGAGATATGTTTTTGTGTCTGTGTGTTTTGAATAATGTCTTAATGCAGTTCTGTAAACTATGGTAGTTTTTTCTTCCTAATTTGTTCTCAGGGCAAAAGAAAAATAATTTTTCTTCCCTCAAATTGTCATTTAAATTAATAGGTAATTTCAGAAAATTATTTATTTTTCCAACTTCTGAAGAACTGGTGCTCTTAATAAGTTGAGCATGGCCTTGGTCTACTGACTAGCAGTACGACTGGGAACCGAGGCATCACAGATCATTACATTTAGTGACACTACTACTGTAGAGCCCAAAATTAATGAAAATAGGAAAAAGTGCACTAAGATGTCAGAGAGAACAACTGGACATGTTTTCAAGAACCTCAAACTTAGTTTTTTAAATCTGTCACTGAAACCAGTTAAAATGTTTGACACGTAATATGGTAGTAATTGTCTTCTCTGTTCAGCAAAACCCCAGTAACATAGTGGAAGCTGCATCCTTCTTTGAGGCTACAGGAAAACACAATTTTACCGATTCTGTTGAAGAAACATCTTGTAAAAGAATAAGGCAGGGGAGTAGACTTCAGTCTCCAGAGATATCATCAGAGAGTGAGAGTCCAGTAGAACAAGAAGATGATTCTCATCTTTCTGCTTCTCAGGAAAAAAATTCAGACATTCTCACAAGGTAAAACAACTAATTTTGGTTTGTAAGCTCAACTGATTGGTTTTGGCTTTCGTTTTAAAACCATGATTACTAGACATAGTTCTGCAGTGTGTTATGTGAGCACATGCAGGATGTCAATTCTTGTGTCTTCAACCTGAACTCTACCAGATGCATGCAGATATCACTATGTCTCTTACTCTGCCTGCACTGTCATAAAATGAACACAGGCAGCACTTCAACCCAACCCGGAGTCCACCCTCAGTTTCAACAGGAATTCCTGATTTTGAAGGGGAGGACTTTGAAGTACGCATACTATTATACCTAAACAGAAACTCCGTGCTGGAAGTGTCCTCTGCTGCTATTTGTTTGCCCTTCCGCCCAGTTTACCAAGGAGCATGTCTTTGGGAGGAAGTTTGGAATTACTTTTAGTACTGGAAATGCTCTTGCCCATCATTTTGGGGGAAACAGTAAGCAGCTGATTACTGAAGAAATTGTTGTCTGAGAAGTGGAGGAGATAATTAGGAGATAATTAGTTATCATCAAACAGTTCTAGTTTCTAGACACTAGTCTGATCAACTGAAGTATTATCATTTGGGGCTCCTAGTACAGCTTTAACAAAAGAGAACCGGCAATGTTCCTATGACATAAAAGGCACATGATTTCTGTGTCACTCAAAATGAAAATTAATTAATCCTTTTCTAATCAAAGAATTCTGTGGTTTGTAAATTTAATTGTGCAGCTTTCAAAAACTCTGGAACTGCTTAATACACATTTACAGTTAGTACTTTGTGCATTTATTTATTTTATTTAATGAAGTAATTAGGATTTCTGATTAAATGTTATATGGATGCGTTTTTGTCACTATACATTAGGAAGTAAATAGATTGTATTGTTGTTTGCAATGATCCTTTTTTATTCATGTAATTTGTTTTGATTTGTAGTACCCCCTTTTTTGGAATGTACATTGTTTTTTAAACATGCTTTTGTCCTGTACTTTAGGAAGCAGTCCAGAAGGTCATCAAAACGAATAGTGCTGTCAAAACATGTCTCAGAGCTAACAACTGCTGCGTCTTCTGCCTCTGAATGTGAGACCGATTGCAGTGAGAAGGGGAACCAAAGGCATGAAGTTAAACTGAGTGTTACTAGAGGCAGAAGTTTGAAAACTACACATAGAAGGAAACCCAGGAAGGAGCACAGAAGTTCAAAGACAACTTTGGTGACCCTCCGGACTCCTCTGGAAGAGGAGGAGGAAGACGAGGAGGCAGATGATTTTGAGCCTGAAGATGAAGAATGCTTTGCACCAGAGGAAATAAACAAAGCTCCAGTGTTCGTTCCTATAGGTCTTCAATCTCCAAAACCTGTTCCTGTTGAGATAGAGGAAACCATGGAAGAGGTATCACGTAGTTGCATTCTTCATATGTACTTTTGTTTTGATTGTTTAAACAACTTTTATTCTATTTCTTCAACTACTTGGGTTTTATCCCAGTTTAGTTTAGTTTGTTAAGGATGGTTTTAAGAGCTTCAGGAGTGTTACTTGGCACTTGTACTTGGTTTTGAACAAAATAGTATGTCATTCTAAGGTCCAGTTATGTTGACAAACTGTGCATAGTTCTGCAGGGTGCTCACTAGTTTGTTTATTGGCATTGAATGTAGGCATAGACTGCCATGTTCACTACATGTTTTGAGGCTGGAGATGAGTCAAATAGAGCATTTCAGTTTTACATTTGAATGTTATATTAGAAGGAAATTCTTTACAGAGAGAGTGGTCAGGCATTGGAATGGCCTGCCCAGGGAGGTGGTGGACTCACCATCCCTGGAGGTTTTTAAACTGAGATTGGACATGGCACTTAGTGCCATGATCTAGTAAATGGACTAGAGTTGGACCAAGGGTTGGACTCGATGATCTCTGAGCTCTTTTCCAACCCAGCTGATTCTGTGATTCTGTTATGAAGTAAGGAAATGATGGAGATATTTCTCTATGTGGTGTCCCCATCACCAGTAAACTTTCAACTGTGTGTTGGGCTGACCCTGACCAGCAGCCAGGAATACACACAGCTACTTGCTCACTCCCCTCTCCTGTGTGACAAGGTGAAAATACAGAGAAGGTAAGAAGACTTATGGATTGATTTAAGGACAGTTCAAAAGGTGAAGCAAAAGCTGCATTTGAAAGCAAAACAAAATAAGGAATTTATTCAATACATTTACACAGGCTGAGGTCTTGCTTTCCAGGAAGAGGCCTGCAAGTGGAGAGTTACTCTGGAAGACAAATGCTATAGCCACAAATGACCTTCTTTTCTTCCTCCTTTCCCCAAGCTTTTATTGCTGAGCACACCACATGGTTTGGAATATCCCTTTGTTCATTTTGAGTCAGCTGTCCCAGCTGTGTGTTCTCCCTACCTCTTGCATACCCCCAGCTTACTTGCTGAGCCAGAGAGTACAAAACCAGAAGCTTTGACATTGTGCAAGCACTGTTCAGCAAGAGCAAAAACACTGATGCGTTACCAACACTATTGTAGTTATAAATCTGAAACAGAGCACCGTGTGGGTTGCTATGAAGAAAATTAACTTCCAGACACGCCCACTACAATCATCACTCTTTATTTCATACCAGTTGTGCACTATCCGGTACATCCTTATTAACCACAACTCATCTTGCTGTCCTGTGGTATATACATGGATATTTTTCCCTTGGTCTGTGAGTCACCCCCTTAAAATGTCTATCAGATGTTCTTTTAGTTATTTAGTCCATGTCTTGGGCTACACGTATTATGTGGTTGCATAGGAGAAGGTGGCATGTTGTGTTGAGTTTTTGGGTGCCAAAGCCAGCTCAGGTCAGTCACTGCTGCACTCGCCTGGTTTCTTGTGAGGCTTCTCTTCCCTTGATTCATGTTGTTCTTACTGTAGTACTTACTGTAGCGTATAACTTAAATAATGGGTTAAAAAAAAGTTTTAACTTTTATCCGTTGAAACCTCCAGCCTTTGTCCCTTTGGTTCAGGCTGTAGAGTTTGTTGCAATGGACTCCACTGCTTACCTGTGCTCCAGCCTGAGTCCTCTGTGGGTTGCATGGATGTTCCTGCTCTGTCTGTCATGGGCAGATCCATGGGCCTCAGCCCTTGCTGCTGCCAGTGAGAAGACCATCTACATCTTTGTCAATTTTTTTCAAAAAGTGTATGTTTTGACTCTTCAAAGGACCATTTGTGGAGTTGGAAACTAAGCCTAGAGTGCAGGCCTATGTTTTTAGGATAAAACTTAAGACTGTAGGACTGTAGGAAGACTTGGTATTATATCCGCATAGACCAGTCACTACAAAGGGAATGGCATACTTTTTTTGTCATCACGAAAGTGTTGGGGTTTGGTAACAGTGGACTCTGTTCAAGGCCTTGGAAGGGGTTGTGCTCAAAGGTTTAGATGTTTTTCTGTTTTTTTCCTTTCCACATGACGACTTTGCTTTTTTTTTTTTAAATCCTTTCTAACTTGTCTTATCTCTGTGATGTGCCTTCAAATGCAAGGCAGCTAGAAAGGGGCACACATGAGGCAGACCTCAACTGACTTCCAGACTGATCAATGAGAATATTCCATGCCATTACTGTCATTCTTCATATTTAAGGAGAGACACCCATTCTGGTTCTTCTCTGTTTTGGCTGAGTTCCATTCCAGGGTTCCTTTAGTCCCTCCTTTTGCCATTCTGCTGTTTTGCAGTTGACCTCTGGGCCTTTCTGCCTTTTTTCTCCTTTCTCCCCGGGTCAGCTGTTCAGGACCAGGGTCCTCTCTCTTCCTGGGACTGGGTGCTCAGTACAGATGGAATTAATGAAGAATTGCATTGAGTATCTTAATAGTCTTAATAGTCTTAATATTTAATAGTCTATTTTCTGCTATATATCTATATATATAGTAGTAGAGGTATGTTAGTATTATTTTGTTATTTTATTAAACTATGTTTATCTCAATCCACATGTTTTTCCCTTTTCCATTCTCTTCCCTATCTGGCGGTTGGGATGGGGTGTGAACGAGCGGGTAAAGTTGTTATGATTGCTAGCTCAGGTTAAACCGTGACAAGAAATTCCCTTGTTTAACACACAGGAGCCATGGGGACTAGTAAAGGATGTGATTAGATACCTGGGGACTCATCTGTTGTAGAACTTAAACAGCTCAGTGGAAAGTATCTGTGAAAATGCAAGCCATTGAGAGCCACCAGATTGTGGAGTGATTTTCTTAAGAAATTCACTAGAAATATTGTAACCTTTCTGCCAAATTTCAAGTTGATGTTTCTGAAAATGTCAGATGTCTGAAGTTCTCAGTGAAAAGATAGTCTTAAAGAAGAAAAAACAAGTTATGGGTAAAATGGTAGGTGGGTGTCTTGAATGGATGGGGTATATTCCCTAGTTTTACTTTGGAAAAAGGCTGACCTGTTTTTCTTTTGTAAGGACTTAAAAAGCAGGAAAAAAAAGTGTGAAAACTAACAAAATACATTTGAGGTAAATAGCCACTGTGAAAGATCTTAGCCACTTAACTTAGTTTGATGGAGTAATAAGTAACTAGAAACAAAGCCTTAGGTTATCTGATGCTTCCAGTCAGTTACAAGCAGCACTACCAGTTCTGCCTCCAATTCATACAACTGCTACCTTCTTAAATCTGAAGATATATGGCATAACACTTGATTTTTGGGAAAGATCCCATTAAATGTTCAAGATCTCATATGTATATATGGTTTATAAAAAATTGCATTTGGCAGATTTTCTTTTGAGGCTTATGAACTAAAAGTTTTTTCCAATTATTTTTACAGCTTGAAATATCTGTGAATACACCAGATGTGCAGGTGGCTACTGATGTTCAAAGTCTCTCTCAGGCTTCTGTCCAGCCGGCGGTATGGAGGGAGGAAATAGTAAGCACCTCAGCAGCTGTAAGAATGTATTTTTTGTTTGTTTGTTTATTTCATAGCATGTATAAAGCTACCTGGACAGTGTCTGGTGGCCATGTCTTCTTATAACAGTATAGCTTAATAGACTCTTACCCATCCCACACAGAAATGAGGGATGCAGCTATGAGAAAACAATGTAAGTAGATGTTGTCAGTGTTTAAAATAACCTTTCAAAGCTATAGTAAGCTTTAGGCAGAGAATTTACCTGTAAACATTAAAATTATGGACTCATTTTATATAGGACTTTGATATTGTTTTACTTTTTATTTCAGGAGACAACTGTACATGAAAATCCAGAGGTAGACAAAGGTAGATATGAAACAATCTTGTTGACAACTTTCCCTATCCTTAAATTGCTACCTAAATGTAGGTATTCTTGCTGGAAGTTTGAAGGTTTGTGTATTTTATTGAAAAGCCTGCCCATGAGAGACTGGATGCTTTTGTGTCTTGGAGATTTCAGCCATTTGTCTTACTGTTTTCTAACAAGCAGGGTGACAAAGCACAGCAAGGTTCTGTTTCCCAGCATCAGAATGTGCTGTTTGTGTGTCCCACCTGTCACTTTCCCAAGCTGTAGTTAGTTGTACCATGAGAAGAGGAAATTTTGTAGATGTTACTTGTGGATTGTTTGATGTGTGACTGAGTAATACAAGGAGTGGGCAGATTTATAGCTTTGTCATCTCTGTGGTCTCTGACTTCAATAGGGTAAACTATTAAAATAGTATCTGTTACACTGTGATCACAGTCCTACAGAAGCCAGTATTCTTTCTATGTGAGATATGTTACAAGCTCTTGTGGATCAAATAATTTTTAGAATAGCTTTCACTTTTAAATTTAAATACATTTTCCTAGGAAGCATTGGAAATTGAGTGTGATACTGTCTTAGTTGAAGAATGGCAAGTCTGTTTGTTTTTTTGATTTATTTCAGTACAATGGCTTTGGACGATAGAAATGTTTTGTTTGATATAATCACTTAGTGATAGGCAAAGGGATTGGGAGTCTAAACTGGAGCATGGGTTAACATTAGGTTATGGATTTCTGCAATTAAACTGTTACCTCCTTCTTTTCCATTTGTGGTGGGTTGACCTTGGCTGGCTGCAAGATGCCCACCCAGCCGCTCTGCCACTCCTCTGCCTCAGCAGGATGAGGGGTGAAAATAAAATGGAAAAGCTCATGGGTTGAGATAAAGACAAGGAGATCACTTGCCAACTAATCCAATCTGTTGCCAAATAAAATAGAGTAGGATGGTAAGAAACAGAGACAAAACCTGAAATACCTTCTCCTCCCTGCCTTCTTAGGCTCAACATCACACGTTCATTTCCCACACTCCTCTGCCACCTCCTGTCAAGTGGTGCAGGGGGATGGGAATTGCAGTCAGTTCCTAATGCTTCATCTCTGCTACTTCTATGTGCTCACGTTCTTTCCTTGCTCCAGCGTGGGGCCCTTCCCATGGGATACAGTCCTTCACAAACTGCTCCACTGTGTGGTCCTTCCTATGGGGTATAGTCCTTCAGGATAAGTCTGCTCCACCATCTGTCCTCTGCAGGGTGCAGTTTCTTCAGAGAATATCTACCTGCTCCATCAAGGTCTCCCCAGGTTGCAGGGGAGTCTCTGCTCCCAAGCATGGAGCACCTTCTGCCTCTCCTTCCTTACTGACCTTGGTGTTTGCAGAGTTGTTTATGACGCTTTTTCACTCACTCTTCACTGCTGTGCAACATTTTGCCTTTTCTTAAATATGTTTCCCAAAGGTGCCGCTATCTTGGCTGAGAGGATCAGCTGTGTCTTGTGGTGGGTCAGCTGGAAATGGCTGTGTCCGGGGCAGCCCCCCTGCTGCCAGAACCTTGTCACCTGCACCCAGTATACCATTAAAGGGAATAATGTTCCTATCAGTGTTTTTAACAATAGTTTGAATTTAGTGAATGAGAGTTGCTGTCTGTCTACAAGCCTCTTTATCCATGGATGGCAAAAATTCTTAAAATACATACCTCACTATATTGATTGGTAGTTTCAAATGCTTTTGAATATGGATAAGTGGGGTTCTGGTTAATATGCTTGTGTTTTTTAACACGTGTGAACAACTTTACAGGAATTAATGATGGAAGCACTGAAGCTGCCATGACTTTACTTGCAATGGGTGATCCAATGTTCCAGTTAAAAACAAACACTGAAGGTATGATCTGATTTGTGGGACAAAGCCTTGCTTGTACTTTCTGGGCCACCCCAAGGAGGGATGGAGCAGTGGCTGCAAAGCTCTTCCACGTGCTGCTGTCAAGAGTCTTTTATGCTTTTAGACCTGCTAATTTGTAATGCATGGTGAGACTAGGCAATGCAGGTTGGCTGGGAAAAAGTAAGGCACCTTACTGGATACTGCCATTTGCATCACTATGCTAGAAAGATGTTTGAGGCCTGTGAGAATTAATCTGGTCACATAAATCGGACAAAAGAAAGGAATCAGGCCTAAATGACCATGACTATCCGTGGTCTTTTCATACCTTTAACCTAAAACATAGCTTTTTCAACCTAACTAGCTACAACCTGAAATTCTCTGGTTTTAGTCTAGTTTTTGATGGACTTTTATGTAGAATTTTTTATCTGCTTTCATTGGTTGAATGTTAGTTTCTGCATTTTTACTATCAAAAGTGTGATCTTGTGACTGCATTTACCTGGAATTTAAATTTGTGTCTTTGGAGAATGCAGACTTTTAAAATGAGGTTTGAAGTTGACATCTGTAAAATAGCTCTATGTATGTGCCAAACATGAGTCTTAAATTATGCTTGTCTATTCTGTATATTGTTCTAACCAGAATGGACACAAACATTACCCCCTCAAGATAAGATGGATAAGGCCAGTAACCTTGTAACCCACGCCTGCTCCAGACAAAATAGAGCACCTAGTCAGTATTTACTTTCTGCAGACACTTCTACCGAGGAATCAATCCCTTCTGAAGATGGAAGCAACATTAATGTAGAAGATCAAAGCACTGGCACAAGAACAGGTGTTGGAGAATATTCTGAGAAAAATGCTACAGATACCAGGTTAAATTACTACTTAATTTTCTTTAGGGAGAGAGATCCTCTGGCACTGCTTACTTTTGCTATGTTCTTTCTGGCGTTTTTGTGGAATTGCAAGTAGTCTTGCTTTAGTGAAGGTTTCTCATTTTATGTAGTTTAGTATGTAATCTGGAAACTCCTCTCGTCTCTTTCTTATGACTTCTATGAGGTGTTGGTATATAATTTTGAATCATGGAATGTCCTGAGTTGGAAGGGACCCACAAGGGTCATCGGGTCCAACCCCTGTCCCTGCATATGACAGCCCCACAGTTCACACCATGTGTCTGAGGGTGTTGTCCAGTCTCTTCTTGAACACTGTCAGGCGTGGGGCCGTGACACCTCCCTGGGGAGCCTGTTCCAGTGCTCCAGCACCCTCTGGGTGAAGAACCTTTTCCTAATGTCCAACCTAAACCTCCCCTGGCACATCGTCCTGCCATTTTCTCAGCTTCTGTCATGGGTCACTAAAGAAAAGAGTAATTTTGGGGATATAGAACTTGTTCTTCATTCCTGAAATTAAGTTTACCCTGGTGGGCAAGAAAAGAATATTTGAACTTAGTTAGTGTGGATCACTGTTAATAACCAAGCTTATTTTCCCAAAGTACTTTACAGCTAATCGGAGTCAGGCAAATTGCTTAAGCATCACTGTTGCTGTGGGATGTAGATCAAAGACTTAGAGCAAAGGAATGTCGAGGAATCAGTTCATCTTCTGTATTTTATTTTTTTTTAATGCTTGATGTTTTTTATTTTCTTCAAGCACTTGTGAATGTTGAAACAGCTTGATTAAACTCATTTTCAGAAAAAATCTGCTGGTCATCATGTTGTATTATTTGAAAACCTATTTAACTTGTTGATTGCATAAACTGTCAGATTATACTCCTGAAAAATTATAATCAAAGATATTTTACTTTCAGTCAAGTGGTTCTTTTATTATGTTATTAACCAGAACTTAATACCATGTGATCAATGTTAGATTTCTGATCTTCTCATGTTTTAAAAATATTTCAATTATTCATTTTTTGCTGTACGTAGGGAACATCCTAGTTTGCAGTATGCCTGCCAGTTCTGATTCTGAGATGATATTTTTTGTTCTGTCAAATAGTCTTCTGTCTCTTCTGCCAGCTGCAGCCTGTATTACAGCTCTTCCTCATCTCATCTACTCCATATCTCTTATCTCTCCTCTGCACAGTGATCTTTGCTGGAAATACTAATTTAACGTCAAAACTGTCAAAAATTAAGGACTATATTGACGGCGTTTTTTGTTTTAACTTGCAGTGATAGCTCTTTGCCTACGGCAAATAGTACGAGACTGACAAGCAGCAGGCTTCCGAGGCCTGAGCCTGACTTGGGAGTATTGAGATCCAATGAAAACATAATTCAGAAGTCACTTAATACAAACATATTTGTGGAACAGCCAGAGCAAGTTCAAAGTGGTAAGCCTGTTTCTTATCCTAGGGTTCTGAAAATGGTTTATTCTGATGTGTTCACATCTCTTTATGAAATGAAACTAAGCTGAAAGTAGCCTTCACTTTCTATTAGTATTCACAAATGATGCATCACCGCTGTGACAGAGGGTATGCATTTATGATACAGTTTTTTACATAAGTGTACCTTTCAGTATAAAATTAAATGAAATCTGGATAGCAGATTTTTTGTGCAGGTCTTAAATTACCTGAAAAGTCCTTAAATTACTGGACTGACACAGAAATACAGTACAATACAATGTATTTTCTTCTATTGTTACTGTCTTTCCCTTCTGTTAAAAACAGAAGGGGAAATATACAGAATTGTTTTGGTATTCTTAACACAGTTAGAAAAAAGGTGGTCTCCAAACTCCATATCACTGGCAAAATGCACAACATACCAAAGGCAAGATGAGATATGTGTATATGTCTCATTTATATAAAAAGTAAGTATACAGCAGAATTGTTAATAATTTTGTAGTGTGTTTATATATACACATATGCCATATATATTTTAATATATGAAAGTTTATATGTAAAAGTAGCATGCATATGTATATACACATACACACACACACACACAATAAAAATACTTTTTATGCCTATATATCTTAGAGTCAACAACCCTGAGAGGTACTGCAGAAATGCAGAAGGTGGAACTAGACCTGGTCAGACCAGCTGCAGGTGATTCTTCAGCTTTTTGTGATGTCACGACTACAAGTACAGAACTTATCAAAGAAGTAGACAAAACTGAGAGGTAGGAAGAATCATCAGTTAATACTATGTTTAGTCTTAAAATACACAGCTGAAGTGCATATGTAGTATGCATCTGTGATGGAGACAGTGGGCTTACAGAACTTTGTGTGTTTATGCACATGAGTATACAGTTTAGAATTTTATTTTTAAGGTTTGTCTCTTGCATTTTGTCCTGCAGCTTTTGGAGGTAAGCATTAACTTATATTTGCTGTTTCAGAACTTAGTAATCACCGTGGTGCTTAAATGTCTCATGAAACTGTTTCTGGCAGGAATGTTAAGGACTTGACCAATTTAGAAATGGTAATAAGTTTGTAAGGCTACCTGCTTGGTCGTGCTTTTAGTAGTAAAGTGTCAATTGGTGGTGTTAGGGAGCTTTTTCCTGAAATACTTGTTTATACTTGTTCAAAGATTGTGCATTTTGTTTAGTAGAATAATATTTTTAAAGAGGTACCCTGTTTCTCTGTAGCTACATGAGCTTCATATTAAATAAATAATTGTACAGAATTTACCTCATGCACAGGGTGTCTTCAATTGGTTTCAAATTAACTATGTATATACCTTACAGAACAGAAAACGATACTAGAGATGCTTGTGAAAATTCAGGAGATTTAAGACAGAGTTCTGTGGATGGACTTGCTGAACAAAATCCTTGTCCTCCTGAGCACAATATATGCACCATCAACCTTACTCAGGTAAAGAACTTAATTTAATTGCAGTCTAGAAGTGCCCAGTTCCTGAAATTCTGTGAAGGAAGAGGGTTTCGGTGCAAATGTCCTTACCCATTTTAAAGACCTGATACTTCAGCCAGTGAATGAAACTTTTGTTTTTGCAAAGGCATAACCGAACTTAATACTTCACACAAACTTAATCTTTGCAAACCTCAGTTTATAGCATTTCAGCAATAAGTGACATATATATTAGCAAAATTTTGAGCACTTTTTTGAAGAGTTTTGATGGAAGACGTTGCCTAGGACTAATGTATTTATTCAGTCTGACCCCTTACTGTTGTATTTGTTTACAATAAGTTAGAATGTTACAGCATTTTCATTGTCACCTTCATTGCTTTGTTTAAAACAAACTTCATACTTTGCTATTATCTTTTCTGTTTATTTCAAAACTTAAATAAGAGTTTTACATATGTATGATCATGGAGAAACAGTATGTTTTTCACACCCGGTTCTTTGCAGTGCTTTGTGTATCCCTGTTCTAGTCTAAATTAGAAGTATCTTCATGATATTTCTTCATGAGAGAAAGGTTCATTCTCAGTTCCCTCAGGTTTTCTGGTATTGCCTGAGATCAACATACCTGCAGTTAATGGGGGAACAGCTGATGGGTAGTAGCTTGTTTCTCCAGTTAGAACAAGGCACAAGAATGATTCGGCTTTTACAGGACTGGCAGAAAGTGTGAGAAAAGGCAACATGCCATGGAGTTTATCCAAGGTAGATGCCATAAAAGGAAAGGGATAGATGAGTTGCAGAGCTTTGTGTTTTTCTTTGGCACTCAGTGGTTTTGTAATGGTTGGGGGAATTTGTGTTCTTAATGCCACTGAACAATTTATTGTGTGAGTCATCTCTGACAAGAGTTGTGCTGTAGGAAGTATAAATTTATTTTGACATGCCATCGATACAGACAACAAGCTGCATATAAATTTTATATTACCCAAGTGTTTCTGTCCATGTCAGGCTAATATCCTTCAACCTAGAACAGCTAGAAGTAAAAGCTGACAAAATGCAATTATGGTGATATCGTTAGATTTTTTTGTCTCTTCAGCATTTGACATGCTTTGTTTCTTTCCTGTTTTCTAGAGTTATTTCTCAGATTTATTAACTTGTTTTATTTCAAATGTGTTATTTCTAGAAGGAAGCTTTTGCTCAGGATTCTCAACAATGTGTAAGCAGCACAGAAGAGACTTCAGGTATAATGTGCTAATGTTCTAAGTTAGCAGAAGCCAGCACTTGTGTATCTTGCAGTTAAGCAAAGATGAATTAAAAAAATTAAAATGTTTTCATTGACATAATTAATCAGTCTATTTCAGTAACAAAAATAATGACCCACAGCACAGTACCATTCCCCTCCCTAGCTTCTTATTACATTTCATTAACACAAATTAGACTTGGGAACTTTATGAATGGTACCTGGTTAAGTTTAAATATCAGTGGAAGGAAAACTTGCGCTCTCCTCCCTGCTGTGAGCTTCTGGTGCTTCTCTCATGCTAGGTTTAGCACTTGATAGAGAACTTTATGAGCCTCTGAGTCATCTGTCAAAAGTTGAATATGGCAAAGGAAGAGAACATGTAGTTTTCCATTGGCTTAGTGAGCTACAGTGGCTGATAAAGTTGTCAAGTGAATGCCAGTCTTGGAGCTGTGAGAGTGGGAGGGCTGGACTGTGCAAGTTTGAAGCAGGGGAGAAAGAAGAAGAGGGGAAGAGAAAAAAAGAAGACAACCAGACTTTCTTTAGCTGTAGTGAGTCAGCAGATTAACTCCTAACTGATTAGATGTCATGAAAGGTATAAAGATGATGGCTGCTTTTCCCTGAAACAAATTGCAACAGAGCTGTTTTGGGACCAATATTTGTCCAAGGTACAGGAAAATCAGTGTGTCAGAAGTCCAGAATACTTAGTTTACACAGAAACAGCCATCCAAAGTTGTAACTCCTGAGCATGTGCAAAAGAAAGGGCCAATACTTCTACTTAGACATCTGTTGTTACACTCTGTTATTGCAATAATCTTGGGACAGAGCATCTTAAATCACCTTTAATTAGATAAAGAACAAAAGTGAGTTGGGGTTGGAATAACAGCAGCTTTACATCATCAAGAATGAGAGCTGCCTTAAGTAACAGAATAGCACTGTTTTTTTCCATCTTTTGAAAACTTCACAAATGTTCTCAAATTCATTCTAATGAATGGCAGTTGGCAGTTATCTGTTAATGCCTGTTTGTTGACTAAATTATTTATATTTTTCATTTATTAAATTCAAGACTATATTTCTCAGGTCCTCTTCTGCAAGTCTGCAGAGTGTAAAAATCCTTGTGTTTACCATCAAAACAGCTGACACCTGCCATTTAAAGAAAGAACTCTTGATACCTGACAGTTGCAATTAAAGACAAAGGGCCACTTGACCACAATTACACAAGTTTAATTAAACTGCAAATGGTTTTTAATAGTAGAACACCCATTTAAAAGGCTCCATTGCTACTAGGCATTTTTAATATTCTTCATTCTGAATGGTAATCAGGACTCCACTGCAATGGATAGGCTCCAGGGGATGACAATGCGTATCCCATCTAAAAAGAAAGGAAGCATATTGTCTCAAGAATATCCTAATGCCTTTTTCCATGCAGACATGAATGCCTAAAATTTAATTACGTGGGGGAGGGCATGAAGAGAACAGTGTAATTTCAAATGTGAATAACAGATTTTTGTTATTTCTATATTTCCCTGAAAAAAAATTATAGTAGTGAACAATGATCACAGATGTCCAGAGGAGGAACAGACATTCATTTTAACTTTGGTGGAAATCCCAGCTGACTCAAAAGAGTTTGATATATCTGCTTTGCTGGAACAAACCTCAGAACCATTACTACCAGCCCCAATACTTATCAGCCCAATAAATGCAAGCGAAGCAAGCATGACTGAAGTGGAGAGGTAAATGCTTTATTTTTGAGCGACGTGAAACACTTCTTGTGAACCTTGTTTATTCCCTGAATGTGCATGACAGATTAGAACTTCTCAAAAGAGAAATCCAAGAGGAAGTAATTCTGGCAGACTGGTCAGAGAATTAAGAAAGTGAAAAGAGCTCTAACCAGATTTGAGAAAGGTCTCATCAGTGGTTTTAAGTTAGTGTTTTAGTTAGCTGGGATTTTGGCAAAAGCCTTAATTCTGTTTTATCCTTTAGAGCAGGGCCATCAAATTATTTTTCACTGGGGGCTGCATCAGCTTTACGGTTGCCTTCAAATGTCCGAGTGTAATTTTAGGACTGTATATACGCTTACATTTATACAGTCCTAAAATTACATTCAGCCCTTTGAAGGCAACTGTGAGGCTGCTGTAGCCCTCAGTGAAAATGAGTCTAACATCCCTGCTTTAGAGCAAGTCTTCTTTTTTAGTAGCAGTCTTTTGTCCAGCTTGAGTCTATTCTGCCTTGGATACCTAGAATGAGAAGTACTTAAAATGTAAAACCTAAGTATTTTTGCATTTTTACAGTAGTTTAGCAGTTCCATAAATTAGCTATGACCTGCATTTCCAAATTTTTTTAGTGTAGAGAGAACACAATAAACAGTGGACATAAATTCAGATATCGTTCTCTTGAGTTTGTGTCATGTTCAAAAGGCAGAAGATCTGAAAAAGCAAACAAATTAATCACTTAAGAGAATAATAGCTATTTTGCAGTACTGCAATACAAAGGGGATTGAGATTCTTTACAAGTACTCAATGCAATGTAACAAAATCGTTATTTCAACATTACAGTTGAACTAAATCTTTTGGTCAGTTTGTGAGGAAAAAACCCAACATCAAAGGGAAAACACCTTCTGAAAAATAGGATGTGTTGCAACATTGTAAAAAACAAAAAAAACACAAACAAACAAACAAAAAAAACCACCCACACTATTGCTATATTTATATAAGTCTGTCAGGGTTAAGATTGCGGGGTGACAATAAAACCCTGGCAGATGTATTGTTAACCTCCTCTTCCCCCCACTTCACCCTTTTTCGCCCCTCCCTCTCCCCACTTCCCACTCAGGACAGGTGATCGGGAGGAAAAGAAGGACAGAGAGTAGAGAGTTGGAAAAATTAAACATGTTTTACTAATGCTACTAATAAGAATAGAGAAAATAATACAAAATATACAAAACCAATCTTGAAAGCCTCAGCAACTGCAGAGCCGGCACCCAAAGTCCTGGATTGGATTCTGCAGCCAACCGGAGCTGGATTCAGTCTCTCACTAGGCCTCAGTTCGCAGGGACGACTAGCAAGGTCCTCTCCTAATGTCGGCCATAAGCAGAAGGGACGAGATCCTCGTGATCTCCCACTTTTATGTGAAGTATTCACGTGAATGGAATGTTATACACAGTTGGTCAGTTTCTTGGTCACCGGTTTCTCGTTGCCCCTCTTGCGAGATGTCCATCCATGCTTATAAGTTTTCATTCCATTGCTATGTTTCCCAAAACATGTGTCTGGTTCTCCAGGAAAATGCAGTTAATATGAAGGCTTTAGCTGACAGGCAAAATTCACTGAAAGAGAAACTTGTTTTTAACAAAACCAGGACAAAGTCCTCAGATCATAACTAGAGGGGTGATGCAATTCCACATCATATTTGATGACTTTGTTCTGTGACATCAGATGTTAATGCCATTCCCTTAGTTATTGAAAGACCTTTAAGTGAATTTTGGCTACACAATGTAAGAATTATAGCTCCTGTGGAACAACTGATGATTGCTGACAATCAGAACTGCTGACAGGCAGAGTTAGGGTACATCTTAGGTCTCACTGTTTCATTACTGCTTTACCTTATTTCCCTAGATGCCTTGTTGTCTTTTGAGATCATGCTGGGGATGGGGTGGAAGGGTGTGGAGGTGTGAGGATGAAGATTCAACTGTGCATATAAGTAATACTGTACTTTAGGATTTTCTAGGGCAGTTAATCAGTTGTCATATTTTTACATTTTATGAAAGTATCAAGTGGAGTTCAAATAGAACAGCTTCTAAAGTAACTAGATTAAATTATGACTAGAAGACCTCAATTCTCTAACTCAAGAGAGCACAGCAAAATATTTTTTGGTAGTAAATAGCATATTTGAAGTTAATATCGACATTAAGCAAGAAAGAGTATCACTATAGATCTATGTGTCATTTCCATACATAAATGTTATACAAAATAAAGTTTAGCTTCTTGTACAGTCACAATAATGACTTTATATATAAACAGCATTGGATCTTTGACAACTGCAGCTGATGAATTTGCTGCACCTTTAAACAGCGGTGTGGAAGCCAAACAATTAGAGAGTCCATCAGTAGAGCCTGTTCCAAATTTGCAGACAACTCAAAAGAGGTCAGCTATTGAGCTTGAAGAGAATGATTTTCCTCCTGCCAAGAAAACTCTGTCTACTGTTGTAGTGGAAAGTAACTTGGAAACCACATGTCAGGTAAGATTGTAATTTGGTAAGTGATTCTTTAGGCATAGTGTTGAGGCATTTTAATTATGTTTATTGTTTAACAGTGTCATTTGCTTAAAAATGTACTCTCCGTACAACTTAAAATGAAACTCGACACCCATAGATTGCTTTTTATTTTGAACTCTGCAAGAGCTTTTGGGCTGCTGAGTTAGTATTAATTTTCTGGAGAATCTGTAAGCTCTCTGATTTTTTTTTTTTTTTTTTTTTTAATTAGGATTCTTAGTAGGCAAACTGGTAATATTTATTATTTGGTTAACTCACCACAGCCTTTCTGGCAATGACATTGCAGGAAGGGAAAGTCTGGATGTGTACTGGATGATTAGCAGATGGTTTAGGTTCACTGTACAATGTTATGATTCTTCATGGTGTCTGTTACATGAGGTTATTAGATATGTTCCTACCATTTTTTAACATAGGGAATATTAGTTTAAAAGAACCAGCTTCAAGTAAAAACGGGCCAGCCTGTTTCCAGCTTCCCTCTGTGCTTTATGACCAAGCTTGTCAAAGTGACTACCACTTATTTTTGTGAGTAGGCTAAGATTGTGTAGTATATCTGGGTGATAATTCCCTACATGATTCAGAGAGCTTTTCTAGGAAGGACTGCATAACAATCCTCTTCCTTCTTTGACCTCTCATCTTGACATCCTTGTCTTGAGTCACTTGTCATAAGGAACACCTTGAAAAGCCTGCTGAGGAGATGAGTTAAGTGATGAATGATACTGCACTGAAGATGTTGTCTTCTGTATCACTTCTGTTCTTAGAAATGTACACACATTATGTGACTTTATCAGCTTTCATTGTCTCTTCTATATTGAGAGAAATAATTTATTTTTTTCTTTTTTTAAACACAGGGTGATTCAGTTAAATCCACAAATGCTCCAAAGATAGCTTCTGGTAGGTAAACGTAAACTTGTAAAACAAAGTATAATGAATGTAAATGCTTAATACATGACAGTTTAATACTGATTGTCATTGTGCTAAGTAATCCTGTCTGAGGCTATCTAACATAAAAATAGAAACAAATTTTCCTGGTAATATCCTAATACCCCCATACCATGTTTTCTGCTGTAAACTAGATGTGTTGGATTACATAACTGGCTGTTAATTTAATAATGGTTCTGAAAATATTGTTGTAGCTAGTCTGTTTTTGAAATTTGGGCAGGTTTTTGGACTAAACTTTATACCTTCTCTTAAGAAAATATTTCCACCTCTTGGAGAGTGCTAATAGCCAAATGTATTAACGGGCATTTTAACCATACTATGCCAAAATAATATATTTTATTGTATTTGTCTTAAAACATATGTAATTGTTCAAAAGCTTAATCTACCTCAGAAGAATCAAAGAGAACTACTTTTTGGTCCTGAAAAAGTACTTTTAAGAAAAACTGTAGAAGCTTAAACAGCTAGATGACTAAGTTCTGTGGTGTGTTGTAAATTATGGACGAGGAGGGTACTTTAAAACAACACTTCTACCTGCTTTTCCTTGTATTAACTGTAAGATCTTACAATCTAAAAGTAGACCATGGAGTGTTGATTTCAAAAAGTAAAATGAGAAAAAAAAAATTGAACAAAAATTCAGCCTTCCTCTTGTAGTGGTGGTACAAGCCATCACTGGGCAATGCCCTTAGACACGTGCTGTTAATTTTGGGATTGTCCTGTGTAAGGACAAGGAGACGGACTCGGATGATCCTTGTGGGTCCCTTCCAAGTCAGGACACTGTGAATCTATAACATCACATGCAGCTTTTGGGCTGTTGTGTTTTCACTGAAGTAAAGTAACTGAAGTCCTTAAATGACTCTCAACTCCTTTTGCAGGCAGTCTCTTTCAAAAAACAGAGGCTTCAGCAAAGGAAGAAGTACTTCCCTCTGTGTTGGTTTCTGAGTCTATGTCACCACTGGCTGAGAAAAGACAGCTTGAGACTTCAGAGGCTTTAGGGAAAACACCACCGGAGAATTCAGCGTGCAGACAGGAGGAGGACGTGATGTCTAGTTTAACATCTAACAGACAAGCAGAAATGAGTGGAGAAGGAAAGCAAGGGGATGTGCATGAATCTGGACACTTGGAACCTACTGGAAGCCTAGCATCATCTTCAAAAGCTCCATTACTCAGGTATTTATGCAATAATGTTTGGTCAGCCTTTTCTGTAAAGAAGACATTGTTTCCATATCGAAGTTTGTATATCTGTTTTCCACTTAGTCTTACAAGAAGGGCAGTACCATTGTTTGTGACCTACATGGCTTAGAGTACAGTGTCTGTCCTCTTCAGCAATTAGAAAGGATCAAACTGTCTGCTTTGTAATTTGAATTATTTTATTCATTAATTGAGCAGATTGACCAAGGGACACTACTGATGTATGGTGTGTCTGTTTAGACGCTGACAGATGCCTCTTGTGAGGCAGATATCTGTTGGCTATGATACGGATTTAAGATAATTGTTGTTTTCTTAGCTCAGTCTAATGTTGTGATCACCCATCCACTTGTTTTGAGTTTTGTCCTTCTGCCAATAAGATTTGTCACTGGTATAGTACTCAGCACACTGGATTTTTAGGACTAACTTAAGATGTGTCATTTCCCCAAAGGAGTTTCAATCTTGACAATTTAGAGGATATTCCTCTTATCTATTGATCTGACGGTGGGTTTTTTTCATATACCTTTCTGTAATGTTTAAGTGTTTGAGTTCCTGTTCTTTATTGCTCTTGCGCTCACTGATTTTGATTGTGATGCTCCACTGGTCTATTTTGATCCTGTAATTTACTCTCTCATTTTGCTTGTGTGAGTACCAAAATTGTTTATTTTTACCTGTTCTTACTGTTGGAGATTGTCAAGAGTACTAGAATATTCAGTAATACAAAAGTCTTTATCAGAATTACTTTTTGGGGTTTTATTCTTAGAATTTTCTTAGATCTCAGAAACATCTGTTTGTTTACCATGTAATGAATTGGACTCCTGCAATATTATTTAAAGCTTTCTTTCATAGAGCAATCTCATGACATCCTTGCTGTATTTGTTTTGAACAGGGGTGGACGAAAACCATTGGGATTTTTATCTTTAATTTGCAAAAAAAGTAGTTCTGAATCTGCAGAAGATACCAAAGGAAATAGAGGAAAGATCCAAAAACCTCGGATTGTGACTCCAAATCGAAGTCTAAAAAAACCCACTCCATCCACTAAGGTTGATAGGGAATCTTGTTCTCTTCCCTCAACAAGCACATCATCATCTGTGGAGTATGAGAACGTAGCTGCTGATGCCGCAGTTATGGTATGTATTTACATATGAATGCCCTTGCATTTTTGAGACGTGAAGAACAGTGATTTAATTGTTTCAGGAGGGCGTAGGTGGACATGTAGTGTTAATGCCTGAGAGATGTATCTGCTCCAATTAATAAATCCTGACTTGTGCATGTCTAGGAAACTTAAAAGGGGAACTAAGCTGTGTTTTCTCTGCATGTGTATCTATTTGTTTCCCATTTTCAGTAAACTGAATTTTTTATCTAAACTTCCTATCTAAATTGGAAGCCCAAGTGCATATGTATACACACACATACACATATACACATATACACGTACACTCACAGATAAAACAGATTAAGACTGTTAAGAGCAGCCTTTTCTTTTTCTATTAGGTTCCAAGTAACAAGCCATCTGAGAAGCCACCCCTTTGTGCTAAAGATCAAGAAAGAGAAGAAGAGCCAACTAGAATCTCTGAGTATTTTTTCAGTGACATATTTATGGAAGTGGATGATTCAGAATAACTAATTGTTTTATAAAAAAAAAAGGATCTGAGGCTGTAATACAACAAGAAGAGAGTATTTTTTTAAAGTTCTAATTTGTTCTGGTGTTCATTATGCCACACTTATGTCAGCTAAGCTGCTGTTAATAAATTTCATAGAAATGAAATGGATTCCTTCTGAAGTAGCCTGGATACTTTCAAAATGCTGACGTAATCTAAACTGTGACACTGATGTCATTGGACCACACCAGTGGCTGCTGGCTTACAGTTCCACTTGTTTGGACACTGATGTTGGATGTATGACTATCTTCCAGAAAAGTGCGATGAAAAAATGCTTAATCTTTTGACAAGTATCCCAGTGAGTTGTAATGCTAAAGCCTGTGGTACTGGCTGTAAAAGTTCTTTACTTCTTTTTGTGAAGTATGTTATGTTAGTGTGTTAGAAGGAGAAATGGACTTCTCATGTATAGTGTAATCTCTGTGGATCAGGATGCAAATACTGGAAGTTGTGTAGTAAATACATAGATATGTTCAGCACTGCAGGTATTTTTATTAGTATCTCCAAATTATGTATTTTTGTACGAATTTCTAATTACATAAATTAAAGATCCTAACCTGGGTTTAGTTCCTTAAAAATATATTGAAAAAACTGGAGAAACAGAGTTTACTAAAAGATGCTACACAATGTTAATCTTTGCAACTGTCCTATTGGAGTGGGAAGAAGAGGCTAATGAGTCCTCATCTAAGTGCTAATGTCCTTCTAAATTTGAAAACAAGGGGATATATACCATTTCTTTTCCTTGGTTTTACATGTAGGTGTTTGTATATCTTGTTTTACCTTGTGCAAAGTAGCACAAAGAGATGGATTTAAACCACGCCTATACCGTATGGTTGCTTTGAAGCTTGGCTACTTTGAAGCAGTTGGATTTGAATGGTTTTCATCATGTTGCATGTCTAGTTGCACTCGCAATGAAATGTAACTTTAGATTTTAGTCTAATTTTTTACTTGTCTTATCAAGAAGGTTGTCTTGATGAGGTAATATGGTTCATGGGGTCTCAAAGTCAGATGGTCACTAAAAGATTCAATATTCAATATTCAATATTCTGAAACTCCTTCTTACACAGAAATGAGTGTGTAGATTTAAATAGTCTAATTTTTTTCCTCCTGTTACTTAATGCCATCCAGCATGAACCTTTTCAAAGCAAATAATTTATTATGAAAGTAAAACTGATGTTTAAATTGTATTGTTATGCTCTCAAGAAACCTGTCTTCACCTTTGGACTGGATAATAATTTACTGGAAAATATTTTCATGTAAGTATCTAGTTAATTTTGAAATACTTTACGAAGTTTGAGACTGTTTGCCTTTTCTAGAAGTTATTGGCAAGGCTTCTGAAGGAGCCTTTAAAATTTCGTCAATAAGGAAAAATACACAGAAAAGCTACTGTTACTGCAGATTGTGATGTTAGCAGGTCTCTGTCAATCGAGTGTCACTAGGAGCAGTATCTTCTTGAGGGGATGGAAAAGGGACTAGCAGTCCCAGTGTAAAGTAACTTCCTTGAAAGCATAGTCAGCCCCTTCCCTCCATGGCCCCCTCCCAAGAAACACCCCCAGTTTCTGTTCAGTGTCTTGTGCTTTGCCTAATCCCATTTAACTTGAAATGTTCATCTAAATATTGTCTTACTGTAAACATTATGGAATAGATTAATCTATACATAAAGCTCCATGTATTGTATATCTTGTAGATACTATTTTATGTATGCAAGTGCTTAGTTCCTGATACATGTGGCATGTTTAAATAATTTGCACTGATAGAGCCTAAAAATATATTTGTGGGGAGTGGCTATAAAGTAGTATCCCGAAGTACTGTCTGAGGTGATAACCATTCTACATTTAGTTGGATACATTTTAACTTGCATTCATATTACAAGGGAAAAAAAAATACCACAACTTCATTACTAAGATTTAAGGTGCCTTATCTACCTTGTTAACTGGGGCTACATGTTTTTTCCCTGCAGTAAATCACATGCACTTTGTTAGAGGCTTTTTTTTAAAGAACATTAATTTGAATAGAGGTAAGATAACTTTGTGTTCTGTGTACGAAAGCTTTGTAATGGTGAAGGATGTAAGAAAAGATCAAGGAAATCTCAATGCCTATTAGTTTAGCATCTTCACAAAGATTTAGCAGAAGGCTGCTTTGCTTAGTCAGACACCCTGTATCATTGTATGTAAGCTTTCCATTTCAAATAAACTAGTCATATTCTGTACGTAAATTGTGAATAAATTATTTTATATTACCTGTGTTTCCATTTCTTAAACTATCAGTTGCATTTTTTAAATGCTCATAGGTATTGATTTTTAAAAGTGGTCTAAATGAAGGGCTGGAGTTGGATGCGCAGAGGTGTGCGGGTCTGGTGGCCACGGACTGAGGGCACTGTAACAGGCGTTGTTTGTTACTTGTGTGGTTTTGGGTTTGTTTTAGAATAGCGATTAAGTTACTTGGTATGCGGCTTCCCAGTGTTATCTTTCTGTAAATATTATAGCCTTGTTTGGAAACAAGATAAAACTCGAATACTGGAAAAGAGCAGAGCTTTCAAACGAGGAAGCAACTCTCACGCGAAGAGTTTAGGATAAAAGAAAAAAAAATCTGCCGCTGTTACTGTAGCACCTCAGCAGTTCTGCGGTTGATGGCAAAGGCCCCCGTGTCTAAGAACGGCAATGGCTTTCTGGGCTGCACATGTAATCTGAACGGCGAAGTGTGCTGACCAGTGACCTGGCCGGGAGCTCTGTACCGTCCTCCTGCACCCACAGGGCCCGCGGTCGGGCGGTGCTCACGCCGCTCTGTAACCAGAAGGACCTTTCATTGTCCTAGTGCAGCTCTCAAAGCAGCCGCCCCACGAGCAGCAGGACGGGGCTGGCGGGGCCGGGGCGCCGGGCGGACACCGCGGGGCGCGCAGCCCGGCCCGGCCCGGGGCCCCGCTCTGCCCATTGGCTGCGGCGGGGGGAGTGGCGGCGGCGGGCCGGGGCTCGGCTGGGCTGGGCCGCCATGCTGCTGGGCCCGCGCCGGCTGCTCCGGCCATGGCGCCTGCTGTGCCGCGCGGCCGCCGCCCCGCCCGCCCGCGCCTATCACGGCGAGGCGGTGGCGGCCGTGGGGTCCCGGCCCGACGCGGGCTCCGCGCTCTACCAGGTAGGCCGGACTGGCCCGGCTCCATCCCCTCGATGGGCCGCAGGCCGCGGAGGACAGACTGCGGCGTCCGGGGCCGCCTCCCCGCCCGGCGGGACTGGGGACAGCAGTGCCGACCCCCGGGGAGCCGCGGCAGCCAAGGGCTCGTTATCCCGTAGCCCGGCCGCGGCGGGGCCTTGCCTACCCCTGCCCGGCGGGGCAGTGCTGACAGTCCCCGCCCGTCCCGGCCCGCGGCTCGGCCGCCTCCAAACCTCCACTGTGACAGACCTGCCGGTTGTTGAGGGGAGGCCCCACCCGTGACGTGCGGCCTGCGGGGGCTCGGGGCGCGCTCCCGGGACCGTCCGCGGGAGAGCGAAAACAGCCCTCGGGGCCTGGGCTGCGTGGAAGGACAGCAGCCCGGGGTGGGGTCCCCCTGCGTGCAGGCCCGGGCCGACAGCGTTGCCCCCTGCTTCCTTCTGAAAGGCCAAGTTGTGTTTGTTCCCTTCAGGCTGAGCGTAGAGGGACATGGGTTTGTACCGTCGTCTGCCTCATTAGGGCTTTTTAACGTGTTTTTAATCAGAGTGCCAGCCATTACTGCATTTTTGGCATTGAGGAGCTGATCGATAACCTACTAATGAAGTGGAGACAGGGAGGTTGTAGATTGATGATTTTTAAGTTGGAAATTTTCTTGTGTTTGCAAATTGCTTCCTGAGTTCAAGACACGCAGAGCAGTTTTACAGAGTCATGGGCATGTGTCCAGAAACCAGGACAATGGTGGGAAGAGTCATCCTTGGAGGAGCAGGAGAGGAGATAGGTGGAATTCGGTTGTCTTAATGAAATAAGCAGTAGTTGTATGTGGTGTAAATTGTTTTATTTTTAATGGGGCATTGTTAACATCGTATTCAAGATAAAAATCGTGTTTACCGCTAGGCTGATAAAGACATGGGGTTTTGGGTGTGGATCAAAGCTGGTAGGAGGGCGTGCATTTGGTTTCAAATCTGTTACAAGTAAAATATCAAACAGCAGGTGAAGCAACAACATGTATTTGCAAAAATAGTACTTTTGGTTCTGTGTTTGATTTTACAAAAACTAAATTTTGGGACAGAAGTTAGGTGGTTGAAACTTCGTGAAATTTCACTGTCTCTGTGTGTATATATACATGCACACACATACAAAGCTTGTGTATATATATATATATATGTGTGTGCATATTCATATTTTGCATACCAAGAAAAATAGATGTGTTTACTCAGCTAGGCTGTTAGCTGGATTTGCATGTGTGTGTGTACCTTTCAGTCTCAAAAGCAAGGCTTGGTAAAATAGCTAATTGTATTAGCACTCAGTGGGAATAATTTATAGAGCACTGCAAACGCACGTAGTGCTTCACAGACACGAAGAGCTGAGGTTCCTGCTGTGAGGCACTTAAACATCTGAAGTAAAAGTAATACAGGCAATAACAGTGCAAACACTTGAAGGCATAAGGGTAGGTGATGAAGGTCTTGCCTTCTGTAGCTGATGTTTGCATTTCTGGCCGTGAATTCGGCTAGACAGCCTGGCCTTTGTAATGTAAACTGTCTTTGAAACCAGACAGGTTAAAATGTAATTTAAAAATAAGTGAATCTAAATTCTGGGAAATAAATTCTGTGTGAAGATTCCAAGGATTAGCTCTTACAGCCGCGTTGCTAGTGTAGCAGTAGTTCAGTTAGCTGGTGCGATAACTGTAGGATTACTGTAGGTAAAGCTGTAGGGTTTGCCTCTTAATTTGCTTTAAAGTTCGTGGAAGCCATCACATTAACTGCAGAATTTTATAGAACCTACAGGCGCAAGGGCCAGTTTCCAGAAAGAACTTGGAGTCACTTCACTGGCCTTTTTTTCATTAATTAATGAAGAACCCACACATTTATGGTAGAACTACTACATTTGGTTCTGAGAGGAACCTCTTCTCTATTTATTCAAAAACTACCGTAAAATTCAAGGCATCTTTGCTTTTCCTTTGTGAAGTATAACGATGTTGCATTCTGGTTCAAGGCATGAAAAATAAGGATAGAAATAAAGTGAGTTTAAGCAACTCAGATATTTGAGTACAATATTTTTATAGATTATCTAAAAAGTACTTCACAGTTTTTCATGTAGAGCAGCTAAAGTAGCTGCAGTGAGTTGTTAATTCAGATTCTAATAAACAAACATGATTATGATTGCTATGCCTCTTTTAATATCTTCTGCCATTTTTATCTGCCTTTTTTCTGATGTTAAAGGTGAGGTTTAAAGCTCAGTGCTGTGTGCAAAAGGTGAGTGTATTTAGAGAAAACAGGCTGACTGAACAGGGAGAAACATGGAAAATACTCTATGTGTAATGCTGCGAAATGAACCAGCTGTACAAACTGCACACACACATACAATAAATCTGGCATTGCAACAACTGCAGAATTTTTAAAAGTATGAAGTTACAATGGCTGCTTTACAAATTTTTCACAGGGGAAAAATGTTAACTTGTAATCAGAGCCCTGGAAAGGACTTGAAGCAGATTTTGTTTTTTCAGTCCTACATGTGGTTGTGTGGCTGCAGGTACTGTCCACAGTCTCTCCTAGGAGCGACGGAATCACAGTATCACAGTATGTTTGGGATTGGAAGGGACCTCAAAAGATCATCTAGTCCAATCCCCCTGCCGGAGCAGGAACACCTAGGTGAGGTCGCACAGGAACATGTCCAGGCGGGTTTTGAATGTCTCCAGAGAAGGAGACTCCACAACCCCCCTGGGCAGCCTGTTCCAGTGTCTGTCACCCTCACTGAGAATCAAATTAACAAGATGTGAGCTGATTTGGTTTTGCTTTCTGAGATGCTGTGACAGTGGTAAAACTGCCGGTAGGTCATTGCAGTGTGATTTCACAGGTTAGGAGGAAGGAAGACATCCCGAGAGGTAGGTGTTGGAGCTGTACTGTGGGTGGAGCAGGGAGAGGAGGATTAAAGTACCAAAAGAAATAGGCTGGAAAGGGAATAATGTGTTGGACATACTGGTACAACCTCACAAGGAGGGGAGGAGATGCAGAAGTCTAGTGACCTCCTGTGTCCTCAGGAGTGAGGGGCTGCAGGGTGGCACCGCACATCAGAGAGATTTTGTTAACTGAGGCTGGTTTCTTGGGATGTGTTAGGTTTTGGCCAGTGATGGGGTGTTACAAAATACAAGCAGGCGCAGGCTGTGAGCCTCGTTGCAGCAGGGGCTTTGTTAGGACGTGAGGAATCCTTCCCAGGAGCCACAGAGGCACAGGGTTGGACTTGGTGCTTCAGTATGTCACCTTGCTCTTGCTGGGCAACCTCTAAATGCTGGCCCTACGTGTTAACTGTCTATATGAGCTGATAAAATTGCTGAGTCCTGTTCTCACCTGATACGTTTTTACCTTTCACTAGAGTATTTTTAATCTATTTGTAGCAATTACAAAGGGGAGAGAAATGCGTTCTCTTGGAAGGCTTACTACTCATTCAAAACAGTTTGAATGCGAGGTGCCTGTGTATGGTTTTATTTTCTTCCTGCTTTGCGTATTGGTGCCTTTCAGTGACTAAGACAGGGCCGAACAAACATGACTGACACCCCTTGCTTCTAGGGCATACCGTAGTTCCAGGTGTTCAAATCCAAATATAGTCACCAGTTGTTTTTCTGTCAAAATAGACTCTAACATCTTCTGAATGAAAATTAGACAAGGCAGTATGATTTTCTTATGCAGCAGTTATGCTGTTTTATTACAGTTACACTTTTCAAAGTGGTAACATAGTTCTTACTGTGTATGGAAAAACAAACAAAAACCAAACAAATAATTAAGCTTGACTAATACCTTTTCATTCCTAAGAAATTGTAAAAACAAAACAAAACAAAAACCTGCTGTGACGAGCACACAGAGTTTTGGATAATTCTGACAGAAATGGTGAGCTCAATACTTGGTCACTCATATTCAAAACTAAGAGTCTTTGCTTTTCTAAGAGGGATATGGGCAAGAAGATCAGACTTCTTGGGTTTGTTTTAAAGCTTTGTTTTACCTTTACATTCTACCTAAACAACAATAATGTAAAAAGTATTTACCAAAGTCAGTTTGTTGTAGGTCATTCATCTTTTGGTGCAAGACACACAGCAGCACTTAATTTGAATTTACATTATGTTTTTTACAAAATTAGATTTAAAAAACAAACAAACCTGTAACAAAAAATTAACAAAACCTGAAAAATAGCACTTCAGCTCTGTCATGACTAATTCTGGTTTTGTTTACTAAATTTGGAACTAGTCTCTTACAATCCCAGCACAGAGTTTTGTGAAACATGTTCTTTAAATGCTTTGGGATGCCTGAGGAAAGCAAATACATAGGTAGAGTTGTTATTACTTTAAAGACAATACAGACCCAATATTTAATAAGGTTAAATGAAATTTGGAAGATAAAAAAAAATCTTATACTTTCTGTGTTTGTTTATTAAAAATAACACTGTCACTCTTGGTTAAACTTGAAATGCTGGTTTGTACCCCACTTAGGAAAACTATGAACGAATGAAAGCACTGGTAACCAGACTCCAAGAGCAAGCAGAAAAAATCAGATTAGGTGAGTATGATAGTCCCGATTTCAGAACACTTGTTTAACTTGGTGCAATAAATAGTTTTGTTCTTTGAATTATTTTCCCCTGTAGCTGTACGTTCATTAATCATTTTGTTTAGGTACAACATATTTTCTGGATTGTAGTAGTCATATTTAAATTTTAGCTCCTCTGTTTAAATCTAGATTTGCCATCTGTCAGCTGAAAATCTTAAAAGGTTTGCATCCAAGCTAACTTGGTTCAAAATCTAGTTTTTTTGTAAGTAACTCAGGCTAGCTGAGGAGAATGTCCATACCATTAACATTTCTTTGTCTACCACAGTATCTAGTGTGTGAACATATTTATTTGTTTGCCAGTTGAATATCAAGAGTAATATCCTAATACAGGCAAATCCATCAATCACTGAAAGCAGACACAAATGAAAACAAGGCTGATTTAGTCAAATAGAAGATTAATTTCATTGCCAGAGAGGCAAAAAGTAAGCTTGTAGATAGTAAAAACTGGATATTTAGAGTCAATTAATTTTTAACCAGTTAAGATATTAGTAATCAATTGAATGTATACTTCTAATGGCAATATTTTAAAAAATAGATAAGATTATTACTAAAAGGCTTTTACTCTGATACACTTTCCACTTTACCTGCTTTCTTGCTTCATATCCTGCTTCCGCCTTTTATAACAAATTGGTTTGGCAGATATGCTTCTGTTCAAGTTGCATGTTAGTCTCTTCACTTGCAAAGACCCTATTTGTAGTGCTGGCAAACAAAAGCGGGTCTGTAATAGTTTAAAAGATTGAAATCTGTATTTCATCTTTTTGACTTGTAAGACTACCTGAATTAATTACAGCTGACTATAATTAATGGGGCCAATAAAATGAAAATGGTTTATAAATGCTTAACTGTTCAATTTTAATTCTCCCCTTCTTATGGTCCATCATGATACCTTGTTTGTCTGTTCCTATACTGTTTCTTATATAATGCAGTTTCTTTTACAACTTTGGAATGGAGCACAGTTAATATTTTGTGCTTAGTGTTTTTGCTTGCTTGCTGTGAAACAAAACTCCAGGATTTCCGGAGGAGATGCTGAAACCCATGGGCTACCTCTGTCCTTTATGGATGTAGTGACTTTTCAGCAGTTCCCGGTGTGGCACATGAACTAAAGATGATGGCCATCTTCACTGCTGCACATTTTCCTGTTCTTGCCTATTACATGGTAACAGGACAAGAACATGGTAATCATCTTTCCTCCCTCTCAGGGAGCTCTACCAGGATGTTAATACACTGTTGTGAGTTACATCGATTGAGATTGTTTTGCCTGTCATTTAGATATGTGAGAATCAGGTACTTACATTGAATATTTTTGAAAGGTAAATGCAACGTCTTTTTCTTATTTGTAAGAGCTGTCTCTCAGAGGGTGAGCTCTTGCTTGGGTAATGAAAGCTCTTCAGCTCTTGTCTTTGTAATGAAAGTTTCATTCTTTATTTGTTACTTCAGTGAGTTGGGCTTTTGTGAACCCATATCCTGTTCTCCTGAGTAATCCTCAGCTGTGCAACAGGAAGATGGTCACTGCCCCAAAGAATTTACAGTCTATGATGAATTGCAACAGGTGAATTTCTGATAACAAGCACAAGAGGCAACTGAGATACTTTTAGTCTCCGTGACTGGCAGCAATCATAGGACATCAGCAGTCAGAGTGAAGTTTTTATAGACATTACTGTAAAGACGGGATTTCAAATTAAATGCCTCCAAGTTGGTTTCATTGTCAGGGATGCTGCTTCTCACAGTGTACAGAATGGAGGCTAGCGTAGGGTAGAGCAAACGTCTCAATCTTGGATGAGAAATGTCCAATAGAACGGCGATGGGGCCTGGAGGGCAAGCATTTAGATTAGTGTGTGAAGAGGGGGAGCACACAGAGATAACAAAAATCACAGGGTTGCAAAGTGACTTTTGCAGCATCACTTGGTGTGAATGAGAAAGGGAAGATGGAGGTCAGGAAAGATGCTGTGGTCATAATGTGGGATGTTGAGAACTTGGATGAGAGTATGAGCTCTGTGGGTGGATATAAGAGGTATCTTAAGAAACTTGAACAGAAAGCATTTACAAGGTTTTGACTTTGGCTGGATATACAGACCTGATGAACAGGCTGGATCAGAAATAAATAGTGGGCTTTCTGTCATGCCTAACAGATAGGAAATGATGTGCATAGTGATCAAGGAAGGAGGTGAGGGAAAAGGCTTGAAACGTAGGCTTAAAAGCTCTGTTTCACTGATGCTTGTCTGACAAGAAATCTTGAAGTCTCGGGAGAAATGTTAGCAAAATCACACCTTTATTTTGGACAGGGGAGACAATTTCAGAGTGATGAGGTGGATCAGTGATCTGTCTACGCAGAGACAATGTTTGTATAAGCTGTTGTTATAAAAAGGCTGAGGTGTGTCAACAAATCTTAATTATTGAGTGACACAAAGCTCTAGAGAGCAAAATATGTGATTTAGAATGACCTCAAGTAAAGGGTTGAAATGAAGCAAAGATAAACTTGATATTAAATGTTGTGTGTCTGAACTCTGCTTACAGTGTGGAGTGGTCTAAGGAAATGAATCTAAATTGCATTGGATCTTTCAGAATTGAATTCAGCACAGCTATTTTGAGCCAGTTTTGGAGAACAGTATTTTTTCTAGATCCTTATGCTTTGCTTTTGTCTGTGTGTTTGTGGTTTTCGCCCTCCTGTTCATTTCCAAGCAGTGAGGAAAGTTTCAGATAATTATGTTTATTAAAATCTTTACCTCAAGACTAACTATAAAAAATGAGGGGGGGAAATGAACAAAATTCAGAAAAGCAATAATTTTTATCAATACCTTAAATCTGTTTGAAGTGGAAACCATTGTTTATTAAATTATTAAAGTCGATGCTTCAAGAACTGTGAACTCATTTAAGTTTTAATATAAGTGAAGATTTATCTATTTGTGTCCTTAGTAAATCTGACAATTTACTACTGTGTCACAGGAGGTGGAGAAAAAGCTCGTAAGCTTCACACATCAAGAGGAAAGCTGTTACCCAGAGAGAGAATTGATAGGCTTATTGATCCTGGGTAGGTACTTTATTTTTTTAAAAACGCTTCAGGTTCTCTTTTGCAGTTAAGTACTGCAACAGGCTTGCTTTCTCTTTAGTTTCCATAAAAACTGATATGTAACACAGCTGAAATTTTACAGAAGTATTCTTCGAAATACTCATCCCTTTAAAAAAAAAACAAAACAAAACCCAAACCTTTTTAAGTGAGATTCAATGGTTAATGTGGCCATTTCCTTTTAAAATTGTGTTATATTTCTCGTTATTCAGCTCTCCGTTCTTGGAGTTCTCCCAGTTTGCAGGTTACCGGTTGTATGGTAATGAAGAGGTACCGGCAGGAGGCATTATCACAGGCATTGGACGAGTATCTGGGTGAGATATTCCAGTGGTCTGCATTATTGATTATATGAAAAGGAAGAAGGTATAATTTTGTTCAGTTTCCCGTATCAAACTATTGGCACTTTTAGTGTTTCATTTCTGATGCCCAAAAAATGAACAAAGTTGGTATCTTAATTTGTTCAGTCTTAGTTATAAGGAAGTGGTTTTACATTTTTTTTTCATTAGCATATACCTTATTAAAACAACACACATAGAGTTTCTTGTGTCCAATGAAGGAAGGACATTAGTGCATCAGTAACACAGTTCTCAGAAAATACGGCAGTATTCTAGGCTAAGGGTTACTTCTGCTCACTAAAAAAACCCCCAAGACTGCTGTTGAGTATTTTTTAGGGACTGGGGAACAGGATGTCATAGTGCTGAGACTGCTGTTACAACGTGCATTTGAGGGAATGCAGGGGAGGAGGGCTCCTTTTGAGCATCAGGGCTTTGAGAATCCTTGGCATGTTGTAGTTCTTATCCAACAAACATGCTTACTCATTAGAAATGCTTTTCTCTCTCATAAACTTGCTTTGTTTTTAGGGTGGAATGCATGATTGTTGCTAATGATGCAACTGTCAAAGGTGGTACCTATTATCCTATCACTGTTAAGAAACATTTACGTGCTCAAGAAATTGCAATGCAGAATCATCTCCCTTGCCTATATTTGGGTAAGTCCCATTGCAGAAATAGCAAATGTTCTGTTTAGGAAAGTTCAGGATCTCTTAGGTAGGACACTGCTTCTTTAGATAAATGTTCTTGAAACTGATGTGTCCCTACATTAGTCTAAGCAGGTATCTATTTTGGACACACATATTCAAATGTATTTTCATCAATACTGTCTTACCTCTACGGATTGGTGACAAGTCTTAACTGGAGGGTACCCGTAGCTTCTCAGCACTATCTTTTGCCATCCTGTAGGGCTGGATTCATAAGATACAAATATAACTGGGCCACAGTATCCATCCTTTCATGTTCCTTTCCCTTCTGTCATGCTTGAGCAGTCCATCCTATAATGTCATTCACTCTTAATTCAAATTACAGTTAAAAACCAGAAAGTTACTTTGCAGGTGGAGCATGTAGTTGTTTGAGATAACATACCAAAGAGATAAAAGTCTCAGTGCCAAAAACGTCAAGAATAGTTTGGACCAACAGATCTTTACAATTTGAGATGAATTTTACTGAAGCAGAAGTTGCATTGTGTATTATTTTGCATTTTTAGTTTAGTCTGTTAAATCAGTATGTAGCCAAACCTTCATATAAGCTTTACTTAGGTATACTTTTATTACTAAGATCAGAGTGCCAGATGCCTTTATTATGTTACAGGTAGTATTTTTTAGCCTGGTTTTGTACAAGTACAAGAGCTTTCTGCCGGTGTATGTCTTTTAGCCTCAATCTAATAACTTCTGAACCCATTAGCCAGTTTGACAGAGGGTATATATTCCTGTGGATTTTGCGTCAGAGCAGAAAGACCCTGTTACTGTCTCCATTTAAAAAAATAGGGTGGTTTAGCCCTGGTCTGTTCTGCCTGGCTTAGTAGCTTACATAGTAGCTGAGAGGCATTAATTGGTTTGCCAGTTGGGATGCTTATACTAGTTAAACAGTCAACATAAATGTGGCTCCTGGCCAGTGTAAGTGTTGGTAGTTCCTTGCCTTGCTGGCAGGCCAAGCATGCAAAGAATATTGAGAGAAAGATTAGGGGAAATGTGAACTTTAAAGTATTGATGGGGTGGATGCAGGAACAGGGTGGGTGGGGACTTTGTGGGATTGCTGTATGGCAGTGGAAAGAGCCTTGGAGGCAAGGGGAGGGCTAAATTTTGACTTACTCATAAAAAAGAGAATAAACTTAGTTTTGCTGTTTGCAAAACAGGAGTCTGATTTTTTAAGTCTGAATTATCAGCAACTTCTTTCTCTTCAGACAACTAATTTATAGTGAGCAATTATGTGTAATTCTACTGTTTTAACATCTTATGGAACTGTGGGACATAGGTATGCCTTCGAAACAGAAGTTTGGAGATTTTATTTTGTTTGAGATGTATAGTCCCCATATATATATTGCCTGTCACTCTAACCTGGCAAGTTATTTTACCTTTGCAGTTTCTTTACGTGGGCTTTTTCCAGTTCATTACAGTTGTGCGATCAAGAGGAAGTGGTTTGTAGTCAGTCAGCGCTTTGCTGGCCATGTAATTTTCATGCCATTTGCACTATCTTTTCCCTCAGTGCTAGCTGCGTAGGGGTTTATTCTTATGTGGAGACCTGGTGCCATTCATCACTGAGTCCATCACTGGTTTGGGCATTTTCTTTTGTGTTCAGGGATGGCCTGTTCCACAACACTGGTGTGTTGACCAGGTTGGAGTTTGTTTGCTGGAGTTGATTCTGGTTTGGGAAAGCGGTTCTGCAAGGGTGGGGGAAAGAATCAAACCCTGCTTCACTGTAAACAGCTGCACATAAGGCTTCATTGGCTGCAGTCGCGCAACAGGAAATGTGCATGTGTACTGTTTCTTGTGGATAAAAAAGTAATTAGCAGGCTCCAGAGTTCTCAGAGATGCTTGGCCTCCCTGTGCATTTCCTTCTAGTCTTCTATCCTTCTTGGAGTCTTACGACGTGATGTATTTTCATTATTTGGGAGTGGAGAAGTAGCTGTAGTTGGAGACATGTAGGCTCAAGGGTACATCCTAAGGCAAGGACACATACTAAATGAAGGTTCCTGAAGATAGTTTAAGGTCTTCAGTATGTCTGTATAATCAAGGTATGAAAGTACACATATTATACCTCTTGAACTTGGTGGTTAGTCTCACACTTTTCTGTAACTTTTAACAGAATTGCAATAAAATAATTGAGTGAAACTTGTACATTGAAAGTGTTCTTATTTTAAATGATTTGTGGTAAGTTGAGCTTAGAAGTTTCTACATGGAGATATGATTGCATCTCTGAGCACATCTGAATTTATTTTCCATTAGAGTGATTGGGATGGGTGTGATTTGGGAGGGAGGTGTTACTATTTTTCTTTTTTTTTTTTTTTTTTTCCCAAGAGGAATGTCCTAATATGCCTAGATTAATGGAATTAGTCATGGTAACTGCTATGTATTCTAAATAACATGCAGATACTTTACCAACAACTTAACTATATTAACACTGTTCAAAGACATGCTAATATATTTTCATTCACTCTAGTTGATTCAGGAGGAGCAAATTTACCTCGGCAAGCAGAAGTATTTCCAGATCGAGATCATTTTGGCCGTATTTTCTATAACCAAGCAGTCATGTCCTCACAAGGAATTCCACAGGTAATTTGCTTTTACCTAAGAATGAAATGTACTAATTAGGTTTTATGGTTGCTGCCTTTATCTGGTTTCAAGGCTCCTGCCCATGCTTTGTTTTTGGCCACACTGTGTTGTGCTGACCTGATGGCCCAGTCTGGGGATTGGAGACACTGTAAACACAATAACTGTCCACAAAACGTCATTATAGTTTTGAAGAAGCTGTCTTCTTTCTTGGCCTTACTGTTAATTACATGACCTACCTGCTCCTGTTTTGGAATGGGAGGAAAAGTGACTTGACAACGTGGTGTGTAGGGCCATGTGAAGAAGCACTAGGAAATCTCTTGGAAGAGTTGGTTATTCTGCATGAACACTATAAAGGTGAGGGCCCCTTTGATGATGGCTAGTAAATGAGACATACTTTCTACTAACAGGAATATGCATATATTTATAGATCTGTTTTATACACTGATGTGCTATATGACAAAACTATCCTAACAATGAGGTTCTTTTCTAATGTATTAATGATGCATAGAATTACTGTTAGTCACAGTTCCTGGATTTAGAAGAGGTTTTGTGTCATGGGTGTTACAGGAGTGCGTTGGGGTCAGTGTGTTGACGCAGGTGTTGTGCTAGGGGAGGTGCACTTCTGGATCTGTTGCTCATGAAGAATGTCAAATTGAGGATGAGATTGTTGATGGCAGCCTTGTCTGCTGTGAAAGTCCGATGGAGATGAGGAAGGCAGGTGTCAGGATGAAGACCCTGGACTTCAGGAGAGTAGTCTTGGGCTTGTTAAGGGAATTGTTAGCAGGTGCTTGTGAGGGGCTGCCAGGGAGTGTGGAGGAGTCCATGTTCTTTGAACAGAACCTTTTCCAAATAAAGGAACGCTCCAGGAAAGCCTATGACCAGATCATTCCCATAGAGTTGCTGTCTAGTCAGTGATCTCCCAGCCTCTTCATATAGTTGTGTAGCCCTCTCATATATCTGCCTCTCACTGCCCTTTGCAGGCCAGAGAATTCAAGCCTACTTAGCTGTTCTTTCTACAAAGTGTTCCATACCTTTATGGTCCTAGTTTATATTTTGTAAATCTTTTCCCAGGTCTCATTATGTTGAGATGAAGGAGCCAGACTGCACTACTCAAATGTCCATGAATGATGCAGATACATATATAACAGCATAATGTATATGTTATTCTCTTTTCTATTGCTTTTCCAGTAGTTCCTAACATCTTTGATTTTTCTAACTTCTGAGCAGAGAGCTAGTGTTTTTACTGAATTACCTTATTTTCAAGAGCCTGCTCATAGGTGCAGTTGTCAGTTCACTGCCTATCATTTCATATTGGCTGGAAGAAAGAAGATGAAGGAAATTTTCAGGATATTTCACCTGAGAAGAAAAATTGTTTTAGAACATTAGGCTTAGAAATAGATGTTGTAAACTCAAGCAGAGTAAATGTTTAGCTAACTTGCTATTTCATCTGAGTACTGTCATGGAAGTATTTCACCACCATATTGTTTTGACATACTTGACTGTTGAACTCATCATTAATGTATACAGGACTTTATTTTCTTCACGCTTAACAACATCTGTCATTGAGAGGCATTGTTGGGTTAGAACCATTTTTATTTATTCTTTGTGAAAAGGTGTGCTTGTTTGAATCTCCCAGTTCAAAAGGAGGAAATAGAAGCTAATAGTTCCTTTCTGTGTGAAGCAGAGGCACTGGTCAAGGATATGGTATTCCTTCTGACTCCTCCTAACATGGCAGTCATTGGCTTTGCTTGATTTCTGAGGAAACTACATTTGTTACCTTGAAAGCTTTTGGGGACACTTTGGAAGCAAGACAGAATTCAGATCTTCAGCCATCTTTTCCTCTACCAAAGAATCCTGAAATCCGTTGCATCCAAGGAAATGCAAGGCATAAGATTCCTACACCACACTAAATCTCCTTAGAAAGTCTGACATAATTTAATTTCTGCAGATCTTTTGTTTCCAACAGTAACAGTGGAGTAATTGCAGTGATTAGATAGGTCTTCAGGGGAAAAGTACTATTAGTTAGAAGAAAAATATTTAAGAAAAAAAACAGTTTACCAGCTGGCCATCCTGCAGAGTCACTCATAGTTCTAGGTTGTACTTATATGTGTGGATAAAATTGGTCCCAGCATTTTTGTGGACCAGCTGTCAAAGGAGATGGTCAGAGGGCTGTTTTACTGAATTTTATTTTGGGGGAAAGTTTTGGTAAACCTTCTTTTTGCTAGAGACTCCAATCATTATCTGGTATGGGAACACTGGGCTTTATATGATATGTCAAAGATTAATATGTAAGCCCAGTTAGCAAGACTAAAATTACTGATGTTTCTAGAAATGCCAGGGCCTGAAGTCATGCTGGTGTTTTCCTGAGTATCTTGAAACAACTTTAACATATTTGTAAAGTTCCTTATAAAGCTGAACTTGTTTTTATTTTGATTACCATGCAGTGTTGTATTAAGAGTAGCATTGTACTAATATACGGTAAAAAACTTAAGTGTAATAAAGATTTCCCTTTCAATAAAACACGTTTCTGTTTGGTATGACACTAATGAAAGTTTAATTTTCTTGGTATTAAACAGGTGAAAGTTTAACTTAAAATATTTATGGAAGACTGGGAAAAATGTTTTACTGAAGTCCTTCATCCTACAGGATGTAATGTGGATGTTTTTTGTTTGGGAGGTGTTTCTATGTTTTGTTTCCTTTCAAAAAGGCACTATTAACAATTGTAAATCTGCTATTGATTCTGTGCTAGCAGACTGTGGTAGCTAGAATCATCTTCCCTGTCTGAGCGAATGTTTCGTTAGGAAATGGTGTTAGGAGATTATGCTCCCTCTGTTTTCCATTCTGGTTAATTCTTCTGACATTGAAGTCTGGATGCTGTTTGTTTTCTAGCTGCTGTTCTTTGCTGTGGCCTGCCTGAAGGTCTGCTTCATCAGTTCACCAGCCCTTCTCCATTTTGCCCCTGAAGTGCTTGTTGGTTTTTTTTTTTTTTTCCTTTTTTTTTCTTCCAGTTTCCTATGGTGCTTTTAATTTCCACCTCCACTTTTACCTGTGACTAATTTATTATACTCCTACTGCAGCCTTAAATTGCATTGATGTCTGTATGGCTATGAATCAGAAAGCTGTGATTAGCTTCTCATTAGCTGCTTCCTAAGCTCTCTCACACTCATATGCTGCATGGATACAATGGGGAGCTGATCAGTGGGCATGAAGTACTGTGTGTGCATTCAGAAATGTTCATTTTTATTGCGCTCTTAAGTAATTTCCTATGCAGTAGTCCAAAGACGAAGCCAGGAAGTAGTAGATCAGTTCAGAATTTGAGGTTGTGCTATTTGACAGATAGGTTTTGTTTTTTTCAATATGTACATGTTGCAATTTATGCATTAGAAAAAGTAACACCTGAGTTAAAGTTTAAATGCAGGCATAATTTTCAGCATGAGCATGGTAAAATTAAGACTAAGAAAAAAACACACATCCCAGGGGAAAAAAAAAAACAAATTACCTTTTTCCCCAAGTTTCTCCCATTTCTAGAGGCTTACTTTATTTGTATTTACCGGGAGGTATTTATTAAATGCACAACAGAAATGCTGCAGATTAATCTTGTGACTTTTAGCATACTGAAAACTGTTTGCTGAAAAAGCTGTTTGATTTAATGCTAGCAGGTCGACATAGTTCATTTACTGCTGCTTTAGATCCAGGTAATGTCATTTGGAAGTTTTATTTCTGTGTGCTGTTTTCTTTTAAGCGCAAACATTAAATTATCATTTAAAACGTAACACTACTTCATGTCACTTTAGAAATATTTCCAAACAAAGCTAACACAAGATAACGTTATTTTTCGTTTTAAATTTTTTATATAGTTGTGAAAGTGTTTCTTATTGTCTTTTCCATATGAGTATTCAATTTCTTCTGCTTTACAAGGGTTTTTGAACAAGTCTGTGGAGGAGCTCCCCCGAAGGAGAAGTTAAATGAGAAGCTTCACTTTCATTGTCACATACTGCTACAGTATTCATCATATCTGGGATCAAGTCGGTTTTGTAAAAGTGTCATCAAAGTATTACTGGTAGAAAATGTTCATTGGGTAGATGGTAATCTCAAAATTAGGCAAAAGGATAAAGCAGAGATTATTCATGCTAAAGTCTATAATGAAATAATCAACGTGCCTTGAAGCGGCAGCATTAATTAGTTGATCAGTTGAAGAACTGAAGTTACACACTGGTAGATGTGAGGAATTTTCTTCAGAGGATGTTAACATTGGTGAAATTATGTCACTAAGCAACAACTGAATCTCTGACTTAAGCGTAAATACCAGGAACAGCCTCTAGGTTTCAACCTTTTACCATTCATCAGTAAAAACAGATTTCATGGTAGAACATGCACCTCTTCAAGCATTTGACATATGTAGCACATGGTACTTCATATATAAATTTTCCTGCAGGGTGGCCTGGCGATCATAGTTAAGAGACTGTTGAAGACTAGAGAGATGCCCTATTATTTTGAAAAAAAGCTAAAACATAAATAAAATGTTCACTCTGTTAGGCAAAATAGTTTTGCAGTGCTCTCCCGAACCTGTATTAAAATCAGTACAATATATAATAGTGGTATGTGCATTTGCTTTTTTAAGGGATGAACAGTTAATTAACTTGTGTTTTTTGTTTTTCCAATAGATAGCAGTAGTAATGGGATCCTGTACAGCAGGAGGAGCATATGTGCCTGCAATGGCTGATGAAAGTATTATTGTTGGCAAACAGGGAACAATATTCTTGGGAGGTCCACCACTGGTAAGGCTACAGAAATTTCTAGTAACATAGCCTCTCCAAGAAATTGTGCTGCTGACAATTCTACAGCTTAAACTGTTGAGATGTTTCTTGGTGAAATACTTGCAGATACTCAGTAGATTAGTTTGCAATTTTAAGCATATCTGAATTTTTATATCCTAAATTAAATCTTTTCTGTCTGTTAGAGGTGTATGTGTAAACCGGACTTTCTTAAGGTGTTTTTATTACTGCTTTCAGATTGCTGTGCACATTTTAAATGACAAAAATGCTTTCTGTATTCTATTATGTAGTCTCAAGGTTTTATATGAAATTAAAAAAAAAAAAAGACGAGCATGTATCTTATATCTCAGAGTCAAGATCAGAGAACTTCAGAAGCAGGACTGATCTGTATTTTAATGTCAGTTTACAGACAAAGGAGATGCACTTCTGATGGAGTTCGTCATCATTCTCTTACTTTCTTAGCAAGGAAGTTGTTTCTAGGGAAACTGATGTGAAGAACTTCTGTGAATTAAAACTTGCTTTATTGTGGAACTCAGTGGAATTTGTGACTGTGCAAAATATTGCAGTGTCTGACAGCTTCAAAATTAAAGTTTCTTGGCTCCAACAGGAAAGGGAGTACTGGAGAGGGCTTTATTTAAAAAAAAAAAGAAAAAAAAATCTATACCAGTTTATGTCCTAGCGTAGGCTCAGTTTTATACCAATACAAATAATAATCTTTGCTGACACATATTATTTATTTTACTTCACACAAGCTTTATGAGAAAAAAGGAATTTCCAGTAGTACACGTTACGTTAGCGTTAGAGCTAACAGATAAGGCAGTACCAGCACAACCTGTTGTGGTCTCAGTGAAATCTGACTGGATAATCTTACTTTTCTGAAGTAGTCAAATATTTGTCTCATTGAACAAACTGGTCTGAGGCAATATGTTGGCTCTGTTTTGCTTATAGTCTTTGGAGAACTTTTAGGCGTGCCTCCTGTGACAAAGACAAGTACAAATCAAGTGTTTCTCTCAAGGCTTTCCAACTTGACCAGGCCTAAATGGAGAAATCACCCTGTAACAACATTGTTGATGAAGATGCTGCTCCACGCTGTTCCTGTAGTAACGGAGGAGGAGATGTCTGCTGAAAGTAGGAAAATGTAGCAGGTCCCATAAGCTATGGAAAGACAACCACTGGCAGATTTTTTTGTTGACCAGTTACTAAGGCGTGATTGTATTAATTTCCTTAAAAGCATGAAAAACTTATCCTGTGTTGTCATTTAGTGTTTACTTGTATTGCACTGCTCTCATTTCCACAGTTTGGTTTTGCATTTTATTCTTTTCCTTGACAGTGTTGGGACTTTTCCCCCCATTGTGTCGTCTTGATGCTAAAAGTGAATGTAGCATTTTATATCCTTATGTTTTCTTCCAAAGGTCCATCTATAGATGGATTTTAAATTCTTGTGCAGCTTAGGAAAAAAAAAAACAAGTCCCATCATTTATGCGGACATACTTTCTTGTGGCTGGTGAATGCCAATTACTGTTCCAGAACATCTTAAATTCATAATGTAACTGGCGTGTTGAAAGCTGCAGTGGGTGACACACACCTATAAGTACAAGGATACTTTGTTTTCTGCCATAATAAGATAACTTGTTTAGCTTGAAGTATTTTATTATTTCAGTGGAGGTTTTCCAAGTTGACAAGAAGAACAAAGTAATCAGCAAAAGCAGATGAAATAATCAATAGCAACTATGTCATTTAATGCTGATTTATTTATTGCTCATTAGAATTTAAAATTCTACAAGTTCTTTGTCTCTGGGAATTTCTTTGGCAGTAAATGTTTTTCCTAGGTCTCTGTTTCTTTTTATCTTGTATTAGTCTTTTCAGCTTGTTGTTTATAGGTAAACAAAGACAAATCCTCTCTCAAAATTAAGCCATTTTCTGTAAATTTGTCACTATAATTTAGATATTAGGAGTTTCTTGGTGAAAAGTGACATAAATATGAATGAAGATATTAGTTTGAGAATAGTATCAGTTGAGTCATTAACACTGGGTGATTCATTAATCTTTTTATCGAGGTAAGGAAATTAGTATATTGAAAGAAACTTTTACGTCAGACTGTTACTAGCTTGGTCATTGTGTTACAAATAACTGCCCTGCTTGCAGGAACACCTGAACTGTCTAAGTACAAACTCTTTCTAGGTCCAGCACAGTTCATTAGCTCAGAGCCTGTGGCATGTAAAGTGGAGGTACTACCTCTGGGTCTTGCTCAGGTTCAGACTAACTTATTGCAGAAGCTCAGCTAGTAAATCTGAAAGACCTGAGCAAACCCAGCTCTTCTGACATGGCATTTCCATTGGCAAGAGTGCTGGAGAGTGCTGTGTACCTTGAGTGATTGTGCTTGGAGCTGTGTTAGAGCTGGGAAGGTTCATCAGACTCTGGGAAACCCCTTAGGTGCACTGAGTAATGTATCCTGGAGGGCTTACTCAAAGCCAGTTTCTTCCAAGCTCCAGCATTAAGCACGTACAAAATAAGGCAGCGAACACCCAGTACTCCCAGGAAGCTGGCTAGAAAGCTGAAGAAAAGGGAAGCAGACTCTCTTGTTCTAAGACAACAGTAATCGTTTAACATTGCAAGGGAATTTAAGTCATACATGTGTATAACTGAGATGTAGCACATGAGACTTTTGCCAGGATAGGCAGCTGACAAAGGATGGCCTTTGTCAGGTCTCAAAGGAAGACTTGGCTGGGCAAGTCGGAGACTGCAAGAATGTTGTGAGGTTAGAAAGGATCTCTCACCACTTCCAGACAACGATTTCACAGCTATTCTCCGATTTAGTTTGTTCCTTAGCAACCCGCAGATGTAATGATCTGTATCTTTGTGCGTATACTTCAAACTTTAATATCACTACTTGTCAGTTTTTCTGTTTGGTAAAGCTTTTCATATTCTCACTGAAAACATTTTGCTTGCCTTTCTGTAAGCATCAAAATTACTTCAGACTCCCATAGAAAGTTCCATTCTGTGTTGTAGCAGATATTGTAGCCATTGTTGCGTATGCTCTGTTCCCCAAAATGTCTTTCATATATGAAAAAAATTGGATTGGATTTTATCACTCACCAGCCTAAAACAAAACATCACGAGGAAGTGAAAGCGAATCGCTGATGTTTGTTATAATTAGTCTTGGGATGCATATGCTAAAAAAAAATGAGTTTCAGGTACAGTCCAAAGTCTAAAGTGCAAGTTTCTTTGGCCTTCATTTTAGAAAGGTGAGGAGTAATGACTTTGTGAACAGATGGATTTCAATAGCAAGAGGAAAAGTGTCACAGCAGCGGTAACATCTAGGGTTAGGCTTAGAAGAGTTTGTGTAGAGAAAGCAAAGTCAAAGCATGCTAAGTTTCAACTGAGGTTTGTTTGAAACAGTGAAGGAAAGTATCACGTTTGAAATTGCTTGTTGGCTGCTAAAAATTTTTGCTAAAATGCATATTCATAAACCTAAAGGGTATGTAGGTATACTCACACTAATAGTGGACACAGCAATAAATACAAGAGTAAATGAAGACTCTCAATAAAAACTGTGTGTAAAGATACGAAGTCAGAGAAATTAAGTAATTTTGACAAGATTCTGTGTTGTCACAATTTAAATACCCTGAGGGAGAGTAACTAAGGATATATTATTAGTGAAGAAGCATTTTTCAAATATCTGTTTTATTGCTATAACTAAGCCCGTATAAATATTACTGCAAGACAAGCTCTAAAGCTCGTTTTCATTTTCTTTTGGTAGGTTAAAGCTGCAACAGGTGAAGAGGTATCAGCAGAGGACCTTGGAGGGGCAGATCTTCACTGCAGGTTTAGAGAAATATTTTTCCAGAGTTAATTTCTTCCATCCTTTAGACTTCAGTAGGGTGTATTTTATTCTATCTTAAAAATTTATCTTATATTTAGACCTTTTTTAAAACTATGTTTAGATTTTGAAAATTAAGGTTTTTTGTGTCCTTATCTGGTGATGATGAATCATTTTATTGTGAGAGTAGCATAGTTACCTTATATTACTCTAGTTTGCATCTTGTTTCCTTCATTTACTACTTTGAAATACGTAGCTAATGTACTGCAGCATCACATATAATATGGAGGGGTTCTCTGTACTGTTTAATACTGAGTGTTAATAGAAAAATACACATGGAGAAAGATAACATTTTGTAGATTTGTATCTTTCTTAATGTCAATCAGAACTTACTGCAAACGAGATCAAAGTAGCTGGGTTTTTTTTAAGAGAATACTTGTTATGAAAACAAAGAATTCTATGCACTTTCTAGTTCTAAAATGAAAAGAATAGTAAACAAAATTAGGTATTACTGTAAAATAAATGCTTAATTTTTACTTCAATTAATGTGAATAAAGAATTATTTTTAAGGGCAGTTTATAATGTTTTTCTAAACATGTGGGTTTTTTATAATTTCAAATGAATTTTAGTTTCCATTTGAACAATGTTTGGCATCTTTTATATTGTCATTTAGATTTTTGACTTCCTAGAGTTGCTATTTTATGTCATGTCTGAAAACCTGAACATACCGTTTCAAAGAAAAGTTCAGGTGTGGGTTTTATTTCAAAAGTAATTTCATAACAAAACATGGAGAACTGTATTGTAGCATTGATATTTTAAAGATAAATATAAAACTTTTAAAGTCAAAAGTTTTTAAACTTTCAAATTTTTGTTGTCAGATTTTTTTTAGTCTTATTATTGCTATTGTTATTTATATACAGAAAATCTGGTGTAACAGATCATTATGCTTTGGATGACGATCATGCACTTCATCTAGCAAGGAAAGCTGTAAGACGTTTAAATCTCCAAAAGAAAGTAGATGTAAGTGTATATAACCTGAAAAAAAATGCATTGTTTGAATTAGGAGTGCTTTTCTTCACCTGATTTATAGGACACGTTTTTTGTCTCTGACTTTAGGCACTTTGAAAATGTAAGTTATGGATTTTTTCCTTAAAGATTTCTCTAAAGTTTTGGTTCTGCAATTGCATTCATACTGCATTGTTCCTTATAAAATTACAGGGATTACATGCAAGAGTGTAGCAACTACAACAATGCTTCAGAATCACAGAATTGTGCTTTAAGATAAAAACGTTGTAAGACGAGGTTAATTTTAATTTTAAGCCCATGTGATCATTCCCATGGACTTAAAATTAGACAGCTACTAATTGAATACACATTTTCTATGCTTAGTAATGAAAGGTATAAAACTGAGAAGACAGACCAAAGTCACGTCATTGTGTTGTATTGATTTAAAAATTCCTTGTAGGAAACAGGATGAATAGCATATGGGGGAGGAATTGCTTTAGCTTTTTTTTTGGCAGGAGACATGGGAGGGTGAATTGAAGATTAAAGCTCAGCAACTGCAGGAAGGCAAGATGTTGCATTCAGTTGCATGGCAAAAATCTTCATTGTCTTCTCAGAGTACTACCTGCCTAAGAGGGCATGGGGAAAGTAAACAAATGGGGGGAGAACATGCTTAATTTTTGATAACATGGAAGAAGTGGAGCCTGTATGGAAGTAAATGCAGAAGTAGAAACAAAGGTAACAGTAAGTGGGAAAGTGTTATCAACCCTCAGTTTAAGAAACTTGATATTTATGCAAAATGAGGACAAGCCAGTATAGGCATTTTGATGTGGTTGGTGAAAAGAAGACTGTGCTTAAGGCAGTAGACAAATTAATTGTTGTTCAGTTTTCTGACTCAAAATGTGGACTATTAATTCCTTTGTTGTGCAAATTATTTTGTTAAATTGCTACAGGTGACTACAGAACCATCAGAAGAGCCTTTATTTCCTGCTGATGAAATATATGGAATAGTTGGTGACCAGCTCAAAAGAAACTTTGATGTCAAAGAGGTATGAATCTAAATGCAAGATCTGCACGCCCATGCGATTTCCTTTCGGGAAATCACTCTTTATGTAGTCATCGTTTGTCTACAGAAATCTGATTTGGGGTATACAGCAAATATTTAAGTTTCATAAAATCTTGTACTTCATTATTTTATATTTTTGTCCAGTGGATCCACTGCAATGGCAGTGACATGTTGAAAATATAATGCTTTTTGGTTATACTTTTAAGAAGGATGAGCAAGGATGAGAGTTTTGCAGCATTCTGAAAAAGCTGCCGGGAGATAGACTTGCCGAGTGATAGGACAATTTTCTGTTAATCCTGTGAAAGCAAATATCAAATACTTAAAGATTTGTGGAGTATAAGCACCCCAAACAATTCAGTGCTCTCCCAGACACATATGGAGACTGTTGTACTCTACTGCAGGTCTAGTGCAATTGTTTGCCTCTGTACCTTCATCCAAGACCCCATCCTTTGTCATATTTTGCGTATATCCCATATTCAGAGCCCTTTTCACTACCAACCAAGTATTTATTTTAGGAAGAGTCTTAGTATGTGTCTCTCTTAAACTACTTTGTCAGAATTTAGTAGGATTTGTTTTGCATTAAGGACAAAAAGATGAACACTTTTATCAAGTATCACGCTACTGTCTTGAAAGTTGTAATAGGTTGGATTTATGTTCTTTTAAAGTTGCAGTAAATATCTTCTGGCAAATGTCATGCTAGCTATGGGTCTATCTTTTTATAAAATGGCTCCTTTGCCTATCAGAGAAACCTCAGATTGCATCTTTGTTATCATTGTATATCACAAACTTTAGCAAAGCTGAAAATAAACTTACCTCTAAGAAAGTGACTCATGGCTGTATGTGTTTTTCTCTTTATAAATATGAGTCTATTAATTAATGTTTAATATAACCAGAGGTAGAAGTTTTTCTTTGAAATCTAATGAATCAGGGAAACTTTGTTCCCATATAATTTAAACCGTTTGACTAGAATATTCTTAGAAATTCATGTTTTATAAACATGTAGATAAATCACACTTTAAAAAGTAAATGGGCTTTGCCTACCATACAGCCTATTAATATGGTGGGATGCTTGATTTTCACTAAATGTAAAGCATTTATTTTTAAGCTATATGTTAGCAGGTTAGCACAGTCTTTCTAAAAAAAATTAAAGCGATGAAATGTTAGGATTTTCATTTTGTTTTTCTGGTTTTTTTTTGAAGGTCATTGCTAGAATTGTAGATGGAAGTAAATTTGATGAATTCAAAGCCTTGTATGGGGATACTTTAATTACAGGTATTTGAAAATACGGTTCTGTATATATTCCCACTGTTTTTTATAGTTGGATTCCATCTGTTTGGCTCACCCACTGATATTTTAGTAACATTTCTCTTCAAAAGCATAGCAGTATCTGTTACCAAGAGAAAGTGATACCTTTATATGCTATAAGATAAACATATGTGAAAATTTACAAATTTATCTTTCTCCTTCAGGATTTGCAAGAATATTTGGTTATCCAGTAGGAATTATTGGAAACAATGGAGTTCTTTTCTCAGAGTCAGCAAAAAAGGTAAATAGATTATTAGCTTCTTTGCTATTGAGAACAAAACTTCAGGTGAGCAACTTGATCTTGAAATGAGAAACTTTTTCAAATAGTGAAAAAGGACTGGCTTTACATTTTTCATGTAAATATGAAATAGCTTATTAAGCTGTAAAAATAATTGGCCATATTTTAGAAACAGTGTTCTGTACATTTTTCAGATATGAAGTAGTAAGGTCAATAGGAAGATACAGTTAGCCAACAGCATTTAAACTTGAGTGACTACAACACAGTTGAAATAGTATATGCTGAAACTTACAGCTATTACAAGAAAAGTCCATGCTGTTTGCATGAAATACTCTATTAGTCATAATTCCTAACCTCTCAACTGTTAAGTACTACAATAAATCACATCGTTATTTTTGTAATAACTGGATAATTTCAAACCTGGATTCCAGTACTCAGTTCATTGGTTTCCCAGAGATTTAATTTTCATAGTTTGCCACGGCAGTTCCTGCCTTAGATTAGGGAGTGAAAACATGTGCAGCGTCATAATTTCTGTGAACTTAAATATGTTTTGTGAATTAAAGAGCATCTTTGATGGAATCTTGTGATTGCATTAGAAGTTAATAGTGCTTTACAGATCGAGCTTGGGGGATTGCTGGTGATGAAGAGTTTCCGGGTATGGCAGAGTTGTTACTTACCTTGTTCTGTGTTTTTTTGTTTGGTCCTTTATTTTTTTAAAGAAACTGCTGTCAGTTGAAATTTTGTAATAGCAGTTATGTATGATAGTTTTGTTCTAGCAGGCTCCTCAAACTAATTATGAGGAAATCGGTATTGAAAATCTATAGGAAAAAGCAAGCCTTGATGGGAGACTTGGAGAAAGGAAGTAATTTTACTTGATTTATAGCTGTAATAAAATAATACACAAAATAGAGTTTCACATACTGAAGGAATACTTTCAGCTTGGAGCACTGCAGTAAGTGATATTGTTTCAGGCTAGCATTTGTTTTAGCACAGTTATTTCCAAGTTGAAATTAACTCCTTCCGTATTTCTAATACTTCTGGTATTTTAGTGCTGCAAGTTTTTTCCTACCAATCAAAAAAAAATGTAAGGAATATTAATCTGATGACTTCCGCTGTCAGATCAGTGCTGTAAAAGGAGATCATCAAGTTTTGCTTGTTTCACTACTGGAGAGACCTTTGTCCATGGTGTTGTTTCTGTAAGCATCATAATCTGACAGTATTCCTTCGTTTTCTTTTGCATTTTTGTAACGAATTGTGAAACATCTTTTTCGCATGATCATCAGTATGCTTTTTGAGTGCTTCTCTGAAAAAGCTAACTGAAGATTGGTTTATGATTTTTCTCTTTTTCCTTGTTGTAAATATTGCTGGGTTTGTATTGCAAAGAGGATGGAGAATTTTTTCAGTTGCTCAGCTACATACCTTTTTTTTTTAATACAGTGTGTAAATTAACTGAGGAGGTTTTTAGATTTAGATTGTTTCTAGTTGAAATAAAAGCTTGGAATCTACTGTTTGGATCTTTGCCATTAAAATTGTCTTTTTCTAGAATATGGGGATCTGCCCTGAGGAAAAGGGTGTTACAGCAATCGACAGGGCCATGAGCAAATAATATATGTGGGCCTTTCCCAGTTTCAGAGAATAATTTTATTTTGTACAGGAGATGGGGAGATTTTTTTTTGTTTTTCTGATTAGGCCGTCTTAATTTCTGTGGCACAGTCTTGCAAAACTCGATGTCAGATGCTGCACTGTGAAGCTATCTGTGGTTCAGCTACATGTTGGCTCAGTCAAAACAGTTGAGCTTTTTGATATCAGCAGTAAGGCTTTTAATAATTTCTGCTTTACCCTTGGACTCACACATCTTCGGCATTTTTTTCTGCTAGAATGGGTCTGTGTTTTGCAGTTGACTTTGGATGAAGCAGTAGCACCGCACTTCAGGGTGCAAATACTCCCATGGACTTGAGTGGAAGGAGAGTTGTCACAGACTCCAGAGTGCTGGTGGTGGTAGCTTCACTGATCTAACTTTTCATGGCTTACTCTTTTTTTTTCCTTTCATCTCCACAGGGTACACATTTTATCCAGTTGTGTTGCCAGAGAAATATTCCCATTGTGTTTTTGCAGAATATTACAGGTAAATAAGCTTAATATTTTGAAGTTTCGTTTTGTTGTAGACTTTGCTGTTAACAGTCAACTTTTAGACATCATCTTGTGTGCTTTGTTTTGCCCACATCTCCAGACTGTTCTGAAATCAACCTGTCAGCAGCTGGTGAAGGCCTTGCCTTGTGATTTGTTCTTCCATTTTCTTCTGCATGTGCTATAGGCACATAATATGACATATATCACAGTATAATAATACAAAGTTAGTCAGCCTTTTTTTGTTGTAATTCTTTAGGTTTCATGGTTGGTAGAGAATACGAAGCTGAAGGGATAGCAAAAGATGGCGCTAAGATGGTAACTGCTGTAGCTTGTGCCAGCGTACCTAAAATAACAGTGATTATTGGTGGTTCTTATGGAGCTGGAAACTATGGGATGTGTGGAAGAGCATATAGGTAAGTGTTACTTCAAATTATCACAGGAGATAAGACTAAGTTAAGAGAACATAAACTTAAAGTACCACTCTGAAAAACTAAACTCTTGCAGAAGTTGTGCTGTTTGGAAAACAAAATTAATATGGTCATAAGAAAATAACCTGACAAACCTGTAGGGGTTGATAAGCTCGTGATTAAACTTGAATTAGGTGATGGCGGAGATCTTCTAACATGTAAATGTACTGACATGCTTTTCTCCCATTTTTGCTCTCAGAGCAGAAATTGTGCAGTCCTAACCCATCATTAGGCAGTATGGGCTGGTCCTTTATTCTCATTCATATGAAGAGTACTGGCTTGTGTAAAAAATCCTTATTCACTTTGAGCCTGTTTTAATGAGTAATGTTTTCAGAACCCTTAAGGATGTATTTTTTGACCCTTTGGATATGACTCACGTAAATGTTTTTCTCATTTTCAAGGTCCCTTATACAACTGAAGTTGTTGGTGATATTCTTAAAGAGAAAAGTTCCTGGGTGGGGCTGAGGGAGTGGGGAGTGAAGAGACTCAAGACAGAGAGAAATATTTTTGAAGGTGCTTGAATGTAGGAAATGAGCAGAATTTTCACATTTTCAAATACAATGCTGCAAGCATTTCAATATGTTAATTTGCATTCTTTAAAAACCAATACATTGTAAGATTGTCATGCATAAAAATGAATTTTTAGCTGAGTAAGAATTAGTTCTTTACTAGGAAATAAGGCAATGTCTTAATATTTAATATATATTTCTTCAGTCCAAGATTTCTTTATGTGTGGCCAAATGCTCGCATATCCGTGATGGGAGGGGAACAAGCTGCAACTGTTCTAGCTACAATAGCTAAGGACCAAAAGGCAAGGGAAGGACAACAGGTATATCTGTCTTCTTTCATTTGCAGTAAAGTCATTATCATTTACTTTTTCCCTGGAGTTGCACACTTTATGAGCTAAGAAAGGTTGTTACAAAGGGAGAGACACCAATGAACTGTGGTTCTCCACATGCCACCTGGTGCATTGACAAACATGAAGCAGTTGTGAAATGTTATTGTTTACATCTTATAAATGTGAAGATCATTCATGACATTTATTACCTTTTCTTAAAGAGACGAGTATTTCTCATATCATCATCTTTTTGTGTTTTGTGCACCAGATCATTAGTTCTGCCCAGGACGAGCAGCCAGGGATGCTCACTGGTTTGGGAGTTTGAGGAGAAATATGCAAAACTAAAAAGTCTTTCCAATTATTTTTGAAGTAGGCAGTTTTATAGAAGGCTGATCTTCAAATTATCCAGTGACTGAGAATTATGAAACTTAAAACAGCAGAAGTCTGTAGAGGCTTGGAGAAGGTTTTGGCTTATTTAAATATTTTAATTGAAAATTAGTGGTACTTTGTTTAATAATCTTCTCTAGTTTCTGTATACACTCTGCTGTGTTTTTTAAATTATGTGGTTTAGAGTTCTACTGATGGCCCTGGTCCCATAAGAAGTGGTTTTATTGTGATGTCTTCAAATTGCTTGTGTTTATTATGAGTAGTTATTCAGAATAATGGAGTTGCATGCACATGTTATCTCAACAGTTCTTTTTTCTACACTTTACTTGAGCTTTCTGTGGATAGAATATATTCACCCTCATCTCTCTCTGTCTTAATTTCCCAGATTGCTAAGATGGACAGAATGATACTCAGAAAGAAGTTTGAGAAAAATAATTGTAGTTAATGTCAGTAAAATGTGTTAGAAAGTTGAAAATTTTCTGAATTATGGTGGTGACCTCTCTGGATCATAGAGAAACCCAGTGTTAGAATAGCACAGACTTGTTTTATTAAAAAATCTTGCGCAAAAGCAAGTCAGAATGGGGTTTATTTAGTACAGTAGCTTCAGTAGTTTTTCAGATACTAATCCTCAATTGTTCTTATATTCAGTTCAGTACATTTTTACTCTCCTTTTCCCACCTACCCATTTTGAAAAGTGATATTTCATTGTCAAATACACTGAATTGATAATTGTGTGTAAAAAGGAGGGAAAACTTTGGGGAGGTCATTTAGACAGTTTCTTCTAGTTCGATGCTGCATATAAAGCACTGCTGTCGTTGTGGAAGAAAATGTTAGCCATTATCTATTCTGTATTTGTTTATTTGCCTCTTTTTTAGTTATCAGAGGCAGATGAAGCAGCTTTGAAGGAGCCAATCATTAGGAGGTTTGAGGAGGAAGGAAATCCCTATTATTCCAGTGCAAGGTAACGTATAAATGACTTTTCCAAAACTTAATTGTAATCACAGGACATAACATCTAAATGTCAGTATTGAAGAACAGCAGAACAGAGCAGTCTGGAAGAAAGATAGCGTTTGATGTGCAGGACTACAACACAATGAGCTTCAGATGAATGTTTTGTCTCTCTTGTCTCTGAGATTTGGTGGTAGGTACTGTTTCAGAAGAAGGCATGCACTTGCAGGAATTACTCTGCTAGTTCCATAAGTAATGATACAGTAGCATGGAGTTTATATTCTGTGTATTTTATTCTGGGTAAGTTTTATGGTATTCTCTCCGGTGTAGTATCTGGTCACCTTTCCAAAGCCATCGATCAGTGTACCAGGTGGCTGCATGTGCATTAGGAATAATTCATTTTAGTGGGGTTCTGCAAATGGAAGAGGCCAGTGGTAAAGGAGAAGTTTCATAGAACGGAATCTTAGAATAGAACAATAGAATAATTTTGGTTGGAAGAGACCCTTAAGATCATCAAGTCCAACCGTAACCTAACCTAACTCTAGCACTAAACTGTGTCCCTAAGAACCTCATCAAATACCTTTGAAACACCTCCCAGGATAGTGACTCCACCACTTCCCTGGGCAGCCTGTTCCAATGCCTGACAACCCTTTCCATGAAGATTTTTTTCCTGATATCCAATCTAAGCCTCCCCTGGCACAACTTTCAGAGGGACCTGAAGCCATTTGCAAATCTCAGATCATGATCTTGGTATGTGACCATATTGGATGACAGCAGTTTAGGAAGGACATTTATCTGATGGGTGCAGCCTATTAATGTTTGTTGATAAGTCTTTTGCGGCAGTTAGGGCTCAGGTTTATGGAATATTAGTAAATGCCTAGGAGCTAGTTAGGCTAGTGAAGCAAGGTGGCATCCTGGAGTGTCACCTCTGGAAACTACCTTGGAGGCTTTCGTGGCCTCCGATTGTTACTCTGCATCAGTTTCACTGTGTCTGTACTGATTTTCCTGCACATCTTTCTGCTTGCAGTGCCCAAAAGCTAATTCTTCACAGGCTCTCTCCTTCTGATGATAGTAGAGGATAGCATAGAGGTGTGCCTCTATAGCTTCTCATTTTGCAGGAAGAATATTAGTCTCATACAACTGTGGAGTCTGCTGTATGTTTGGGTTTGTGTAGCTGAATTAAAATTAATTATGGTTTTCTTACCTGCAAGCTGGGAAGTCTGGAAGCAAACTGAGTGCAGAGTGGTTGGGATATGATGAAATTTGATGTGGGCATCATGGGCAGAAACTATGTGAACAGGTGGGTGCAGGATACTCTGTGAGAGTTACAGAGGTGCCAGTAAGAGAAGGAGCTTGGGGGCCTTTTTGTCTGACCTGATTTCTGGTTAATCTCATGTATGACAATTCTGTTACAGCAGTAACAGCAGCAGCATAGCATCAGTGAGCTCCTTTGTGAATTGTTTATCATGATTTGAAGGAAGATATAAAATGGTAGCTTTTACTCTGTTTTGTGTTGGGGTAGTGGACGTGTGCAGATGTGAGCTGGCTGAGGTTGGGTCCAATGTGATGCTGCACTCAAGCTAATAAGCACAGCTGAGACGTGAAGCCAGATGTCAGAGCTGAAATCCTGCTGAGGTTCATCTGGATAAAAGCAATGAAAGAAAAATGCCCCTTTTCACACAGGAGTGCTTGTGAGAACAGCGTGTGACTGGATCAGGTCAAGACAGTCCAGGCCGGTTTCTCTCTCTCTTCAATCCATGCAGGTGCAGTCTGCATTGTCTAGGAGCATTTAATTGCTCTCTGCTGTCCTGTAGAGATAATTGGGTATATCGATAGATATTAATATGTTTTCTGCCCTGATTTCATGCATTCCTGCAAACATCATCACGTGTGTGCCTTGTTCCTTTATTTATTGCTAATTCCTAAGCAAGATCTCAGACTGATAGCTCGAAAGTTTTAATTACCCTGGAGTAGGCTGCCCAAGCAGAAACAAAGAGATGAACCAGGGTTACAGTCTTTGCAGCAAGCAGTGTGTTTGAGGAAGGGATGTAGTGGCCTTGCACCTTGGAGCCAGCCCATTTGTCAGCCAACATCAGCAGCTACTTATTGGCAAGCATTTGCTGTAGGTCAGGGAGAAGAAGTTGTTGCTGTCTCTGCTCCCAGGCATGGATTAAAAAAAAAAACAAACACCACACAAACAAACAAAAGCCCACAATTGACCATCGACCAAGGGTCGGGATGCTGTATTGAAACTGAATCTGGACAGCTCTTATCTAGTCAGATGGCTGACTAGATCCTGTCACCGAAAAGACCAACAAGAAAATTCCAACAAACAGCTTTGCATTACAGAGAGGCAAGAATGATGGATGGACAGAAAGACTGCTGTTTGTATTGCTGCGGCCAGTTCAGAGGCTTTCTCTCACTGTCTGCTTGGTAAGACAAGGGGACCCGTCTGCCTCAACCTTGATGTTCACTGAGATTCATGTGACCCTTCCAGTTGGCTTCGTTAGGCTTTGAATCAAACTTTTAGCTGTAATAATGAAAGAGAAGGAAAATGCCCCAATGATCTTAAAAGAGAAGCAAATATCCCTGTTTACTCTGCTTATATAACGAATTATAATTTATAAGCAAAATTATGTGTACAGGATGTCAGTACTGTTCCCCACAGTTGTATTTTCTAATCAAACTTTAATCAATTATTTGACTAGAACCTTTCATAGTGAGCAGTCTTAATTAACGACAGTCATTAGGCAGCACCCTTTTTAATGAGTTATATTAATCTGCTTACAGGTTTCTAAAAGGAATTCAGCGGTTTGCATCTTAACAAATTATATGAGCATTTTGCTTTTGGGAACTTCATTTCTTTTACTCACAGTGTCTGTGTCACAAATATTTTATGAGTGTGGATGTGACTCATGTTCTAGCAATGGAGTTTTAATAGATAGTTTAATTATTAATGTTACATCCCAGTAGAGAATGCAGTTTTCTTTAAACAAAGAGAAGCAGAAGCCAGGGGTGACCATGTGAAAGAAGCTTGACTTCCATGCAACATAAAACTTTTGTAGTTGTCGATATAAATTAACTGTGTGGTTACAAAAAAACAAATCTGCCATTAAAATGTGCTTCATTTTTGGAAGAGTTTATTCCAGTGGTAGTCACCGTGCAGTTGCAGCTTGGAAGGGACCATATTACATTGGTGATTCTTTTTGATTCAGTTCATCCTTGCTCTCCCCAGGTCCTTTACAGATTTATTAAACTTCTAAGAAGTATGAATTCTTCCATTCAGTTTCAATGTGTTTTGTAAATAAAAAGGTTAATTGCAAGTGTTCATTAAAAAAACTTTATCTGCAGAGCAAAAAATCCTGTAACAGTCAAAAAACCCCAAAATTTGTGTAAAAATAGATATTACTATGTCTGAGATTGTTCTACAGTTGTGCTTTTCACAGTCCTAAGAAAACAAAGAGATTGTGGTTGATCTCACCTCACAAAAATACCTGCTTTTTGCTATTAATGTTTCTCCATCCCTTTGGCAAATTAATCTGACTGTATTCATCAGAACTAAATCAGGATCTTAAATACAAGAAGGAAAGAAAAGCATATGCCTTGAACTCCAGAATTCAAAATACTTCATGATGTTGCAAATATAGAAAATATTGTTTCTTGGCCATTCTGTCATGCTAGATTGTATGAAAAAGTATAAGCACTATCTTGAGGAAAAACAAAATAATTCAGACAACTCTTAAGTCACCCTCAGTAAAACTTTGGTTATTTGCAACAAAAAAGCTTCCAGTTGGTTTTGCTGTATGATAAGAAGCACTTAACTCTGAGTCTCTTTTCAATGGAGTATTGTTAAAATATGCCAACATATTTTAATGAGTTATTACTTAGAATTGAAAGCTACAGTTAGAGAGGAGTTGTTCACAGGAACCAGACTGCAGAATATGATGTGGACAATTCATGTGTGTCTTCCGCACCAGGATTTGCTGTTAGTACCACTCCTGTGGAGACACAAGCATGGCTGCTAGAATGTTCCAACACACGGCTCCCTGGCCCACTAGAAAGAAGATGCTGAGAATCCTCAAATGAGCAGAATACGTAGAGCTACAATTTCCTTATATTTGTAATTTGGGTTTATAGTTTGTTTTGTTGTTTTGTTTGTGGGTTTTTTTGTTTGGGTTTGGTGTGTGTGTGTGTGTGTTTGTTTGGGTGGGTTGGTTGGTTGTGTTTGGTTTGGGGTTTTTTTCCCTTGAAATAAGTTGTTCTTCCCAGACTTCTTTCTCTGCTGCAGCCAGGTCAGCAAGTGCCACAGCTACTGTGGTGTAAAATTCCTTTAGTCAAGCTTTTGTTTTCAGTCCCCCCAAAAAACAGTGTAACTTTGCCAAATTAACAGCGAAGTCTTACCTTCTCTAAACCCGTTTCTCCTTCAGCTGCACTCTTGTGCATAGTTTAGGCTAACAGTCTCCTCTGCTTGGGGAACTGCACCATGAAAAGACACATTTATAGTGGAACTTTCTTTCTGAGGTGGGTCTCTTCTTTCTCCTCTGTCTGCTGGTTGGAGAACAGGCTTCTAAGCTGAGTCTGAACCCTCGTGCCTCATCTTGTTACAGGTCTACTTTATTGCAGTTCCACTTTGTGTGTCCTAGGATTGATACATGTATTTGTTGTAAAATATAAAGCGTATGTTGTCAGTCTCTTAATATTCATAAAATCAGATTAAAATATTGCTTTCACAGCAAACAGTGAAATAAGACAAAGATGGAAAACAGAAGTGTCTGCTGCTGCCTTGAGCTTATCAGCATGTGTTTGCGTACAGTTTGCAGCCCTCTTTCTTTTGAGGGTGAGGTTGGCACGTTTAGCATGTAGAGAAGAGCACAAAATACATTGTTTCCTGTCTAATAAGGTGGTTTGTTTTTTTTTTTAATTAATCTTGAAACATTAGGAGGTTTGCAGCTGGAAGTTTGCGGCTGGAAGCTTCAGTTAGAAAGGAATGGCTACACTTCCTCTTGGTAGAGTCAGTCTTAGCTCCCTGTTTATCACCCTTTCTTGTATTTTTAAATTTTCTACAGACAAATAATTAAACATTATCCAACACTGAAGTAAGTTCAAAAAATAATGCAAAACAAGTCTTTCTAGGGAAAAGATGGGGTGGAGGAGGAGCATCACTCTCTTAACCGAAGATACTGTGCATTTGTTTTGCAGACCCTGATTAAAATTGATGCTTATTTAAGTGAGACTTCAGTTGCAATGAGTGGTGTGGTATCTTGTTTAAATATCCTGGTGAGGAGATAGTAGTTGCACAATATTTACTGGTTTGTGGCCTGCTGGGGGTTTTGACAGATTTTATTTGGGGTAGATGGAGCTGTCATTGAGAACTGATGCCACTTTAATTTTTGGATGAGTATCAAAGATGTTATTCACAAGTGTGTGTGAGTTTGGGAATTTGATGTTGGCTCATTCATAATTTAATTACCTTTAGCCCTGGTTTAAGGAGGATGTTATATTACAGTTATTTAGAAATTTACTTCAGAAAAAATAAATACAACAAATAATGGAAATACTTGTAGTTTACTTGGCTCTTTTAAGGATGAAAGAAGAAACACTTGTATTATTCTCATCTCACAGCTGAACTAACCTAAATAAAATAATGATGTGACATAGTCCTTTAAATACCAGCATTCTTAACAGAAAAAGATAGGTAATTGACAAAAAGTCATTTTCCATGTTAACATTAAATAACAAAGATGGTCTCTTTGAGGTGATGATTTCATACTAAAAAGTATAAAGAATATGACTTAAAATATGTAGACCTGATGTTGTTCATTTATCTAAAACTTATACTTTGTTCTAGAAGACGAATTCCGCAGAGTAACACACACAAGTCTATTGCATTGATGATTAAGGTGAATTAACTCCATGGCTTCAAGTATAATTTAGCTCTATATTCCACTCTTGTTACTATAACTATTTCCAGTTTCATGTGTTTGAAAATCTACCTGCTGTATGTGTTAGTTTCCATTCGTTATTACTGTCTCGTTTATTTTTTTTTCTAGATTATGGGATGATGGAATTATTGATCCAGCTGACACAAGACTGGTTTTGGGCCTCAGTCTCAGTGCAGCATTAAATGCACCTACGAAGAAGACAGAATTCGGGGTTTTCAGGATGTAAACTTAAACGTACACTCATCAGAATTACCTCTGTATATTTTAATTGGGACTGGAGGTCAAACTAACTGCAGAGTTGAGGTGATTAAAAATAAAGATTTCTACAATGTTATTTTTAGTGGAAATGTCCTAATTATTTATTTTCACTGAGTAATCATCACACAGTGTTTTGGTATTTTGATACTGATTTGCTTGTATAACACTGCATTGCCTGAATAAACTGCAACTTCTAGTGCTGTGTTTAATGTTTTATAAGAAACTATTGATACTACCCTTACATAAATAAATCTGAAAAATAAGCTACATATTTGGTTCTGATCAGCACCTTTTAGTTCTTCTTTGTGTTTCTCACATAAATGCAAAATATTCTAGCAATTAAAAAAAATCCACATTTGCTAGCAAATAATTTTTGAGAAAAAGATGTTCTGTAAGGGCAGGCAGAGTTCAACACAGCATGAAATTATAGATTTCACATGGTTGTTGGAACTTTGGCCTTTCTCTGGCTTTCATCCAAAAAACATTGCTATTCTGTGTGGTTCCCTGAAGCCGGAACAACAGGAGAACCTGACGGATGCACAGCGTTCTCTGGAAGAGCCTATGTGGATATCCGTGGGAGCTGCAGGTTGCTGATAGCATGTCTCAAGATGAGGATTGGCTCCAAAGCTGTTTCAACATCTTGCTGTGTCACCCCGGCCATTTTAGTTTCACAGAGATGGAGTGTTCTGCCCGCGTGGGTCAATGCTTCACCCCAGAGCACGTGCCTGAATCCCACTGACCGGGGCTGTTGAGGTGCTGGTGTGCTTTAATTAATCTTCTTTATTTATCATAGTTTGCAGTGTGATGCTTTTCAGTAATTCAGTGTCTGTAATTTCGTTTGTTGTCTTTAGAAATATTGCACCTTGTAGAAACTAAACATTTGGCATGTTGTGCATCGAATGAGGCCGATACTGTGCTAGCTGGGACTAAGAAGGTGGTTTTATCAAGTTTTGCCTTACAGTTGTCCAGATAACCATTGGAAGAGACTACCAAATGGCAGAAGTATTCCTCATTGAGAATCAAATCCAAGAAGAGCTAATGTACTCAGATGAAGGTCCCCTCCTGCGCTGGCCGGTGGGGAGGAGAAAGGTTGCTAATAGGAGTAATTATCCTGGGTGAGACGCTAGCTGTAGTCTTCCTAGACTAGACTGATTCTTGTTCTTGTCTCACTGCAGTGAGAATTTAGAAAAGTGTTACACGTGGCCCCAGGATTTCTTTATCCTGAAAGTACAGTGACAGTATTTATGGTTGCTGGACTTCTGAAATGCCTTTAAAAATACCCTGCTTTTAAATACGTTGTCCAAAATCAGGACATATGTATATGTAAAATATAGCCAGGGAGAACAAAGTTTTCAGATGCTGAAATGATTGATATTAACGACTTCAATAAAATGAATTGTTCTGTATTTTCTTCTAGGATGGCTGAGTAGCCGTTTCAGGCACCAGTTGTATTTCCGCTCTAAATTATGGGGGATGTTTTCCCCATTCTGTTACTCCCAAAGCCATAAGGAAAACTGCCTTTTTCTGCTAAGAAAATTGGTCACTTGAGAATAATATTTCTGTTTTGAATATATTCTTTCCATGAGACTGGTAATGAAATCATTCTGAGTTGGAGACAGTAACGCATAATTCTGGGATATAGATAATGGAAGTAGATACGTTTGGGAGGATTTGTGCTTCTGAGAATGATAACTCCCTATCACTTGCTACATCTGAAAGGGCAGTTATTTACAGTTATCAAAATTTCTTCCTCTAAATATGTGTGCAAGCCAAATCAAAACATGTCTCTGAATAAATAAGAATGTTCTGCCTTAGTAATATTTATCTTTGGAAACTTGCTAAACAAATGAAATTCATCAGCATGGTCTTAGCATCCCATCAGCATGTTCTGGTTAGGGGAGCAGAGCAGGACCCTCGCTGTAAAAATGATTTGAGGAATCAGTAGCAGTTATCACTCCCCCACTGCATCGCAGATTGTTCTGGAAAAGGTTTCTTAGGTTGACATGCTGTGCTTTCTATGTAGGTGCTGTCTGTAGGCAATGCGTATTGTGCGTGACGGCACTCTGGTGGCAGAGATGGGCTCTTGCTGCCCAGAGGTTTGCTGAAACACCTCATACTCTGAGGACCCACCAGGAGTGAGGAGTTGGACCCTATGCTCTTATCACATTCGGTGACGTTAGCAGGTATATTTACACTGGAGCGCTACTCCATTGCATGGTCCTTCTCACTTCCCATTGCTATTACTCTAACAGTTGGATGTTTAATGAAAGGAATATTAAATAAACATAAATAAAAGGTAGCTGCCACTCAAGGGCACAAGATTCCTGACAGCAGAAGCAATGTTAGAGTTGTGGGTGACTATTTCAAGACGTCCTACCCACCTCTGGAATGTGTCACCTATTCGCTGTAGTATTGGAGCAGCTCACAACCATTAATCTCTTTACATATTGGGAAGGCTGATACTTAGGATGACACTGATTTTTAAGATGGAAGTTAAGGAACAAGGGAAATACGGGTTTGCCATATCAACTGCACAAGCTATGGTGGTCCAGGACCTTGAACTCGCTGCTCTCGGCTTCCAGGGGACCTTTCTGCTCCTGCCTGGTCTTGTGGAGGCTGATTTCCCAGCTGTACACCTCCCTCCTGCTTCAGAGCAGTGGCAAGGCAAGGTTACCGAGTTCCAGCTCTCTGTGGCAGATGGACGTGGCTTGGTTAAGAGGGGTCAGCATTTGAGTACAAGGAGTTTTAAAGGGTCAATACTGTGGCCTTGAGGGTGTTTTCGAATGCTTTCGTAGGAGGAAGTGGGAAGCTGTGAATGAGGTGGCCTAAGCTGCTTGTCATGTCCCTGGGGACTGCTGCAGGAACCAAGGGTGCCTCTCAAATTACCTGAGACAGTGAATTCAGGATGGATCATAAAAAACCTACCTGTTGCCATTGCCCCTTTTATTGTCATGGCACCTAGGAACATGCTGAAAACCACTGAAAGCTGTCATCAACCAAAATCGGTGGCAGTTTGTGCTGCAAATGTCAAGGCAGAGCCTCTGGTACACAGTCCTTGTGAGGCTTGCATGGCTGTTTCTAAGGCTGAAATGAGATGTGGCTAATGCACAGCCTCTGCAACGGCTCTGCCTGCAGAAATGGAGAGGCTATACATGTAATTTCTGATAAGCCATTGGGTGCCCATTCCCACCCCTCTTTTACCCATTTTGGGGTTACTTTAATGGGGAGTTTGTAGCCTCAAAGTTTGCATTGGCATTTGTGTATGTGCTCTTCTTGTGAGAATGTATCTTTTATTTAGATGGCATTTTTCCAATCTGTTACTCATCAGGATGAATTGGTATCTCCTGCTGAAACAGATGTTATCTTTCAAGTATCCCTCTAGACTCTATTATTGCTTTGAATGTGGCAGAACCCTAATTTATCTTCGATTTTCCTCACTGTTCCAGATTTCAGCCAAAGAAACGTCTTGATTCAGAAAACCAATGATGGTGTATTATATTTGCCTTTTTTTTTTTTTTTTTAACTGAGGTTTATAAATTAAGGCAATTCAATAAAGCACTTACAAAAGCCCACTGCTTTTCAGCAAAGCCTTAAAGCATCACTTAAAGCCAGATGTCCACTTTCATGGCCCTGATTCAGCAGAGCACTTGAACAAATGCTTCATGCTAATCTCTGTGGTCTAGTAGTCATAAAATCCATCCAACTCTGTGTCTACGTCAAGCCAAAACTAGAATGCATAAATGCCTCAGAACCACTCAATGGATACTCCATTACTTTGACACTGGCATCAACAGAGATCTCCATTATTTTCACACTTCTAGAAGTACATTAAATTAATTGATCATGATGGAACAGCGTGCTTACGAAAAGCAAAAAACCTGTCCTTTTGATAAACAGATGTTAATGCACATTGGCTGTGTCCTGTTTGTACCTTATCCGCACTAACCGTTATATGGAGAAAGTAAGTTAACTTTGAGAAGCTTGAATTAATGCATAGCTATGACAGAGCTGTCCATTCCCAAGGTTTGATGGCATTTCTTGTAGATTGTGTGGAGCTGAACTCTAGTGCCACAGACTCCCCTAAGTTCATACCTGGTTGTCTTATGACTGGCTGCTGGTGCAGTTGTCAAAAAGTGCTTGCCTTTCTGTAGCTGTAACAGTGATTTTGCATTTTCATACCGCTACCCTGTTCTGCTCCTTGGCATGGTAGCTTCTGACGCTCTTATTTACTATTCAGCTGTCCTGCATCCTACGACCTTTATTCTACCCCCTGGTGCTGGAGACAAAGTCTACAAGAGCGGCTGGACAGAGCAAGGGACAGTGATGTTTGCAGAGACAGTGTGATACGGACAGCAATGGGCACAGAAACATACGGTTCTGTGGGTGTCTGTGGCCAGCCAGATATAACGACTTCTGGAAACAAAAGTTCGTAATTGCCTCCACATTCAGTTATCATTTTACGGGGGAAACTAACAAATTCGGCTTTTCACATGGAAGTGCAAGTTGGAAAGAAGACAGTGTTTTTTTGAGCATCTCTCTGGTGTTTTCAGTAGTGCATGAGTAATCCTCATACTATAAAATATGGCTTGAACTTTTGATCAGGCTTCACAGACGCTGCTTTTGAAGCTGAATAGCCCATTTATCTGCCTTTCCATGTGAAGTGCTGCATTCTTCTTAGCCTGTGTTACTTCTCCACCAGCCCGTCATTTCCCGTACTTCACGTAGCTGCATTTTTGCTCTCGCCTGGGATATGGGATTCATTATGAGTTGTTCACCACCAGACTATTGGACATCTCAACCTTCCCTGTGGCAAAAGGAGATGGGAGGATTTGTGCAAACATACAGAGGATCTCTACTCCAAACAGTAATTACAAATGAGACCTTTGCTGGGTGTGATAATCAATAGGAGCATATGGGAGAAGGTAACAGCAAGAGGTGAACAGGCAGCTCTGGAGGCAAGCAACGTGATAGTCAGAGAGATCAGAGTATTTTTACTGCCCCGGGTGTAGTGGTGCTGTTGAAAATTACTTGTTAAGCCACGCTCCTCTTTGTCCCTTCAAACACTGCCTTCCAGTTTGGAAAAATAGGTTCCTGGGCCTGATTTTCTTTAAACAGCTTTTTTTTTGGCTTTCCAAATTCATCTTTCTCCCTTCCCCTAGGGAGATGCAGCCCAGCTCCCGCTGCCGCTGGCTGAAGGACTGGAACACAGCGTCCCCAAAAACACAAAGATCTGAGGGTGGAGCCTCCTCACAGGCCAACCCTGTTTGCTGCTTCCTTGCCCCCACACCCATTATGCCCGAGGGCTGAATGTTCCATGTCAGCAAAGTTGCTGTTCAGCTCCCCCGTTTTGCCCCAGCCTTGGCCTGCAGGCAATGAGCCTGGAGAGGGCTGAGCGCTGCCCCCCGTGTTGCGTGCTCTCCTTGGGGTGCCACTGCTTTTCTCAGTGGGGAAGCAGCTCCTGTCTTCCTCCTGCCCTCACCACAGCCATGAGGCCTGGGCAGGTTTGGCACTGCCAGGGAGCTTTTCAGCCGCAGCGTTAATGAACATGAGGCCACCAAGCTTGCAGAGCCAAGCATCAGCAGGAAGGTCTGAACACACACGAGTGTGCTGATACTAGGTCTCCTTTTTGCAACTGTATTTTTTCCCTCCCCAAGAGGAGGTGGCTTCACTTCACACACAGGATGGATGACACTCATTAAACACCGCTCAGTAATTTGCCCTCAAGCACCTTTTCACAGTTCTGCTCCAAGCGCCAGCAACTACTTTTTGCTTTGGCCTTTTGACGCTGATTCTTACCTTTCTCTCCATGGCCCTGAGCCTTCCTGTCTTGTTGGCAGTCCCACCTGTCCCCTTCCCACCAGCTGGTTGCTCACCATCTTTATATTCCCCCCTTACCTGACTCCTTCAGGTTAACCCTTCCACCCTAGCTCTTCCTCCCACCACATTGTGTTTTTCTTTAGCCAAAGGGCTACTAGCTCTCCCTCCTCTCAGATCCCTGCCTTGATTTCCAAGCCTGGTGTCCCTGACAACCCAACCTCCACTCGCTTCTATGAGTGTCCACTGGCTCCCCTCTCCCTCCTCCTTCCCGACCCCCACGGGTGACAGAATGGCCTCCCACTTGCTCTCGGACAACATGGGGTGAAACAGCCCTTCCCCTTGGACAGGACTCGGGGTTTGTGGTCAGGCGGGCGGGCAGGCCGGGCCGCTTTCCCCTCCTTCAGTCTCAGAGGTGGCTCTGCTTCCTGTGCCGAGCCGGGCTGGACAGAGGCTGAGACGCGCCGGGGGAAAGCTTGGGGAGCAAAGCCGGGCAGCCAGGAGGAGAGAGGCGCCGAGCCGTGCCGAGGTGCGATAAGCCGAACTGAGCCGTGCCGAGGTGTGATAAACCGAACCGAGCCGCGCCGAGCGGACCCGATCGTGCGGTGCCGATCCGTGCGGTGCCGAGGCGCGGCGCGGCGGCGGGTGGCGCTGACGCACGGCGGGGCGGGCGCGGCGCTATAAAGCGGCGCGGCGGCGGTGGGGCGGCAGCACCATGGAGAGCTGCCGGGCGCTGGCGCTCTGCGCCGTGGCGGCCGCGCTGCTGCTGGGCGCCCGCGGGCAGGGGCCGACCCCGCCGCGCCGCGCCCGGGACCTGGGGCTGCCCGGCGGCGGCGGCGGCGCCTCCCGGGAGAAGGAGCTGGTGGGGCGGGGGGCCGGGGCCGGGGTCGGGGGCGCTGCCCGGGAGGGCGCGGCCTGACGCGGGATGTTGGGGTCTCTCGGCAGATTGAGGCGCTGCAGGAGGTGCTGGAGAAGCTGAAGAGCAAGCGGGTCCCGCACTACGAGAAGAAGTTCGGGCAGGTGCCCATGGTGAGTGCCTCGGCGGGGCGGGACGCGACGGGACGGGACGGGGCGGCCGCCGCCGGGGTCCCCCTCACCGCCTGCCGCTGCCCGCAGTGCGATGCCGGGGAGCAGTGCGCCGTGAGGAAGGGGGCCCGTATCGGGAAGCTCTGCGACTGCCCCCGGGGGACTTCGTGCAATTCCTTCCTCCTCAAGTGCCTGTAAGCGAGACCGCCCCGGGACACGCCGCCGGGAGCGCAGGCACCGATGTCTCCCCGCCCCGACGTGCCGGCTCGGGGCTGCGGTGGCGACTTCTCGCGCCTCGTCCGGCCGATAAACGCAGCGAGAAGACCCCCGCATCGCCCGTGTAACGCCGTCCGTGACATCCGACATCCGTGGAGCTGTTTTGTTTCTCTCCCTTCCGCCTCTCCCCCTCCCTCCCCTCCTTCTCTGTTTGATTTTGTCCGTCCAGGAAAAACCCAGCCCGTGCCTTGCCAAGTAGAGGTGCCGATTGCAGCGTTGTACCGGTGCGGAACCGAGCCGTGCCCGGGAGCGGGGCTGGCCCCGTGCCGTGCCCCAGGGTGCCCGGCTCCTTCCCGACGCGGGAACCATCCGTGCGCTGCCGGCCGGAGGCGCCGGCGCAAGGGGATCCTCTGGGTGGTTGTGAGGGTGGGGGGTCGCGGCAGATGTGTTCCAAGCACCCTGACCCCCTTCTTCTTGCCCCGCAGCTGAGAGGGCCCAACTCGGCACAGCCCAGAGGGAGCGGTGCGCAGCCGGCGGCGGCTTTCAGTCGCACCACTGGCTTCAGGCCGAGTCCAACTGTGCTCACCCCACGCTGGAAAAGTCCTGCATGAGATACGGGGGGGCGTTCAGGGGTCTGGCACTAGCCTGGCTAGGGGGGAGCTGGGGGAAATTGGTTGCTTTACCAGAGCCACCACGGAGAGAAAGCTGTCTGGATCCGTTGCAAACTACCAGGGGATATCCTAGTCACCTACACCAAATTGCTCACGTTTCTACAATGAACTGATGTACATAAGTATGTCCATCCTCCACAGGGACACTGTGTGTTTCAGCAAACTCATAACATGTTTTAATCCTTTGTTTGTCTCTGTTAATAAAGTCACTGTTCTGATGACAGTGTTTCAGAAGACGTTTTAATTTCACACAAAGGAATCCCTTGCACTCAGAGGGAGAGGCTGAGGGTTACTCCAAAATTACTGCAACCACCTGCGTTACTGTGTGCTTTAGCCAGGCTGGCGGCCAGGTCAGGACAGGGCTGGAAACTGAGGTTCATTTCTTCTGGCACTGGCTTGGACAACGGCTGCTCCCTGCCCCACGGGCACCCAGCGGGGCCATGACAGGTATAGACACTTTGGACCTCAGGTTTTCCCTTGGGAGTGGGCAGGGCTCATCCCACCTGCAGGAACCAGGCTGCAGGATGCAATACAGGGCAGCAACCACCATGGGCTGGATCATCTCTACTCCTTTATGTTTTATTCTCATAAAAGAGGGACCACTGAAATAATCTGTGGGTGTCTGAGCCAGAATGAGTGCTGATTTCTACCAGCAGGGAGATGAGGGGCTGCATGGGCCAAGGTAGATGTGGGGAAAAGTATTCCTCCAAACAGGCTTCACATTTGGTGCTGAAGAGAGCACAAATTCATGTGAGAAACCCAGAGACTTGTAAAAACACCGATTTCTGTAAGGCACTTGCTTGATTCCTGAACAGTAAGAGAATGTGAGCATGCCTGGATGTAACAGGTACAGAAATACTGACTGCAAGCAGAGACATGACACCATTTGTTTTATTATTTATATTTATTATTATTATTATATTTATATTATTTATATTTTTATTTATTACTATTATTATTGCTGTTATTATTTTTTATTATTTAATTTTCTATCCAGGACAGGGATGAGCGCTTCTTAGCCCAGAGAAAAAGAAAATAAACCACAGCTGGAAACTTTCAGAGAGTGTGAAGCCTGGCAGAGCAGATGGGGCCACAGGGCGGGGGGTACTGTGCACAGGCACGCTAGCACCAGTCTGAGGGGGTGTATGTTTGGGGCAGGGGCAGGAAGGGAGTGTTAAAGTAGGGCAGGAGCCACAATGCAGAAGGTGGCAACACTGTTCAGGGAGAACTTCACAAAGAGTAAGGGATATGAAGTCAGCAGGGATGGTGCAGTGGGATTTTCCAGGCAGAGGTGGTATTTTTTGTGCCTGTGGGTGGGTGCTGGCCTGCGGGGGAGAGGTGTGACAATACATTCGCAGGGCTGGAGGTGCGTGTTAGGTTTTGTAAATTGGTAACTCTGCTTCTGGATGTCTTTATGGTATTTCCCAGAGACAATGTAGATGGATTTACTCTTGATTTCTTGATGAATAACGAATTTTTGTAGCATCTGGCTTTCATTTCCCCCTCTCCCTACAATAAAAAGAACATGTTTAGGTGCCAGGTGCTTTTAGGAATGGAGCACACAGGCTTCCTCTTTGGTGATTCCCTCAGCCCCAGGGATCACAGCCGTCTCAATTAAGTGGGTCCAATATAGATCACCTCAACTTGTAATATTTTTACTGAACGTTTATTTACACAAGATTGGACTGAAACATGAAATACTGGACTGAAATACATCCAGAATGATTCAGCTTGTGTGTGGATTTTACAGTTCTTGTTTTGCCTTATCATAATACTCAAAATTATAAACATGGTTTAAATAAAGTTCAAAATTACAAATCTAAGACCTAACTTTAGGAAATTGGGATTTATGGTTCACTTGCATGATGCTGTCATTTTAAGAATACTCTCTGCAAGAGCATGTGCACCAGCCCCACGGCTCTTATAATTTTGATTATGCTTGTGACCACTTACATTACATTACAGTTATTTCTACCATAAAGATTGAAAAAAGCAGATGAGGAGGGAAAACATTGCTATAACAGCCAGGATAGAGTTGGCAGTTATATATTTTTTCACTCCTAAAATCAGTAATATGACACTGTTCCTCATTTAAAAGATCTCTTGATTTCACCTTTCCTTTTGAGGGGTTTGGACACACTGTGTCATGGTGTTTTGGAGGCAGACAAATGCCTGTACCTCTGGGCTGGGGTCTCCAGTGTCATTTGAACAGGACGTCATAATTTCCTCAAGGGCAACCATAGGACTCAAGGGCCATTCCTGCCCCCTAGGGCTTCTCCCCACCTTGCCCATCACTCAGTACCCCATTTCAGCCTTGACTGGGGTCCTCAGCCCACGGCCCAGTGATGCCATAGGGTGCTGGTCTCCAGTTCCCCACAGTCCTGTCCTGGTCAGCCACGGGCCTCGTGGGCTGATGTGCCAGCCTGGCCTCGGAGCATCCCCATCTCTGGGGAGATGCCTGGTGCCCCGTGACCTGCCTGTTCCCTCTCTGGAGTTGGGATGGGTGTGACTGTGAGGCTCGGCCCTGACTCCCTGGGACAGCCCCTAATGGTCCCAGGCCCCAGCAGCCCCAGCAGGATGGACCAACAGGTGCTGTGGGAGATGGACAGCTGGGGGACAGCTGTCAGTGGTGTAGCCCAGGGGCAACATTAGTGTCAGTAGCATTTAACATCATTAATGACCAGGACAATGGCTCAAAGCCAACCATGCAGTTCAAAACAGGGAAATGCCCTGGGGAGGAACAGCCCAACGCACCAGGGTGGGCTTTCTTGGCCCAAGTGGAAGGGTAGTGTCCTACCACAAAGCTGGGGAACATGTAGCTCAACAGGAACTTAACATGGTCTTGTAGCAGTCTCAGCTCCACATCTCCTTTGCAAAGGGTCTGGGTTCTGCAAGTATCACTTTTTTACCCACCAAAAAGAAAGAGAGATGTGGCAGAGCAGCTCCTACCCAGTTCTCTGTGGGCACTGATACAGAGTACATGCTCACTGATGAGATCAACATCAAGGACATATTCCTCAACAGAGTGCTGGATGAAACATGAAGCCAGTTTTGCAGACAGCAGAAAGGAGGACAGCCTCCCTGAGCAGCTTGAGGACAGACCAGTGCCTATTGCCATGGTTCTGACTTGTTGTGGAAAGACCATTCAGGAATAAGCCCCTCTTGGAATACATTGTGCCTTTGCTGATGCTAGAAGTCTGGAGAAAGAAGTCTGGATTGGGGCACCTATGAGAACAGAAAGCAAGGCTGTCTTTGCTGACAGCAGTGAAGGGGCCAGGGAACACAATAACACTTCCAAGGTGGGCTCTAAACAGCACTTAGCTGCGCGCCCAAAACAAGCGCTACAGCTTTTGGGGGTTCATATTGTGTTTAGACAGCAGAGACAGCTGTAAGAAAGTTTGGAGTCAATCCTGTGGTTCAGAAATAATGTATATATTGAGTATGAAGTAAAAAAAAACAGGTGTCAGCCCATTAGGTCTCAACCAATGGTATCTGCTTGCCTGCTAGTAACTCCATTTTAAGATTGTAATTTTGTGTTTGATTGGATCCTCCACCTGGAAAGAGATGTGAAGAGAGACTGACTGGCAGGTCCCTTCTTTCTATGAGGGAAATCGACCAGCAGCTTTTGCTGGCCCAAACGCCCAGGAGATCACTGCTGTGGGCCTGGGTTCTGAGGCTTCTGGCAACTCCCAGTTACCTTGGTCTGACTAGATGCATTACATCCCTGCTCAACTGCTGTACACACCAGCACTGAAACACAGAGAGACATCCTGAAAAAGCAAAGAAAAAGTATAAATTCAAGGTTGTGTTATCTGTTACTGATCTCTAAATCCACCTGAAGGAACTAAAAATGAAATATAGTGCTAGAAATCAAGGAATCCATGCAGAAAACCCATCTCTGTCACTAGTCTAACCCCAACCAAATGAGCTAGTTGAATGGCAACCAGCAAGACAAAGTGGTCCAGCTGGATTGTGCTGTTTGTCCTTCTCCCAGCTTTCTGTGGGCTTTTCCCACGTTGTACCTGCTAGTACAGAGTGTTATGCACTTTCTTCACATGTGAACCTCTTCCCAGAAACCACCTAATCCGAAACTCAGAGATGATCAGCTTACATTGCTCATCTGCAGCCAAGTCTTCTGCAGGAGGTTTCCACACAATTCACAGACGTGGTGTCCATGGGGGGCAGGGCAGGGCCAGAGCAGGTGCTGCTCTTCATTAACAAGCATCAGGAAAATGTACAACTTTGGGTGGCAGCATCTTGGGCAAATACTGAGACAGCAATTGAGATTCGCATCAGGAGAAGTCTCAAGAGTTTGGAGATACTGTTGCATGGACACGGTACATTTCACACTCCCTGGAAAAAATCTGCTGACATTTTCTGCTGGGGTGAGTTTGGCTGTTGCTTGCGTTTGGGGTTTTTTGCGGGCCTTTTTTTTTTTTCTTTCCCTTTCCCTCGGTGCCTCATTCTTTTGAGTTGTAGAGAAAACAGTTAATGTACCAGTCAACAGTGCTACAGCGTGTCCGTGGTTGTTTCCAGACTGTCTGCCTGCTTGTACCTTGTATGGAAGTACATGACATTACATCTAGTCAGTTGCTATTCCTTGTAAGGCTGGAGTTTATCATTAGTGGAGGCTTTATGCCTTAGTGCTGCTGGTGGATCCACCGCAGGCTGGAGCTGAGCAAAACAGAATCTGCAGATGAACAAGAGGTGGCAGTGTTGTAATGGAATAAAATTCTCAACAAGGAGCTGTCTCTCATCCAGGTGAGCTTCACTGTGATGAACAGGAGGCTGGATTATTTGATTTTGGGGACTGGATTATCTTTTTTTCAATAAAGTCAGTTGGAGCACACAGCTACACTTTGCCTGCCGAGAGGATCTGTGGCCCCTTACAACTCCCAGCAAGTCACCTTTAAATCTAGATCGCTGCAGGGTGCAAAGAATTCCCTTGCTGGGAAGGAAGGCTGCACAAAAAGGGGCTCAGGACCCGAGCAGACTCACCTGGGGGCTTCTGTCCCCCCCAGTCCCTCATCGCACCTGTGTGAGACCGTTTCAGCGCAGGTGTGGGCCTCTAGTCCCCAGCCCTGTCTCCTGGGGGCAGCTCAAACCTGTGCTGCAGGCACCTCGTCTCCTGCACGGACCCCTTGTCTGGATGTTGTAGCTTTCTCTCTAGCCCCATCTCCTCTGACCACTCTCCCTAGAAGACTCCGGGCCCGGTTCATCCCTTGCCGTCCCCGGAGCTGGGACGGACGCTGTGAGCAACGCCCCCTGTGTGGGTGCAGCTCACGTTCCAGCCGCTCGCAAGGCAGCGCGGCGCCTCCCGCCACTCCGCGCTGGCTGCGGCAAGCCCAACGGTGACTCAACGTGCACGGAGGGGCGGGACTTCCGGTGCAGGTGTACCGCTGCGGCCTGGCAGCCAATCACGACAGCAGACGTACTGGGAGGAGGCGGGACATGTGTCTGGCGGCAGTAAGTGCGCTCCGCCCTGGCTCCGGCAGCGGCGGCCCCTGGCGCCTCGGGCGCTGAGGGGTTCGGTGTGAAGTGGAGGCAGGCGCTTGCTTTTCTGTAAGCTGTAGTTCTCCTTTCCGATACTGATTTCAGTGTTGAGAAATAACTCCCTACTGCAGACACAGGACATAGCTTGAGAGAGCTGGAGAACGTGTACATGAGCCGTTACCCAGCGTCTAAGTGTTGAGCCTCTCCCTGTCGGGCCCTGGCAGGGCCGTGATGGGAATACGCCCTGGATGAGGCCGTGGGCCCTGGTGGGCACTGGGCAGCAGGGAACAACACCCTTGTGCTCAGGCAGCAGTGAGGGCCAGCGGCAGCCGGGGCGGTGCGAACAGGGCTCAGTTCAGAGAGCAGGAGGAAGGATTATCGCCTCTGCTCAGTGTGAGTCCCCTCCCGAGGGGACTGTGCCCATTTTGGGCCTCCATACACAAAAGTCATCTGCACACTGGAGGGATTTCAGGGGAGGCCATCAAGACAGTGGAGGCTGGAGATGGGCATCCCCAGTCACTAGGTAGGAATTGCACTCTTAAAAGTTCATTTTATTGATTATCCAGTTTTTATACTTTATGTTAGTCTGATTGACATATGTACACATATTGCTATTATAGTTTTGCTATGTTGTTACATGGTTTCCCTTCTAACCCCTGCCTACCTTGTTAGGAGAAATCCCTGCAAAAGCAATAGACAGGACTTTCTTAGAGATGGGCAAACCAAAATGTGCCTCTGAGATCAAAGGAAAGAATGAACAGGAGCTGAGACATCCTTGTCTTCCCTCACCCCTATCTGCTTTGCATTCCCACCTGCAGCAGCAACTGGTGTTTCCAGGAGCCAAGTGTCCTCTGCAGCAGGGGAGTGACACCCACAGCCTTTTTTGCCAGGTGCCAACACACCTTTGCTGCTGCGGAGGTGGGTGGAAGCTCTGCACTCCTTGCTGAAAAACATGTATCCAGGGCACAGCACTTGCCGTATCAGCATCCACCTTGCACAGTCTCCTCAGCATTTGCTTGTAACTGCCCGGTTACCCCTGTCCCTGTCAGAGAGGGACATCACGCTTTGTGCAGCTACTAGGGGGCTGAGAGCATGGCCTGTCCCTCTGGACATTTAGGCCATGTGCACATCAAACCTTGTGGTCTGCCAGGGTGTGAACCACAGCACAGCACCACCTCTGTGCCAGGGGGAGTTTGTAAATACCCATCTGTGGGGGTGTGTGTCAGGGACTGCCTGAGTTAAGTGCCAATGGCTGAAAGGCCAGCACAGTCTCCCACCCACCTGAGCTGGGCAGAAGTAGAAGTTGGGCTTCCTCTTAAGCAGCATCTTGGCTTTAGCCAACAAAAATGGTGTTCACACAGCCACACCAGTGCCGTGGACCAGCCTGATCTCAGACACCAACTCCATGTTTGGTCTGAATGCTCTAAAAGCAGAGGGGCTCTAGATGTCTACCACTGTACTTCAGAGCATAATAAGGCCTCCTGTATGTATATACAGGGACTATTTCCCTCAGGGTGAGGGGTTTGCTTAGGAAGAGGACCCGTTTATTCTCTTGCCAATTTCTGTGAACCTTGGCCTGAGTCTGGGCAGAGCCAGCTGTTGACAGGCAACCCTCTGCTTCCTGGCAAAGAGCCCTTCTTCTTCTTGTTAAAAAGCACCTCTTGCCCTCAAAATGTGTTTTATTTCCTTTGGTTCCTTAGACTACCTTTCTAAACATACTACATTATGAATGTATCCTTTGATTACTCATCATAGGTTAACATATACCAGTTGTGTTTTTATTTCTGTACTGCTTTTTAACATATGAAAGCAAAATTTATTATGCTAAATAACAGAGGACTGGGCACAAAGTAGGTACTTTGGAAGCCATTTCCTAATTACAGATTAACTTGAAGGAGTGAAGCTGTATAGCCAAGCATATTTTTTCCATGCCAGTAAAAAAAAAAAATTTCCACTGCCTTCAAACAAGAGACTATGGTAGTTAGATATGACACACAAAATTTCCTTTTAACTATATAAATCAGGGCTAAGAATTTCTGTGGAAAAAATCCTAGATGTTTGTCGAGGGTTTAGATTGCGGGGTGACAATAAAACCCTGGCAGATGTGTTGTTAACCCCCTCTCCCCACCACTTCCCCCTTTTTGCCCCTCCCTCTCCCCCCTTCCCACTCAGGACAGGTGATCGGGAGGGAAAGAAGGACAGAGAGTAGAGAGTTGGAAAAATTAAACATGTTTTACTAATGCTACTAATAAGAATAGAGAAAATAATACAAAATATACAAAACCAATCTTGAAAGCCTCAGCAACTGCAGAGCCGGCACCCAAAGTCCTGGATTGAACTCTGCAGCCAACCGGAGCTGGATTCAGTCTCTCACTAGGCCTCAGTTCGCAGGGACGACTAGCAAGGTCCTCTCCTAATGTCGGCCATAAGCAGAAGGGAAAAGGGAAAAAGGGACGAGATCCTCGTGATCTCCCACTTTTATATGAAGTATTCACGTGAATAGAATGTTATACACAGTTGGTCAGTTTCTTGGTCACTTGTTTTCTCGTCGCCCCTCTCGCGAGATGTCCATCCGTGCTTATCAATCAGCTTGCATTCCATTGCTAGGTTCACCAAAACACGTGTCTGGTTCTCCAGGAAAATGCAGCTAATATGAAGGCTTTAGCTGACAGGCAAAATTCACTGAAAGAGAAACTTGTTTTTAACAAAACCAGGACAATGTTGAAAATTTGTTAGAAATACACTTAGTTCCTCTAAATTTACACTGGCTTAGATACTGTAAAGGTTCTTTCATGGGATTTTTGTGGCCATGGCTTGGTTTAATGGCAAAAAAATGGTACTTTAGCATCTTTGATGAATATTTTTTTCTTGAACTGTCATCACCTCTCTTGGTATCCAAATTAAGAAAGTAAGCTACACTTCTAGAATATCTGAAGAAGACAAATGAACATGTGGACCTGATAAAATGCATCCTGGAGTCCTGAGGGCATTGGCTGATGTAGTTTCCAAAGTCTCTCCTTGATGTTTGAGATGTGGCAGTCATGTGAAATCCCTGGTAACTCGAAAAAGGGAAACAGCATACCCATTTTTAGAAAGGGTAGGAAGGAAGACCCCAGGAACTACTGACTGGTCAGCCTCGCCTCTGTGCTTGGGAAGATCATGGAACAGATCCTCCTAGAAGCTGTGCTAAGGCACATGGGGAACAGGGAGGTGAATTTGAGACAGCCAGCATGGCTTCACAGAGAGCAAGTCCTGCCTGACCAACCTAGTGGCCTTCTGTGATGAAGTAACTACATCAGTGGACGAGGGAAGAGCTACTGATGTGGACTATTGTAAAGCCTTTAACACAGTCCTCCACAACATCCTTCTCTCTAAATAGGAGAGATATGAGTTTGATGGTTGGACTGTTTGGTGGATGAAGAGCTGGCTGGATGGTCACATCCAGAAGTTAGCGGTCAATGGCTCAATGTCCAGATGGAGTTCAGTGACAAGTGGCATCCTTCAAGGGTCCATACTGGGACCAGTACTGTTTAACATCTTCATCAATGACACAGGATCAAGCACACCCTCAGCAATTTTGTGGATGACACCAAGCCAAGTGGTGCAGCTGACATGCCTGAGGGATGGGATGCCATCCAGAGGGATACAGACAAGCTCGATAAGTGGGCCTATGGGAACCTTATGAGGTTCAACCAGGCCAAGTGCAAGGTCCTGCACCTGGGTTGGGTCAATCCCAGTACCAACACAGGCTGGGGGATGAAGGGATTGAGAACAGCCCTGCCGAGAAGGACTTGGGGGTACTGGTGGATGAAAAGCTGGACATGAGCCGGCAATGTGCACTTGCAGCCCAGAAGGCCAATCGTATTCTGGGCTGCATCAAAAGCAGTGTTGCCAACAGGCTGAGGGAGGTGATTCTGCCCCTCTGCTCTGCTCTGGTGAGACCCCACCTGGAGTCCTGTGTCCAGCTCTGGAGTCCTCAGTACAGGAAAGACATGGACCTGTTGGAGAGGGGCCAGAGGAGGCCACCAAGATGACCAGAGGCTGGAACAGCTGTGCTGTGAGGACAGGCTGAGAGAGTTGGGGCTGTTCACCCTGGAGAAGAAGGTTCTAGGGGGATTTTATTGCAGCCTTTCAGTACTTAAGAGGGGCCAATAAGAAAGATGGGGACGGACCTTTTAGCAGGACCTCTTACAACAGGACAAGGGGTAATGGTTTTACACTAAAAGAGGGGAGATTTAGGCTAGATATAAGGAAGAAAGTTTTTTACAGTGCGGGTGGTGGAACACTGGCCCAGGTTGCCCAGAGAGATGGCAGATGCCCCATCCCTGGGAACATTCCAGGCCAGGCTGAACGGGGCTCTGAACAACCTGATCTAGTTGAAGATGTCCCTGCTCATTGCAAAGGTCATCTAGATGACCTTTGAAGGTCCTTTCCAGCCCAAATGATTGATTCTGTGAAAATACATTATACCATACCGTTCTTCACCACAGTCTTACACTAGAGGTCACGCTAGATGTGCTGATATTCCCCCTTCTGGAGCTGGAATTCTGGCATGATTCTGTGCGCAGGTCTGGTCTAAGTACATTTCCTCTGACCGAATTTCCAGAGTATTTAGTAAACAGCACATGACTTTCAGATACACTTTTCTGTGCCATATCATCTAGAAATTGATCTACTTTGTCCAAAAAAGATTTGTAGACCAATTACACATTTGTTCAGGTTTGTTGTTTTGTTGTGGTTGTTTTAACCTTCAGAATAGTCAGTGAGTTTAGGAATATTTGCAACAGCTTTTTAGAACTGTCCTTTACAAGTTTGCCACTTTATTTTTTCATCACCTTTTGATAACATTTATAAGGAATTAAAGAAACTGCCTCACAGAGTTAATTGAGAAATTCAATAACTAAGCATTAAAAGGTCTGTTTCAGTATCTTCCGTGCCAAAATAAAGCCTTTTTAATCTACAGAATTGTTTATAGTTGAATTCTGTTTGTGAATTTTGGCAATGACATTGGCAGTTGTTGTCTGCTTGCATTTAGCCATAAAATCTGTAACACTTCAGACCAGTGTGCACATCCTTGCCAAACAGAGATCACTGAGATGAGACTAATGATGACAATGGGGTGATGTATGAAACCAAATGCAACTAAAATTAATAATATAATTAAAGGCATAAAGGCAAATGAGACATTATAACTTTTTGTGTGCCATATCCATTGAGGATGCTGTACTGGCTGTAGTTTTATTATAAACTCATGTCTCATTTGTATTAATGAAATTAAGTCATCTGTACAAACTCCGGCAGGGGGAGGTATTTTTCTGCATTTGAGCAAATATTTTTAACCGTATTACTAAACTCACACGAAGAAAAGACCAGTACAGGCTAGGTGTTATGTTATTCAAGCTACTTTTTATAGCCAAAGATGGTGATTCTAACTCTTTTTAAACTGCTGAACCAAAGATGGATTAGCTCATTTATTTGTAGCAGTATTGTTGCTTCTTATATTCTTCAGAATACATTTAACATGTATTCAACTCACCTACTGCAAACTCTTACGCATCTTTTTATATCTGCACCTTGTGAATCTACATTTGATTCAAATTTACCTGTTTTTACTAATATCCTTATGTGGAAGTTATTCAAGACTCAGTTAGGAAAGGTAACAAATCTTTACAGATAAGCATTAATACAAATCTGGTAAATATGGTTATATGCATGTGCAAAATACTTGGTCTGACTTGTTCATTGAGAAACACATAGAATTAAACATACAATGGTGATCATAATGGAGGATTTTTGGAGGATCATTGCTGTGCAATAAGAATGGTATATGCTACATAATTCTGTAGGAGGATTTTGAAAAGCTGCAAAAATACACAGTTCTCTATCAACCTCTACAGCTGTTGAGTAGTAGCTTCTATAGAGAACTGTTTACAATATGCAATTCTGATTTTCTGTATGAGGTAATCAGAACAGAAAAAACATCATAAATTTAGGGACAGTTTAGGGGCTGTCAGTCCTCTTCCCTTTTGAAATAAGAGAACTGATCCACTGGTAGTTGCATCCGTTGTGCTTCTATTCAGATACTAGTGCTGTACCCTAACCAAACTGTGTATTTGTTCTGCTTTACATCTACTTCTGTCATTTCACTGCTGTTGCACCTTTTCTTGTGCAATTTACAAAGTGTTGGAGATCTGCAGAGCTCCTTGAGGATGTTCTGACTTCTGTTGAAGACAAGGTGAAAACTCCTTTTTGAGAAACTTACATGCTTCCTGGAAAGGTTGTGGTAGCTTCAAAGAAACACTAGGGCAAAAGTTGTTCAGATCGAAGGTTTCTGATGGTATTGTTAAAATTAACTTGTGAGGTATATATGGCTGTGGTAATTACTGCTTTCTGGTCTCGGCAATAGCCAGCTATTGGAGGAACATATGTGAGCCTTCAGGTTCAGATCTGGGGCAGGGGAAAGTGCACTGAATGGTGGATGAGTTTCCGGAGTTATCCAGAGTTACCAGCGCAGGGTTTGGCCTCTGTGCACCATGGACAAAATCAGGTGCTGGTTACTCTGTGGAGACTTTTGATTTTGAAATAACTTTGTCCCAGTTTTGGAATCGAAAAGCTAGTGGGAAATATGCTGCCCTAAAAAGCTATATGCTGGGAACTGAAGAGACATGATCAAAGTAAGCAGTAGGCATGAAATCACAGTCACTCAAATAAGCTTTCTTAACAGTAGTGAAGTTACAGACATTATGTCTTTACTGTTTACATCCTTCTTCATACTTTCCCTGTCCAAAGCAAAAGACAGTAGTATCAAAAAAAGGGTGCAATCTTGTAGCATCATTAGAGCAGGTCTGAACATTTGGATAAAGTGGCTGCAGATCTCTCCCAGATGAGGCTTTTGCAAAGTCACCCCTACTCAGAAGTAACACTGCACTGGAGACTTTTCATTCCACCCAAATTCTGGACGAACTTTTCTATGCCCTTTTGACCTGCTTTATGATCTCATTATGAGAATATGTTCATTCAAGCACTGTTAAATATACAGATGAATTCTTGCATCCTGTTCTATAAACTCAGCAGAAGATGGAAGCAGTGAAGTGTGCATAGTGTTTGTTGGGATTTCATTGGAGAATAGTTTAGCAACTGGCAATGATCACAACAATTTTCTGCATTATGGACATTATGCCTGAAAATGAGATATCTGTATAAGTGAGTAGGCAGGAGCACAGATTAGCAACTATCCAGCTGATGGTTACTTCAGTAAACCCAGTACTTTGCCTGAAGAGGTACTGCCTTAATTAAAATTAGTCCAGATGTACACTTTGAGGAGAACAACAGGCATTTAGACATAGACACAAACTATTTATTCTGTTCTTAACAATAATTTCTTCTGAATCATATGAATTTATTTGCCAGCTTTCTGCCTGTAAAACAGGGTTGTAAGAATGCTGACTTTATTCACAGAAATCGTAGCTACTCCTTTTTGTGCTGTGTAAGGGAATGAAAGAGGTATTTGTGCTTTTTTGTGTGTATTATGATTCAAGACTGATTTTGGACATAAAGTTAACTAAAGGATTACTTGGTGCTGTGTTAATTTTAGAATACATTAAGTAGATGCTTACCAAGATATTTCAGAGTTACTACTGTGTACACACACACGTACCTACCTATGAATCAATCAATAAACCTTTCTTTATACATGTGTGCACACAGGACAGCAGCAGACATAAGCAAGTTTCATCAGGTGATGGAAAAGGGAGAGAGAGCTTTGAAATAGGTTTCCTTCTGCACATGCCAACTTTCCTCCAGTTCCTTCTTGTTCCTGGGCAAACAGAACTACTTTCTTCAGTACCATTATTAACCTTGTCTTGTCTTTCCCAAGTAAGCCTACTTTTTCATCCTTGAATGGCAAGAAGTGGACAGTTTTGTTCCATTTCCTACCCAGTTATTTCCATTTTCCTTTTACCTACTCTCCCGTTAGGCATGTACTTCAGCACTGGAAAACTTTCCAGCTCTGAAAGAACACAAATGCAGCAATGAATATAAAAAGTGAGCTCCCACAACTTGAAAAGGTAACTAATCTTAATAGTCAGTTAACAGTGTAGGAACCATCTCTTAGAAATACTGCAGTTTATCCCTGAATGATTAAAGATCAGACATGCTCTACAGAGCTGGCAGAAGCCATGAATGAAACTGCTTCTAAGTACATCCAAAATACTTAATGCTAGAGAATATTTGTCAATGGAGCTATTGAAAACTGAGTATTTTTCAAGTACTAGCATGTGTATGCTCTTGGAAATAATCTAAGAAATGACTTGGTTATGAAAGAGAGTATTTTAAAAAACTATTACAAACAGCCAACCTAGATTCAAATTGATATATCTAACTGAGGTATAACATCACCTTGTCATCTTCTGTACTTTCAACTGCACTCATTTTGGCAGACCAACAAAATCTTTGTCATTCACTGAAAAAAATTACAAGGGAAGAAGCAAACAGTAGCTGACTAAAAGCTTTCACTGCAGTGCTTTGTTTGAGGAGCATTTCTTGGTTTGACTTCTGCAGGAGGTCTGTGTGCTATGGGAGGAGCGTTATAATCTCCCCCTGGCCTTTGTCTTACAGACCAATTTTGACAGCTATTCTTTAGACAAGGCAACATACTGAAACAAGCAGTTTGCTTCTATTTGTGCCATGATTACAGAAGTATGAAAGAACCGAAACCTTTTTTCTGTGCCTTTTCTTGCCTCACTGCATGTCTCAATTGCGGTAGCAGGGGAGAATAAAATCAATGCTACTTGCAACATGTAGTCCTGTTAAATCTGATAAAATCCAGCCCAGAGGACAAGGGCATCACTGGAGATACAAAGTTTCTTTGCATCCTTTTCCTCTTATTTCTGAAGATACTTTACTATTTTACAATTACCTTTTCCTTCCCACCTGCTCCTTACCCCCACCCCCCGCTATTTTCCTGTTTTGGACAATCACCTTTGTGCTGCATTTACACTATATTTCCATGATCACTGGAGCTAAGCTTGCCAATTGCTCTTGAATCTTGATGAGTAATGAAGGTCCGCCACTGGTCTTCTATGTGAAGTGCTTATGTGTTGAGTTCCCCAGCTCCTTCTTGGATGAATTCTCTCCTCTGGCAACACAGAGAAGCCTCCAAGTTCCCTCTACTGCTGTGTCAAAAGGGGAGAGAGTGTGTAAGTGCTAGTAGCAAGGCATATCTGTTAGGATGGTAAGTGAAGCACAATACCTGACCATTTATAAGGATCGTAGATCATGAAAGAGAAATTCTAAATCAGACCTCCTTAACAGCAAACATAATTCCATGACTGTATCTTCCTCCTAAACAAGGATGGAACAGTAGTTTTGCTGACAACAGCACGGTCAGAATCTCACCCCAGGCCCTTGCTTTCCTCTTCCTTATAATTCTGCCCAGTCTTGTATTTGGCAAGAAGCACGTGTATCATTTTCTTTGTTCTTGTTCAGCTCTTTTCTGCACCGTTTATCATTCTGAACACATCAGATGACCTTTAACATACATTTTAAATCTATACATGCACACAACAAGTAAACCAGTTCTCCTTTACCTGATCTGCACTTCTAGAGAGTATGTTTCTTATGATAGCACAGATATCATAATAAGATTTTGCCATAATTAATCTCTCTTCACAGAATATGCTTATTTCTATGTAGTTTGTTAAGGATAAGCTCAGCATTGTTTATGCTCTTTAGGCTCTACAGGTGTATTACTAAAACATTGCACTGTGTAAAGTTGGAACTGAAACAAAAAGTGTCAGTGCAGCTGAAACACAATTTTTCAGAAATCCCAAGTCAAAAATTTTCAGCATGTTAAAAAAATTTGAACTTCTTGGCCCAGTCCAGCAAACCTTAAAAAAATGTGAATGCTTCATAAGATGCTAGTTTTGGTTTGCAGTGTGTTCTTACTTGAATGAAATCCAGTTTAAAGCAGCATGCAAAAGGAAACACCTAACACACTAAAATAAATACCTAAACAGCTGCATCTTCTGATAAACTTAGGGAATGTATAATATTATATAATGTCAGATTATCAAGAAAAACATCCTATAACATGCTGTGTTTTGTAATGAGTACTGCTACTTACTGTCAAGTTAACTGGTTATGGCTTTAGTCCATTCAGTCAATACCCACAGCAAAACTTGTACATGATCTGCTGATGAAATGCCTTATTTTTCAGAATGAAGGGTACAGGAAAACTATAGTCTGCATGTCAGTACAGATCCAAGTACATCTTGCCTGGGTTGTTTAACCTGGAATCATCTTTTTTAACATCTTGAAGTTACAAGGTAGGAGTAACATGTTTGTGGGTCAAAGAGTATTTGATTCATGGAGTGGTTTGTTTTCTTAAATGTGACTCCAAATTTGAAAAGAAAAAACTCATCTGTCTGTCTTTGACCTATTACTCGACACTTAAGGATTCTCAAATGGAATTACATTAATTTTTTGCTTTTAAATTTGGAGTTACAATTTTCTGGGATTTGGGGTTTGGCTGCATTTTTTTGAGACCTATTATAATTTTGTTGGTTCATGAGATGACACACAACAGACTTAAGGCTCTGAAGCAGTTTTGGAATAGAAGAAGGCTGCCTCCCCACAATTGCAAGACTATTCTGAAGGTCATCAGTTTATCATAATGCAGACTATATAACTCAATGACATAATAATAAACAGAGCTCAAAATGAAAGGTCTGCCATGAAACATCTATGAAATATTAGTATGCAAATGTAAAACAACTTCTCGTTCTTAACAAACACAAAGGGAAAAAAAAACCCAACAACTACTTTCTTAAATAGTGCTATGACTTTTAAATATTTTTATCTGCACCTAAAATGATACAAAAAATACCGAAACCATTGCAGTGTCACATGTTTAGTGAACAGAAGTTGAAAAAACCACAAATAACTTTTGAAAATTTTGCAATTTTAGAGGAAAGGAGGGAAAGAAAAAATATTGTGAGTATATGTTACATTTAAGAATTGTGGCCAAAACTACCTTAGGACATGTTAACTATCCTTTAGACAGAAACTTTTATTTTGCAAGAGGTAGGACCTGTTATTTAGATGGTTATTAAAAAACTTGGTGCTTGTATTGCATTCTACATTCACTGCTTATTAGGAACAAAACCAAAAAGGTATTGCCTAGAAACTCATCAGCAAGGAAGTATATTCCCTGCAAATCTGCAGTTGCCAGACATAGAGATAGTAATTCCCTGGTCTAAGACAGGAGATGACAGCACTGTGCTGGGTTTGTATGCTGCTCCTGTAAGCCATAGCTGTTGTGGAAAGCACAGAAAATGTGTTTTCTAAACAGAGAAGCATTTGGTTTTGATGAATGCTGGAAAAATGAATGTATGTTTAAAATTTCAAAAGCTTAAGCTTTTAAACATTAAAAAAATACCAAAAATATAATAATTTTTTATTTTGATGACCAAATACCAAGCCTAAATTCTGTTGAATCTATTGAAGACAGCAGGAGTTAAATTCTATTAAGTTCAAAGTGTACACTGTCTGTTTAATAACCTACTTCACATACAGGATAATGCAATCTTCAAATCGGTGTGTTTTACCTGAACTTGACGACAGAATTTCTGTAAAAAGTAAGAAAACATGCAGACAGCAGGTCTGTGATATTGGATAAGCAAGTAAAACTTGCATTAGTAAGTACAAAGTATAACCCACTCTGTTATTTTCAGAGTTAAGATGATCCTGAGGCAATGCAAGAGAAATGTGGAACCAGTTCTGTTGTTAGCATTCAGATACCACACTGGTGGTATGATTTGCTTAGGACTGGAGCATTGTGTACACATGCTTTAATACTTGTTCCCTTGAAAGTGAAGACCAATGGTACTCTAGCACATTTCACTAAGCTCCAGCCAAAACAGATATTTAAAAGCTAGTAATACAGAGGTCCGAGTTATCTTTCAAGTGTTGAGAAGAGAGAGTTGTTGCTTTCAGATACAAGCATTTGATCATCTGTGCTTGTGAGGTTCTAGAGACAATACTGCCTCTACAGCAGTTACTTGAAGACTTGATTGCATCTAAAATGAAGACCAGATCATTATTGTTTTCATATATCAAACACCTTTCTCCAGTTGTCTTTAATTTATTCTAACAGATTAGATTGTCTTGATAGCCTTCCTGCATTTTTTTCCTTTCAGAAAATCAAGTAGGATTTATCTTATTATCAGAACAGTACCACTAATAAAAGGCCCAGTAACATCAAGCAAGGCACTCAATGGGATGCCACTTGCTGTTAGAGAGCAAGAAGTCATCTTACCACAAGAAAGTTGACAGCTGCCCTGTGGACCCATGGCAGGCTTGGGGCAGGAGGGGAGCTGAATTTTTAGTTGTGTTTGCATCCTGTGCCAAGAACGAAAGTAAATGTAACATGGTTTGGCCTTCAGGCCTTGTTATTTATATACCAGATTAACTTCAGCATGGATCAGTAGAGAATTCTGAATGTTTGCAAGAAAGATGGAATTTTATACAACTGTATTTAGTTCACTGCCTTATGTGATCATGAGTGCATTAGAATACTAAAATGAGAAGTTGATAGATTACCTGCGTGACTGGAGATACATGGCTTAAGTGTAAAGATGAAATAAAATTGAATAGTAGATAGCTGAAAGTGATAGAAACATTGAACTTGTAATCCTTTTGTTATGGTGGGTGAAGATACTAACCCAAAGTTAGGTTTGACAATGAAACAATAGTAAAATATTTATCTCTTTTTTTTCCATACACAGGTCAAACTCAATACTTGAGTGAGAGGAAGAGTTCTGAGTATAAAGGGACTACTACAAACGTACAGAACCTGGAATAAAGTTCTGCTTCATTATGTGTTGAGGCTTTGGTTTGGGGTTGGTTGGCTTGCTTGGTTGGTTTTGTGTTGTTGTGTTTTGTTTGTTTGCTTTTATTTTGTTTGGGTTTTGTTGTTTGTTGTTGTTGTTCATTTGTTTATGGGGTTTTTAGGGTTTTTTTTTCACAGTAGCACTACTACTCCTAATCAAGACTCTAGATTTAGATTCTCTAAGCAAAACTCTAATTTTGTGAAGCAACTGCTTTTGTAGAATATAAATACATGTAGCAATTTCATCATTCATGTAATTTACATTTTTCTTCAGGTACCCTGTACAGCAATCACAAGACGTTCTTAAAGATCAAGTTTTACTGTTTTTTTTTATTCTTATTTAAGTACTGGAAATAGATCAGTGAAATGCAGCTACAGCATTTCTTTAGTGGATGCTCATTCATTTTTTGACTACCATTGTATTCTCATTGCTCAAAACTCCTTACTAGATCACTCTTAACATAAAGTACAAACATTAAAAGTACACGAATTATACAATCAGAATTAGGGAAAAAATTATGTAAACACAATTACTGCTATACAGGCTGCTAACTGACAACTCATAATCTCTCTGCAAACAGGTACAGGTCAGGCAGCGAAACATTCAATTCTTTTCCTGTTCCCTCAAAGTCTCCCCAGGCCTCCCCAACTGGTTTCTTACTGCACCTCTACACTAACTTTTTCAGAGCAAGTTAAGCTGTTTTTTGTTTGAGCGACAGAAGTATCTTTCAAGTTCTGTCTTCCTTCGGCGGTTATACAACTAAAAAATGTGCGCCACATTGACTCAAAAGCAGGGCCAGAGAAATGGCATTTCAAGTTATCTATAAAGATTAAAGCTGTTCCAAATGCCCATTACAATGTAGAATTTCCCTCTGCCGCAAACAGAGAGGAAAGATGACAATATGTTGGCATAGCAGGTTTTTAGGTCTACAGCTATGCCAACATCTTGCCTCCCCTCCAGCTCTGCACAAAGGAACTTCTTGGAAATGGAAATGTATATGATTTGTTTGATCTGAAATAGAAAACCAAACTTGGGCAGAAACTTCACACTGTTATGTAAAACATCTGAATATCAATCTCACAGTACAGTGTACAGTAATCCAATGTAAGATGGTTTTTACCTCTCAGGCTATGAGATCTAAAAAAAAAAAAAAGCCCTGACAAAGGTCCCAGTTTTTAATTCTGTGCCTGTAACAGTTGCAGAGGATAGACAGTGCTTGCTTAACTATTTTTCTTAAAGCAATAATGTATCCAGGATTTTCCTTACCAACATCAATAAAATCCAAGAGGGAGGATGGTCAATCTAGAGCTGTATCCTATATACCGTAGTAGAAGTGTATTCTCAAGTGACTTTAATACTCATTTACTGGATTTCATCAATCTTTATCTGACAGTCACCTAAATTAAAAAAAAAAAATGCCAACGGAAGAGATTTAGAACAAAAACATTTGCTGTTATAAAAACATAAGAGTAGCTTCATTCATACTTAGAAATCACGCTGCCACCTTCTTGTAACCTATTTCCGTTTGCACAAATCAGAGGGATATTTTTGGGCAGCAGTTTGCCAAGGAAATAGATTTTCAAGAAGAAAGTGGTAGTCGCTACAAAAGCGGAGACAGTCTCATGCAATTTACTTTGACCACAATGCCACACTTCTGCTGTTTGGTGGTTGGTTTGTGGATTTTTAATTTATTTTAAACAAGCAAGGGATGGCGGTGACGGAGAAGATATTTGAATATATTTCTGTTACCATGTACCTGATGCTGTACAGTAGTCAAAATGCCATGACTGAAATGTAAGAGTCTAACATGTTTAAAGACATTTGATAACTGCATCTGGAATATGTTGACTAGGTCAGTCACTTACAACACCAAACATATGCATTACTGAACAGATGATGTTGTCAGTTGTCGGAATTGTCAACAGTGCCGTTAATTTTCATTTCCAAAGTCAGTATTCAAACCCGACATCTTAATGTTATATCAACATTGGGGCCTTTTCTTTATTTTATTTTATTTTATTTTAATTTTTCCTCATATTACTAGTGGATTTTGGGGGATGAGAAGATAAGCAAAGGAGAAGTTATTTATTTACATTGGCTACAGTATCTTTAAAAAAGACAACAGAATTAATGGTTACCAGACACCCTAGTAGAATAATATTTTGTAAATAATATTTGAAGAAGCTGTGTTCTGGTAAACCATACCAAAGTTGTGGTTGTTGCACAGCATAGCCTCCTTCAGGTGTTACTATGCTATCAATGATCAAGTCATTTAACTGTCCCAAAAGGGAACGGAAGACAGGAAAGGCATCTTTTCTATATTGCATAAATAGAATAGAAACCATTATAGAACTAAGCACTTTGTCACATTTCAAAATACCACAAGAGAACACCTTTTATTGTCCTTGTTAACACTTGTGTCTTTAATTATCATTACAATTAGCATGCAAGCTGTTGTTTTACACAATTGGAAGTCTGTTTATCCACCAGTTCTCTTGTAAGAAAACAGTGCAGAGCTGAAGACGTGAATGACACTACATTTTAAACAGGCCCCTCAGAATGATTTTAAAATCCAGTTTAAGGAAAAGCTCTTAAATCTACCATTTGGAAATATTACCAGGTAATTCCACTAGAATTTTCCATTCAGGTTACTATATCTCAGGATGGGAAAAAACTTTAGTTCTTCAAAATGGGAAGCAATTTGTAAGTTCAAAATGTTTATTTCATAAAGATTGAGGATATACAGAAAAACTTGTTTACTTGCCTATTTTGTGTTTGCTATGCCCTCCTGTCTTTAGAATTTAGGTTATAAATATATTTGAAGCAGATATGTTCATATACAACAATTACCTTATAGATCTCTTATAAATGAGCATGGTTGTTTAAACTTTTGCAATACCTCTACATTTGCTTAAGTTAATGTTTATTCCAAGACTTCTTTGAATTGAAAACTGCCTGTATTGGGGATCTGATTCCACAGAATGTTTGCATGTAAGTGTACTCGCATCACTAGAGGGTTTTTGTACTCTGACATGACACACAATAAACAAGAATTAAACTAAACAGCAGTGTCAGCAGACAAGATCAGGGTGTGTTAACATCGATGTTCTCTGACCTGCCAATCTGATGTCTCATACAATCACTTTTGTCCTAACAAAGCCTGTTGTTTTGGAGGGCAGTGTATGAACTGCAGCTTAAGCTGGACTTAGGCCAAGGGAGACATTATTTCAAAGCTGCATATCCTAGCTGTGCCACTAACCCAAAGAGTCTGGATTTGGCATAGTGTGATAACCCAAAATCTAATCAGTTCAAACGACTTGCAAGACCATGCTTTTCAGTAATAATGGGATGGAAATTAACGTCCCGTTTGTGAATCTGAAAAATCCATTGCTTAAACTGAAAGCAGAGCTCTGTAAAGCTTGCAGAACTACCGTAAGTAGCTTGCAGGACAGGGCAATTCTGACAATCTGCTGATAAAGTACCATTGCTGCCACAGTTCATTTTAGTCAAAGTTTATTGTGAACGAATAAAGGAATCTGTAAATAATCCAACATAATTAATGGTTTTTTGTAGATTGTATAGATTCCTCCACAGAGCCTACTTGCTGACAAGACAAACAGATTAGCTACTTGGCAATACATCAAATGCCATCAAATGCACAAAGCAAACCCGCTGTTGAAAGAACTATTTTCTGATTAAGTAGAAACTTTAATTGTAACTGATAAAAACAGAGGTGGGATGGGCGAATGCAGACAGTCCATTTCTCCTAACGATTTGCTAACTTAATTTGTACTATCTGTTAAAGTTCAGCAGCAGTATACAACTTCTCTTCAGTATGGACAGAGAGGAAAGCAAACAGGCTGCAGGCTGACTTAATTTGATGCATTGAAGCCTGTCCCACTCTCAGACTCACAGCTTTCAAACATGCTTAAACGGGAGGAGGGAAAAGAGACAGCAAAAGTGGTTGAATCAGATGAAGAATCAGCACCTTGCAGAAACAAAGCCATAGATATAAGAAGATCTTGAAATAAAGGCAAAACTTTCCATGAACATTGCAAGCTAAGCTTTTGGGAAGTGAGAAAGGAAAGGAGAAGTAACGATTGTTGATACTGATTCACTGGGAACCTTGCAGCAGAGAATGCAAAGATGCCTTCCAACCCCCAACATCACCTGCTTATTGTGTATAGACCTGCTCTGAGCAGGTTTAGACAACCAATATTTAAAGTGCTGGCAGCTGCCTGGAGCTGCTTCTATGATAGGGCTCCCACTGTCAGAACCAGTATCTGCATTGGTGTTAGCAGCACGTGTGAGGGAAGCATCACGAGCGAGAAGGCACCCTTAGGGGAACAGGTTAATCCCTGTAATTATGCAGGCCTGGTAATGTAAAGGTCTGCAAACAAATTCTGAAGTTATAAAACTGGGAGTTTGGGACATTCCCTGAAGGATCTTTGTTTTAAAAACAAGTATTTTGGCAGCCTCTGACATGCATTATCCATTTCAGCATATTTTCTCACTAATTATAGGGAGACTGCCTAATTTCCTCGGAATAATAGCCTGAAATTTCTAAAGATAAGAGTCTCTCATAAATTGACTTAATTGCATTTTAATTAATTTCTATTTATTGCACTGGCTAAAGTATTTTTTTCCCCATTAAATGAAGAATAAGCACATTTTTGAAGGAAATAAATACTTTACTTCAAGGAGACAAACCCAACATATGCACACACAATACTACTGAGGAGGCACACTCTTAATCCTATGGGACTGAACAATGAGGAGATGCTCCAAACTGTAAAGAGACCAAGGCCAAAGACTTGGCAGCTCTCTTGTGGATTTGTTTCCCAAAGAATGTTTGGTAGGTTGCTGAAAATCTGAAAACATTCTGTACCAGGAAGAAGATGGAAGGAATGAGCAGGCAACCACTTTCTATCAGACTCTGCAATTGCAGTTCGCATGAAAAGTTTTCTGCAGCAGCTGGAAACAGAAAAACATACAGTTGATCAAAATACTAATTGTGGAAAAACTCAGGTGTTCTCAACCCTAAAAAAATATATAAATAGATTCATACCTGTTCCTCCCTCACACCACATTACTTGGCCATAGAGAATTGTATAAATTATTAATCCAGAAATATTTATTCACTTATTGCAGTATAAACCATTATTACTTCTAATTGGATTTGACTGAATAGAACAACTGCAGGATTCTTCCATACTAAGTCTCAACACCTATGAGATTAATCCAGAGACTGATCCACATCATCTTCCTGCATGATCTCAAAGGATTCACCAGTTTACGAAGTCTGATGTAAAGATTCCATTAATTTCTGTGGGGTCTGAATTGAGCCTATTGGGTCTTTGTGTGCCTTTTTTGTTGTTTTGGGTTTGGTTTTTTAGGTATGTCTTGCTTTTGCATCTATGAAATTTAAAAATAACATATGTATATATTTTACTGTGCAAATTTTTGTGTGTCTTCACATCTCCATGTTCGAATTGGCTAAGGCATGATGATTCTGACCTTTCCCCATAAATTAATATACCCATCCCTCTGATAATTATTTAGCTGAAGCTAAAGAAAATTTAGAATTACTTTTAAAAACTTTAGTCTGAGCTCCTTTCATTTTTGCAATGGACATTATTTCAAGGGCTGAACTAGTCTCTCTAACATTGTAATTTCTGTCCTTAAAAATATCCAACTTTTTGTGAGTGGTTGTGGGAATACCAGAGATACATAGTATAGATGGTGTCTTTTGAGAAATGTTATCTTTCTCTGGATACTGAAAAATGTGTTGTTTCAAAATGAGAGATTATCTGGAAGATGCCAGACTGAAGCACCCCATGGAGGCCTGGTTTATCAGATTTTGCTGAATTCTAAGCCTCTGGGAGAATCAGCAATCTTAAAGGTGGCCCCAGAACCAAGGAACTGAGGTATGTGAGTTGGGTGGGTTTGAGCATTTAGCTACACAGCACTGAACTTGGACCCCTGACCTCATCTGATAATGAATGACTCTCATTTAGGTGTCTATTTCTAACTATTCACCTTCAAAAAGTACTGACCTGTGAGTATGTTTAAAGAAAGTGTAACTTCCATTTAACTTCTTTCACTTATGTTCATATTCATGTAGATATGAATAAAATACTCATTTTAGCAATATTTTAATTAAGCCATAGACTTTGCCTGTTCCAGTGGTAAAGTCTGCAACATGAAAAACTTAGAACCATATTGCTTATGAATTAGGCAGAAAGAAAAACAACTTCAGTTGAATTAGCTAGAACTGGAATGCGCCACATATAAATAGCCAAGATATCCCATGCTACAGAAAGTCCAATACTTGCATACTCCTTGCTTATAAAAGAAATACCTGTGATTTTGATGTCAGCCTTTGCATTAAAAAATATTTGGACTGAAGCTATGCGTTGTAAACTTCACTGCAGGTGGTGGATGCAGCTCCTCAAATAACTTTTCAACTTGTATCTAAAATGCATTCATTGTGTCAACTTTTAAAAGTTAAAAATAGTACCACACTTTCAGATATTTATTTTTGTTTACCTAGAAAGTCATCATACCTGTTATCCAAAATTGAACTACAAATTTATAGGAGATACCACTAAAGTAAATCACACGATTAAGCAAGAAAGTAAACATAAAAATATTCTTCTAAAAAATTCAATCAGCAATTTTTTAAGATCAAACACAGTGATAACCGCCACCAGTAAATCTGGTAAAGATGTTTATCACAATTATGTAAAATTTCTTGCCTGTCTTTAAGATTAAAAAACGGATACAGCAGGAAGAAGTTTGGAATACAGGGTCCTTAGATTTCTCAACCCTGTATCTGAATTCTGAATCAGTGTTATGTGAACATCTCCTTACTGGATGTAAAAACTCTAAACACCCCAATTATTTAGCAGCTGAGAATTCAGCTTTCTGGGCAAATGAACATTTGCCACTGACTGTTTGGAAGCAAGGACAGATTAATGCTTATATTTGGAAGGCAGAACATGAATGAAAGCACAATCAGGTAACAGTATTCCACTTCTCTGTGTGAATTCTGTCCTTCCAGCACACTCTCTGAGGCGTTAGAATGTCATGGGAAAGAACAGATTCACGGGGGAAAAAAAAAAAAAAAGAAGTAGCAGCTCAGATTCTCAGAGTATTTTTCTTTCTCCAGTAAGAACTGATTAAGTCAGTTAGCTAATGTGTAGCCAAATGCAATAAAATGTATCTTAAATAAATAGCTAGAACTCAGGTCAGTGATGACGGGAAATTCTACAACCTTTAAATAGGAACAGTGCATTTTAGAACCTCATTTAAATTTAGCTTTGTCCCCGAAAGACTCATTTTAATAAAGAAAAGAATGGGTGTGATTTTCTTTCAGGGGTATCTTGTGTACTGCTAGTACAGGCTTCCACAGTGACGGGGATCTAATGGATAGGTTCTCTACAAATTGCTGACAAGATAATCATCTTTCCTTTCAGCTGGGAACAAAGTTTGGTATAAATGAGAGATAACACTCAAGTGGAGCAACAAGGGCAAATGCTGTTTTGTGAAAATGTAAGCCAACTACATACTTGTATATTCCCTATTGGCAAAGAAATAGCCTTGGCTATTTCCTTTATTTGTTCAAAAAGACTAAGATGAAGCAGTTCTCAAGGCACAATGGAAAAATTAATATGTGCTGTAGCAATAAGAAAGTGTTACCACATTGTCCTGTTCATGCAAGTAACTTTGTTACTACTGCTGTCCTAAAAAGAAAATCCTCACTTCATATGTGATGGTGTAGGATGCAAATGCTGAATGGCCACAGGATATGGTGAGATACTTGACAGTGGCTTTGATGTATAAAATTATATATAACTGCACCATGATGTATCACTACTGAACTAAGGGCCCAACTGGGTCTGGACAGCAAATTAAATGTGTACCACACCACTCTCTCACCAATATGTTGTGATAACTAACAAAAGACATATAAAGCAAAGAACACAGTAATTTGTTAAGAATGTCTAAGCCTTTTATTATTTCTACCTTGTGGGTTTCACTTGGAACGTACTATAAGGCATTTATAAAAGACTTGCACGCATACGGTGGCATTAGTTATTTACCTTCTGCTCCTCCCCAGTTAACAAATGAATGACTAAGCCTGGAAATACAAATTAGGTACATCAATATGAGGTATAAATTGCTCTGCAGCTCACAGTCTCTCTATTGTCCAAATTATTCAGCCTGTTTTTTCCATTCAGTGTACAAACCAGAAACTGATTCCTGAACATAGGAAAGCACTGAAGTTGTCAGAAAAGCTACTGCAGTGTAGTCCTCAGGCTGGTACACAATATACATCAAGTTACCTTTGCATTGTGATAGTTTCATATTAGCTATAGCATTTGTGAAACATGTTAGTACTACCCACCAGATAAATGATTGTTGCCACCTCTTCTAGTTCATAGGCTGGGACTTCCAGAACTGCACACTGTTACAAATGAATGCAAAGATGGCACAGACATCTGTCTGTCCTATAAGGAGTCTGAGATTTGAAAACACATGAATATTCATTAATGATTTTGCAACCAACATTATTTTTAATTAATCTGGTTAGGAAATCAATTATTGTGTTTTTTGCCATTTAGTTTTACTGCTTCTGACCCTATCTATCTGAAATTCTCTGTTGCACTTTAAAGAAAGGTGTTAATTACTATTCCTGGGTAACTTGTTACAGGGGGAGGTGTCTTGCAAATGTGTTGTTGCAATTTAAAATGTTCTTAAAATAGCTGCCTGTGGGCAGCCTGTTCCTAAGTAGGTCTAAGAAACACCAAGTAAAGCTCCCTACTGTGTCAAGAATACCTTTATTGAAAATAAATTTGCAAATTAACTGGGGTTGATCTGGATTTCTGATTTCTAAGTGTGGTTTAATCCTACTCCAGGCCAATCTATGGAAGTTTTGTTTTTCAATTTAGGGCTCAAACCTTTTCAATTCACTGCATAGAAAGCTGTCCAATGTATACTGCAGCCCTGCCTTTCTATCCACTCATCCCACGACCTACATTTCAGATGCTGCCAGTAAAGACAGGACTGTTTATTGGAAACTTAGGTGAATCAGTGATGGTATTCTGGAGACACATAAATTGTTGTGGGAATTGTGCATTTTCTTGTATTTTCTGGTGTGTTCCTGTTCTTGTTTTGGTTTGGGTTTTGGTTTTGTTTGTGGGGTGTTTGTTTGTCTGTTTTAACGTAGAGGTTTTAAAGGCAGTGGATATAGCTTAATATCTTGGCAATTCTGAAGCAGAATCATAGTGAAAGGAAAGGTTTAACATGATTAGCAAAAAAAAAAAAAAAAGTTTGGTTCTTGCAGAACAAGTTAAAGAACCAATCCCTCTCCCCAACTGTTTAAACCCAGCAGCCCCTAAAGAATATGTTTCTGAGGAACACAGGTAGTGTGTGTTGTGGATATATGCCCTGAATCCTGTCTACCATGCAACAGCAACCACTGCAGAAGAATTTCCAGAGGGAACAATCAGTCATTTCTACTGGATGGTCCCTTGGGACGTCCTTGCTGGAGAAGACCCGCTGAACTCACCTCCAAGAGGCAAGCGACGTCAAGACCAACACAGTCATGTAATAAACTTTACTTTTTCAGAAACATGACTAGATTTTTATGCTCAATAACTGTTTTCCAGAGCATTTCTGAGCATGACTATTTTTGCCAGAATAATGGAATAATGTTTTAGCAGTTAATTAACTGCTTTATTTGTCACACCCAGTAACAGAAGAAAGCCTACATAGCTCTGCCAGGGAATGTTAGCCACTAAGTGGGTTTTTGAAAGTAACCCCATGGAACTCAATTGCTTATGTGGAGCTATCTTTTATTTTTAAGTCTACTTGAGTAAATCTAAAGAAACACATTGACTTAGTCATTGTTTGGTTCTTCTGAAATTAGGGGAGTTACCATTATTGGAATATTTAAATTCTGAGATAGAAAAATGAAACCCACAAAAGAGTAATTTTAGGCATATATTTCATGTTTTTAAAAAACCCACAATGGATAGAAAATTTCTCAATAATTTTATCCTGTATTGAAGTGGATTATATAAGTGTACACAGTCACAGGAAGAAATAGCTTCTTTTTTCTCTCTCTCTGAATTCTACTAATTAATTAAACCAGGATTTGGTGGTCCTAGGATCTCCATTAACAGATTTCTAAACACCCTTTTTGTGCTGTAGTCATGAGTTCAAGAAAAGAGACATCTTACTAGTAATCATTGATACTGTGTCTACTTAAAATAGTATAAATATTGATGTTAAACTCTGGTCTTATGGGTTTGTTTTTCTCTTTTTTACTAATTTTAAGTGCCAATGTAAGTTTGTTAGATTGTGCAAAGAAGCTTTAAAATGCATTCGAGACTAATAGTTCACTGCTCATTTACTCAGTTTTAAAAATCTGGCCATACTTTTTTTACCCTCTGTAATTTTCACCTCCTGGTTATCTTGAAAATTTGTTAATACTATTTCTAAGAACAATTGCTTCTTGTATTTTACTACATGGCTACTGCATTTTTCTACATTGGCTCAATTCCTCTGAATGTCAGGAGGACTCCTTTTGATAACCAAGTCTGTGGAAATGACTGATGCATAGTACCTTACCAGACCAGATCTCAACAGTTAATCGTTTTCTTCCAATATGAACTTAGTTTTTTAATTCACTGACTTTCAGAAAGAAATTTGCCTTTGTATTAAGAATAGTTTCTAGCTATATGCTCACATAATGTCTTTTGAGAAGTTTTCTACTTTCTACAGTCCATTCAAAAGGTTGTGTTCTGGGAAATCAGTAAGTGTGGTACATGAAAGGACAGACTTTGCTCTGCTTGTTGCAAAAGCTGCAAGGTGTGTGTGAATTAACTGTAAGAATGAGAGGAAGGAAAAAATATATCTTGCTGTACAGATATTGAAAGCCTTCTTGGCAACAGGAATTCCTTCTCGAGCCTACATTTCCTATGCAAAGCAGGGATTCTTTCAAACTACTTGCAAATGCCTACTAGTTGTTAGCACTTTGTTTTCTGAATAGCCAGGATGAAATACACAGAGACAGAATAACAGGTGTGAGGAGAAAGAAGCTCTCTGCTTTGCTGCAGACCCAGGTAAGATACCCAGAGCTAACCGTATCTGACCATATTTGCGCTAGTACCTACCCAAGATTTGCAGGCCTTGTGAAATTTTATTAGCTTGTTATGAGACACTCAGAAATAACACACAATGTTTGTAGTAAATCTACATTTAGGAAGGAATTTTGAAGATGGTCTTTGGTGCACAATGGATAAAATTAAATAAAACCAGAACCTGATTAAATAAATCAGGCCAGTGATATTAAAAAAAAAAAAAAAGATAATAATTATTTCATCAAATTAAGGTGGGACTCCAATAGGTAAAAAAAGCCAATTTGTAGCAATTTCAAGCTTATCAACACATATACAGGCTTATAATGCATGTGCGCGGATCCAGGGCAGGAATAAAACGAGTCTGCCTGTGCAACAAATGCTGGTATTTATTAACAAGAGTCCTTGCCTTTGCTAGTCACAATTTTATTTTATTTTATTTTAGTCACAGCAGAGAGATATTATTTTTTCCAAAACAAAATAGCATCTGGCTTTTAAAACTTGTCTCAATGTATCTACTACACTGAAAATAGGCAGCAGAAGATAAAATGCCAATAAGAAAGATTTACTCCTTCATCTGCCCTGTTCTCTAACTTTTCATAGCTCCTTCCCATAAAGACATTCCTCCTACCTCTAACCTTTCCTCTGATGGGAAGTTCTCACAGCATCTGTTCATTTGCCAATCATGCAGCATCAATAACAAGTAAGGGAAGACCAAGGCACAGAAGAGACAGCCAGAGCTATTCCGAGCTGCACCCAACATTAAATTCACCTATATTGTATAGGCAAATTCTGTTGTCTTCTTCCCTCAACCCCCTCAAGGAGCAACCAAACCCACCGTATTGTTCTCCACTGGACTGTATTTTTATTGTGGGGTTTGAGTTGTCATGAACAAAACTTTGCTTAGATTCCTTAATTCTGTCCATCCTGTAACTCTCCCATCCTCCAGACACATTATGTTTTACATCATGGGAGGGGATGCAGCACCTTGTTGTTCTGGCAGGAACTTTACCGTCCTCCCTATTGATATCTAAGGAAAAGTAGCGCTGCTTAACTAGTAGTTTCCTGAGCAGACACAGTGAAAGCGACATGGATTGCTGAGATAAATGGAAATAACACAAGAAATGGAACACCTAACTAAGATAACAATTAGGATTTACACTTTTTTTTTTTTTACTGATAAATAAAATTTATTTCATTTCTTCCAGCTGTGTGCTTTCTCCTTCCATTCACAGCTCCTTTGTGCAATGCTCTTGCACTAAGAAATAAAACAAACAAACAAAACCAAAACACCCCTAACTGCACATACTAGAACAAACATCATTCCTGTGTGTAAGATTTCAGAGTTGTTAAAAGCCTCCAAAAAGATAGCAGCTTGCTTCATTTCTTAGAATAATTTTCATCAAACACAAAGAAAGGGAAACTTGAAGACAAGGGACGGCTCGAATTGAGCCAGAACCGGGTTCCTTCCCGTATCTCAGGACAACAAAGCCTCGCTTTTTGCTGTGTGGCCGAGCATCCCAATACACCAACACACACCACCATAAAGCAAAAATCCTGATTCTATTCCTAGGCTAGAAACTCTCCTGTAACTCCAGAGTGCGCTGCAAATATGTAAAGCAGCCTGTTTGATTTCTCCAAAATCTGAAGTCAATCGTCATGCTAATACACTTCCTTTTAACTTTTAGGTTGTAGCCAATGTTTACAGCTACAAGGATACTTAAAGATTTCTCTTTTTCTACACACTGTTAAGCTATTGCCTACAAGGAGTGGACTACTGCCTTGAAGACAACACTTACATTGTTTTGCTCAATAGCAAAATTCCACTTGACTTCAAAGATGTAAAGCTCATTCCCTATGAAGCAAAGTTTTGTTGAATCAAGGATTCAACCAGAAACTGGACAATTATAATTGCCTATCTACCTTTTCTTTATTACTCCCCAGACCAGATGCGGGAAGCAGTAGAAAATAATCCATGGCTACATATAAGCATGGTATTTGCTTTAGAGTCAGGATGTCCAATATCAAGGAATTAAAGATTATGCCTGTTCAGAATAGACTTCGGCTAGTTAGGCTGTATAGAAGTATTATTTATTTTTTCTCCTGTTTGTACATAATCCTACTGTACATAAGCTTAGATGCTCCTCAGTGTCAGAAGTTACAGAAATCTTTTGTTTTTAAAAATGTATTGAGAAGGTATTTTATTAATCACTAGCACAAGTTCTATCTTGAAATAATCTGTAAATAAATCCTCTCTTAAAACTATGCAACCCTGAGCACACGTGCAGGGCAAACGATCCTGTCTTGGTGCTACTGTTTGATTTTAAGAAGTCTTCTGAAAAACTAAGTTAATGGACTTCAACCGATGTAACACCAAAAGGAAGGTGGACGATGAGATTACACTGCAATACCCTTCAGGGGCTCCCCTTGGTACAGAAAATGAAAATCAAAGATTTCAGCAAACCACAGGGTGCAGGTCCATAGTCTCTGCCACTGTTTTGCTGAATTAGAGATGTCATCTGACACAGACAACAGTGGCAATCTGTGAGAAATGTCTCAAACACACTTACACAGAATAATTACTGCCTTGGAGGAAAAAAAAAAAAGGGCACGTTGAAAATTTTTACTAAAGAAGTTAACTGACTGAAAGAAGTGTCTATACAGAGAAACAACAGCAGGGAAGAGCAAAATTTTGTATTGTTTACAAATTTTTGCTTAGTAAGAGCATAGCCTCCAGAAATATGTTGTATTGTGGCCTGACCTCCCAGCGTAAGAGTGAAAGGATTTGGTTAAACACGACAAGAGGAGCCCTCGTGTGAGTAATAACTTCCATGTCTGACAGTATCTGTAGGAAGAGATACTTCAGAGATCGGCACAGGGCTAAACATAAGTATGAGATGAACCAGTATGTCTTATGAGTAGCGAGCCGTAAAATATGATAGTTGGCCTATGAAGGCATTTACCTTAAACCAGACCTGAGAACCACGGCACAGTGTGCCTACAGCTTTACTCCTTTTCCCATTCCTTGTGTAAGATAAATTAATACTTTAATCCTTACTGTTCCCCCTTGAAGCACATCCCAGCTAACCCGATACCCGTTTCACGTTAGCGCAATTACTCTTTAGCAGGAACGCGACTTTTAGTACTTTGACTCTCGGTCGGTGAAAGGAACCACCCCCCCGGGGGACCCCTGTGTAACCTCATCTGGGTGTTCCTGCTCCGGCGGGGGGGTTGGACTAGGTGATCTTCCGAGGTCCCTTCCAACCCCATACATTCTGTGGTTCTGTGACCCGAGAGCCGTTGCCGCCGGCGGGCCCGGGGACACCTTCTCTACTCACCTCCGCCCCGCCGGAGCAGCCGGTGATCGCCCCGGCGACCTTCCCGCCGGCTCCCCACGCCAGGACAGCGAGACCTCGACTCGCGTCGCCTCCGGCCGCGGGTGCTGACAATGGGCGCTCGGGTCTCGGCCGTCACCGGCCCGCCGGGGCCGCTCTTCCTCCGGGGACACCGCGCTCCATGCCCTCCACACCAAGCCGGCCCCCGGCAGGGCCGCCCGACGGCGGGTCTCCCCACACGGCTCACCTGTGGCCGCAGGAAGCGAGGTTGCTCCCGCCCGCCACGGCCCCGACCCCCTCAGGGAAGCCCAAGCCCCACGGTCGCGCCGCGCGGGCAGCACCGCCTGCCCCGGCCCCGCCGCGCGGCCCCGTCCGTACCTGCCGCGGCGGCCGGGAGAGCCGGGGGCGCCGCCGTCCCCGCCGCCGCACACCTGCCGCCGCCGCCGCTGCTGCTGCTGCTGCTGCTGCCGCCGCCGCGCGGGAGCAGCCGCCACCGGCCCCGCGCGCTGCCCGCGACCGCGGAGGGACACGCCTCGCGCTGTGGGACGGAAAGGGGCGGGAGGGGGCGGGGGCGCGGCGGACGGCCCGGGTGGCGCTGGGTCGGGGGTCGGCCCGGGTGGTGAGGGGCTGCCGGGTCCGTCTGGGCTGCCCTCGCTCTCTTCAGCGTCTCCTCCGCGTCCTGCCGCCCCCGTTCGCTCCCGCCGGTCGGTTTGGTGGCTTTTTCGTCGTAAGCCGCACTGCGTCCCCAGGTGTTATCTCTCGTGCGCCGTGTCACGTCTCCTGTGGAGCTAAAACGGGGTCCACCGAGGAGGCTCGTCCTGAAAACACCTTCTCCGAGAACCGACACCCAGCCCCGCACCGGCACCGTGTTTCCTCCCGCAGGTCCGGCCGCAGACCTCTCCCCCGCTTCCCAACCCGCCGGCGGGTCCCCCGGGCACTCAGGACCGCGGGCGAGCGCAAACGCCACCACAACAGGCGTTCGGGCTTCAGGGGTTGCGCTGTGGACAGGTGTTGCACCCTGTGCGACAGCACCTGACAGCCGGTGGAGCAGATGTGCTGCAATGGGCTGACAAACTGTTCATACAGGTGGTGTACACATGCACAAGAACACTCGTACTCTCAACTATAGATACAATTTTAAATAACACAGATCTCAAGCACAATCTTTTCAATGTTGAATGTTAATCAGCGTTTGCCACTTTCAGTTTCTCTTAGGGCAACTAGCAAGATATCAACAGCACTGCTCCTTTCTACAGTTCTTGCGCTAGTAAAGGTGGCCACGTAGTTTGTTTGTTTTAAACTGAAATGTCTTAAGTTCTGTACGTGCTAAAAACCATTTCTCCTCAGACCTGCCAGTACGGTTGGGAAATGCGGACATATTTTGCTACTTGCTGCTTGTCATGGCTGAAAAGAAGCAGCAAAATGCAAGATTAAAAATAATAATAATTTTTTTTAAAGTTAGGTACAATTGATTAAGTAATCCATTGGGCTGCTTGAGAATAAAGCTAGTGAATGCCTGTGGAATGAAGCAGAGAGACCGGTGGGTTTTGTACCCTGTTACCCAGGAAAAGGGAACCCTTATGATTTCCCTCTGTTGGTGTTTTACTCACAGTCTGAGTTGGAAAGCTTGGGTTTGAAGCTGCCATACAGAAAAGCTGAAAAAAATCCAAGTGTGACCTTCAAAGTAAGACTTCTACTTGAGGTAGTCAATTCTGAGCTTTCATTTCAAGAAGTACATAGGCATAGATTAAAGAGAAGCATGCTGCTAATTAAAAATCATGCTAATTTCTAAATTTAACTGCATTTACTTCCAATACATGCTACTATAAAGCAGTGATTAGGCAAATATAGTTTTCCTTATTCCAATTCTGTTTTGTACTCTTATCAAATCTTTGTATATAGCACAGTTAATTGCATAGTGCCATGCTCTTTTGTACAGTGTTCTCACAGCAATTTGAAACATTCTTTTGAAATTAAAAGAAGGCAATTGTTAACCCACAAAACTGACAGAGCAGCTAATGAGATAAAATCTTCAGATGCCTTGGTAAGAGGACTTTCAGTTATGCCACATGTGGACTGCTTTTCCTTAATGCCTTCTGTAAGACATAGTTCAGTGGTCTTCCAGAGGAGATTTCACTGACTCAGGATAGCCACTAGTTCCATGCTTTTTCCTTTGCAAAACAACTGGCCACAGATTTTTTTTTTCCAGCCATAAAGTTGTGCCAGTCTTAATCACGTATATGCTACAAAAGCAGGCCCTCATCACATCACTCCATCACCAAGCAAGGCTTAGACAGACTGCCCAGCACATGTAAAATCCCTTTTAACCTGTGCCAGTGCATTACAACCCAGTTCAGTCTGGTTTGAAACTACTGCTGACATTTCTGACTGTGGGAGCTGTTGCTCAGGTGTTTTCTGTGGTGTGGTCAATATCCTCGTGTATTGAGCAGGCTGCTTCTGCTTTCAATCATGATTAACGCAGCATAACTTTGTGAGAAACTCAGCAATTGCTTGCCTTAAAAGTAACATTAGAGGAGTTTTCTATTGCCGTGGTTTAACCCGAGCTAGCAGTACAACCATGATAGCTGCTCACTCACCCCTTCCCACCCCCCAAATAGGGGAGAGAATCAAAAAGAAAGGGAAAAACCTGGACAGAAATAAATATAGTTTAAAAAAATAACAAAATACTAATACACTACTAGTAAATAAATATATGTATATATAATAGAAATTGAATATAAAATAAAAGATACTCAAGGCAATTCCTCACAAACTCTGTCCACGCCGAGCAGCCAGTACCAGGAAGCAGCACCTGGTTCCAACAGCCGATCTTGGAGAGAGAAAAGATGAAAAAGGCAGAAAGACCCAGAGGCTTCTGCAAAACGGCAAAAGGCCGAACTAAATGTCAGCAGTCAAACTCCGTCTTCTCCAGCAAAGAGAGCGAAGAGAGAATGCAAGTGAGACCAGAAGATCCTGACTCTCTTTAAATCTGGAGCATGATGCTAATGGGATGGAATACTCTCATTGATCAGTCTGGATGTCAGTCAAGCTCTGCCCATCCATCCCTTCATTCCTCACTGCCTCACACCTGTGGGCAGAACTCTCAGAGTGTCTTTGATTCTCAGACCAGAGCAATTAAAAACATTAACTCTGTGCTGGGGTGTTATCTCTTGTTCTGAAACTAAGTCCAAATAGTGACCGTGCTAGCTGTGAAAAATAAAGCTTTCTAACTGCACGAAGAAATTTAACTCATTTTCAGTCAAACCAGCACATCCATAAATATCCTGGTCATGGGGGTAGGGCTGCAGCCGTGGTGTCCTTTGGCAATGATTTTTTTTTGTTTGTTTGTTTGAGGTTTGGTTTGGTTTGGTTTGGTTTTATTTTTTTAATAATTGAGAGTAGGAACAACTGAAGAGAACAGCTGAAGAAACCACCAAACCAGACTGACCTCTTGCCAGCTCTCTGCTAACTACCAAGCACTGTTCGGCAGTGCTTACTCATGCCAAACAGTCTTCTAATCTTAAGGGAAGTTAGTTTCTGCAAAGACGGTTCAGTATACTCAGCTTATTGCAGAATAAGCAGAGAAAAGCAACGACAACAATGCAAGGCAAAACTTGAAAGCTTTCAGGCTACTTAACTGTAGATGAAATGAGAAAGCACAAAAGGAATATACTGAAACGATAACAATTTTTATGCTGAAAACCTACATTTGCTTTCAATAAGTGTCAATAAATTGAGTGCCATGTATGTCCACCTAATGTTCAAACTCATATTTGTCCAAACCACTTTCTTTTTAGAAGCACCTACAAATCCACTGACAGAAGCTTTTATCTTGAGATACATTGTGTGGCTTGAAATACTGCACATAATTCCTTCTGCCTCTTTCTGCTGTGTGTAAAAGCTCTGAAACTCAAATTTCAGTCTCCAGGTTTGGTAAGTGTGTATCAATGCAACCTTTTTTGCACCCACACAACTGTTTTTACTCAAGGACATGACCACTGAATCGAACATTTATTTGAAATGTCACCCATGTTCTGCAGGTTGGAAACGGGCTCAGTGAGCTGACTGAAGTTGTGTAACAAGTTGTGCAGCTGAGCAAGGAGCTCCAGAAAGAAGATTCTGTGCTTCGTTGTCAGAAACAAAACAGAGCAGCCCAGGAGAGGGGGACAGCTCAGCTCAGGTAGCTGCATGCCCTGTATGCTGACCTGCTTCAGACACAGAAAAGTTCCCTGGTGGAATTTGGAAACCTCTGGGGAGTGAGGACAGCAGAGGGGATGGTATCTTGAATTACAGCTCTCTTCCCTGGTTGGCTGGATTCTCTGAAATAAGCCATCTCCCGTGCATTGAGATCTGCGATGGTCCAGGGGCAGCCACTCACAAGGTCAGACATAACTAGCTTGTCGTCCCAGACTAAAGTGGGAGTTTCACACCGTTCTGGCCCCTCCCATCAACATTGCAATGTGAGAACAGACGTAAGGGTCTCATTCAGAATTCATAACTTTTAGTTATCATCCCATGCTCAAGGCAAGCATAGAGGAGGTGGGAAAAAATCTCCAGTTTATTTTCTGTCAGTTTGTAGTTATTTTACCAACAGATTATGCAAAGTGAACTTTTAGTCTGACTTCATTTTATGCAGACCTTTGAAAGAAAGAAGGCAGCCCAAAATGGTACAGAAAGCTTATATAATAAAATGTTTAACAGCTCCATGATGCTACCACCTCTCCCAGTTCTACCCTCTCTAGTTGGGGCTGACTTCCCCTTTAAATTTGATAGGAAATTCAGTATGTGATTAAACGATATTTTTCATTATAATTATCTGTTTGTCTAGAACATCTGATTAGTTTGATCAAAGAATCAAAAATTCCTATTTGTTTAGAGCTTTAATTCAGTTTTCTTAAGATCATTTTTCTTCTTCTTTTGACCTGAAAATTCTACCATTTTTCTAGCCAACTGTGCTCCTATATTGAGGGATTCTTAAAGCATTCATGTCTGAAAACTGAAAATTATGGAGAGCTTTTCTTTAGAATGAAAAGACAGTTTATTTAATCTTGTACGACCTCTTCCAACCTAACCCCAAGATTTGCAGGAGGAAGGGAAAGCTGATTTAGGATTTTTGAAAGCTTTGATTTAGCAAAAAAGTGTATGTTTAGAATTCTTGGATTATGGAGATTATGGAAATTAACTTCTTTCTTAGATCTCACCTTTTTTTTTTTTTTTTTTCTCTGCTCATTGGGAAAAGGAGTACATGATAAAAAGCATGATATAGACATGTCATTTATAAGATGCAGAGGTGCTCAAATCTATACCAGAAATTCTGAGTTCTGTAGAAATGCTAGTCCGATTTGAGGCAACAGTAGGTCTTTTTAAGTGACAGGAAAGAGCATGAAGCATCCTGTCTGCCAGCTCACCTGCCCTATTTCTTTGCCCCAACCCACCTCCCTTCTTCACTACCTGCAGACAGATCACCAAGGCTTCAGACTTGCTAAAAGAAATGAGTTCAAGAAAAGTGAGTAACTTTTAAACTCCCGATCTTCATTAGAAAATCTAGAAGATGCATGTGGAGGTGCAGAGAGCATGAATGTTACTCAAGCCCATATGATCTGTTTTGGTAAAATATTTGTTTGGCTGTGACTCTCTGATACTCTTTTGTCCTTCCGTTCTGTGCAAAAGAGACATTCTTTGCTAAATTAACTCATTCATCTATAAGATAAAGACACATACCAGCCACCTCTCAATGACCAATGTTCCAGTTGGTTAATTAACACAGTAACAGTATTAAAACAATGAAAACTTGAATGAACATGCTGTCAGACTGTGGAGTGGCAGTTGATTTCTTAAAGGTTGCTTTTCAGTAAAAGTGACAAGCCTCTTACCAGAGAAACAGCTAACAGAACTATTTTCCACAGCGTCTCTTTAATATGCAAGCAATTTGTTACATTGCACATACCATTTCACAAAGGTTTAGGGTGGAGCAGCGCTTCCACTGTTCTCTCCAAGCTCAAAATAAATTCTGCTTATCTCTTTAAAATGCAAAATGCAGCTGAACTGGCTCACTTAGAACTTACTAAACACAGAGCAGTTGCTGCTGCTTTCCCCCCTCTTTCAATGAATACAAGGCAGTTCTCTTGTGAACAGCTAAGCACCATTAGCAGTCAGACTACTAAATTTTGCATGGCAGAAGAAATGCAGTGAAGTTTTTCCTTTCTTTTTTAGTGGATACCTGAAACAGACAAAACTTCTAGCACTTTAAAATATAACAAGACCTAGAAAGCCATGTAGATAAAAAAACAGAAGTTGCTAAAGTTAAAGCATTTCCTTCATGTAGGGAATAAATTCCTCAAAAAAGCTCTCCAAACTTAACCAGCAACCTGTGTATTCTGGAATTTAGGGTCTTTGCACAAGCACCAATGAGTTCTTGCTGGAAATCGAGGACAGATTCCAGCCCAGGCTTTGGATCGTAAGGACTTGTCTGGTCCCTCAAGTGGTTCAGTAAGCTTTCCTGAACAGGTATCAGTGCTTTCCCCAGTGCTAGGAGACCACAGATGGAACAGCTGCCAGCTCTACTCCGTAGACATGGCTAAAGAGGGACATGCACTTTCTTAGTGGGTAGCAATTCTCTCTCTAGCAGATGCTGCTGGCTGACCCAAAGGAAGAAAGAAGCACCTGGTTTAGCATGTTCAGCCTCTGTGAGGTCAAAAAAATAACCATTTTCTGTTGGGCTTTGTGAGAGAAATGGTAGTATAAGCCATCTGGGGAGTAGGATGCATGGCCAGCAGTCAGGCTGGCTGTTTCTCTGCTGTTTTCACCCCTGCTTCTGTGTTCAGAGGAACACTGGAGACCCTATGTAATTTCAGGTGAAGATGTAATCCTACAGATATCACTCTGGTAAGATGCATATTTTATTAATGCCCTTCATTAGGTGCTTTGCCTCTTCTAAGGGTTGCAGTGTTTAGCATTCATTGGTTTTATCCTGCTTTACCTTAAAAGTTGAAGAATTTCAATGAGGTCAAAATAAGCTGTGCTATTATTCATATTAATAGTGGCAGGTGGTTTTCCTTCACAACTGACAGATTGTTCTTCATTAAGAGTTCAAAACCCTCATAAAAATATATTTCATTGTACACTTGCAGAAACATTAAGAGGGACTGCAATGTGCCAAATGTAATAACAGTGTGTATGAGGCTGACCACTAAAAGAGGAAATTCTCCAACAAAGCAAGACTAGAATATCTATTAGCTTCCCCACAGACTTCAGTGAGGAACTTGTGGGTTACAATTTCCACAGGTCTACTTCATTAGAAGAGCCCCAGCTCTGTGCTGATTTATTTTACAGTTTGATAAATTCTTGGTATGTTGCATGTAGAATAGATATGTGAGTTAAAACACAGTACGTTATAAAATAAAGATACATGTTTATGTGCATGTATATGTTTGTAAGTATCTGTTCGTATGGGCTTGGCATGAATAGTTACCGAAGTGAAGTACTGGACTGATGACCAAATTATTCCACCTATGTAAGTTTTCATTTTCCAGGTCTTTGTAAAATTCCAATATAAGTTTTCTGCAGTTTTGGAAAATTAAGTTGCTATAAGTTCCAGTACCTTGAGTGTGAAAGTTGGAATCAGAGGCAAGTTTCTCTTTCACTTGTATTGCTGACTGGTCTTAGTACTTTGCACTCACAAAGTCCCTGATAAGTGTCATTAAGCAGATAGGTATTATGGCCTCATTTTAACAATGAGGAAACTTAGGGTCAGAGAACACACTTAATTAGGGTGAGGACATACAGTGTCATTAAAAGGTCTTTTATATTTTCTGGTTTAAAACAGAGATCCGGGCCTTGTGCTCTTAAGGGACAGAAGTTTTGGGGTGGAGTGAGTCGTGTTTGATCCTTATGTGAATAGTGAGATTTCACAGCTGCTGTGAACTTGTATCTGCACTCGATGACCACTGAAGGCAAGAAAAAGGATAAGAATGATGACTAAATAAGACTGGTTTTTTAAATTGTATGGAAGTGAAACTGAGGTTTAGGAAAGATGTCCTTTACTTGAGCAACATTGTCATGTGGGTCACACAGATAGAGGCAGTTTTAGGAGGCCTCTACTGGTGTGAGGCAAACCATAATACAGGAGACATCTGTGGAATTTCTCTGATTTGAGAAAAAAAAGACAATGGTAGATTTTGAGCCAGATCGCTTGGTTTAATTGCATGGGCTCCATCAGCCTGTCGGTATCACTAATTCGGGAAGTCTTGTTCATGTTTAATCAAGAAAAGAGTTCCTAGAAGGATACCATGCAAGATTCTTGTGTTCCTTTGACCAAATAAGTTATAGGACAAAATTACCATCTCTGCTTATGTTTGACTTTGTCTGCTTTTAAAGGTCTGAGCATGGTATTCATGCTTTATCAGTCCCCCTTTTCCCTCCATACTTATGCAGTGAATGCCTGGCAGGCTAAAAGGTGTTCAAATTTATTTATGTCTTGTGGCTGCTCCTCCTTGGAGGTTTTATGCAGATGTTGTTATAGGAAGCAGCAATGTCAGAAATCAGTGAATGGAGACAGGCAGTGGCAGCTTGTCTTGTATGGGATCCACATGTTGTAGAAAGAAAGGAGCAGAATGATGGCATGACCAGTGGATCTGGGAGATGGTTGCCCATGGATGCAGCAGTTCTTCCTTCTGGGGATCCCCAGGGTTTGCACAGCTGGCAGTGTTTGTCCCTTCCCTCTCAACTCTGTCCTCTAAGCATCAACAGGAGGGGACATCCATGAGAAGTAACACACAGTGTTGCATTTTGCTCTGTATTTTGTTGGTTTCACAGAGGCAGGTGAGATACTTTGCAGCATCGGAATCGAGATTTTGTTGCCCTTCTGCGATGTTTGAATAACTGTTGTGTGCTTATAGAATTCTCCTTTTTAATTCTGAGGTGAAAAGGATGTGTGATTTAAATTAAAAGCATGAAAGCTAATGAAGTGTAAGTTAATCTTCCTTCTCTAGCTATCTCTGGTAGATCAGAGCGGTAATTATTTGTTCGCTAAACTTCCATCATAAGTGTCTTGTATATTTCTACCTAATTGTTTTTATGCTTAGATCTGTTTCCTTGGAACCCTTGCTTTAAGACACTGAATTAACTCTCAACTTTTGGTGAGATTTCCTATGTCTAGTCAGGTATTAGCCATTCCTAGCAAAGCAGAGGTGTTCCACTGTGACATGGAAAGGTCATGCAAACCACAAGCATTTAATGAAAATGCATTTATAAATTGCTATTTACTGTCTATAACTGAAGTAAATTTGTATAGAGACAAACGTTTGAAGACCAGCTGCTATTATATATATATAAAAAAATCTTCATTTTGTATGTAGTTGAAATGTGATAAATTTGTTATCTAGCTTATAAGGTTATTGTACATTTGCACATTCAATTTATAAGGCTGTTTTTGAAAAGTCAGTTTAAATTGTATTTGTTTAATCTAGGTATTGGATCTGATAAAACAGGTTAAGATAGATAAAGTTTCTAATTAGAGGCACCTGAGAAATAATTAAAACACACTTTTTAGAGAACAACACTTTATTAGAGACAGATCAGTTAAAAATAATTAGAAAGAATATTCAATACATAGTGCCTCTAGGTGGTGGGGAGAGCAGTAGAAGAGGAGTATTTTGCTGTACTCTGTTGTTATCATGTGAAGCTAGTACAAAAGCACCATTTGAATTTAATTGAATATGAACTAGGCTTTCTGGAAGCAATTAATGACCATTTGCTAGTCAATTCATCATTTCAGTTAATGTTGAGCTCTCCTTTTCCCCCAAGATTGCTTTATTGCTGTTGGTAGGAATGGTTCATTTCCAAATAGCTGAGGCATTTTCTCTCGGCCCTACATGAAGAAAACACAGCACCTCTGTGCCGTCCCAGGCCTATTGTCAGTAATGAGCTGTTCAGTCCCTGGACATCAGTTCTTGGGCAGACTCTATCAGACAGAAATGAAAGAGACAAAACTGTCTGTATGTTTGTACGAGATTCCTAGGTTTCTTGTGTAGCTTTTAAAAATGAAAGTAATATTTTTTTATTTTGAAACAACTTATTATCTTGCATATTTGAGTGTTGATAAAGAAACAAAAAAAGAATAAAAAACTTATTCGGTTGAGAAAATGATAGTCACTTTAGACTATTGACAGGCTTGTCTGTAAGAAAGAATAAAAGAAAAATAGCTTAGGAGCCCGGCACTGTGACATCTAAAGCAGGTCTTTTTTGTCAGTGTCAGAATTTGGTGCCTATGAATGAGCAAGATAATTCTCAATAGCATCTCTGTGTATCTGTAAACTATATAAGGCCATAAGTAAAGTATATATAAAATATGTATGACATATATATATATATATATATATATAATTTTTGTTTGATTTTGCAGCATTGCGAAGGATCATGGAGGCAAAGCTCTTGCTACAAGAAATAAAATGCTCACACTTTAAATCCTTTTCTTTGGGCAGGTTGTGTTGTGTCAGATCACTTTACCTCATCCGCACTGTTTTAGAATTATCTTTCTTACCAATGTGTTAGTGTTGTTTGAAAGGTCAGATTGTCTCATCTCGTTGAGAGTACTCTTGGCCTGTTGTATTATTATTGTAGCCAACCAGTATTAGAATACAAGACAAGGCAGTTAGGATTGCATGCTTGAGCTAGAATTTCCCTTTCTTTTCTGTACTCCCTTTAAAGTTTTCATCGTATAGCTGTGGCTTTATGAGTGATTTGTTCCTGCCTTATCTCATATATTTTTAATAAGAGTAATGAACTAATTTAGAGACAAATAAAAACTTGGGGGTGCAGCTGACTGAAATTTCAGGTCTCATAGTCTGGGTTTTAATTGGATGATTGGCATTGGGGGGTTCAAATTTTATTATTAGTGCTGGGAAGTTCCTCGGATTTGCTCATTGTTCCTGGCTGCAGATGACCTGATCTCAGGTCTTTGGCCAGACCATCATAACTGATGTCTCCAAGCATCTCCACCAATTTAAAGTACTCTGTGTTTGCACAGAAAGGAGAGAACGCCATGGCTGGGAACAGTTTCAGGTCTGTGCAGGCAAACCTGAGGCTTGTTGCAGAGGCTGGGAAAGCTCACTTAACAGTTTGGTGTTCAGACATGGCAGCATGAGCTACCAGAATCCATCCTGCAACCACATATACCCCTCAGTAACCTCACAGACTTAAGCTGTAGTGATGTTGGATCAGCTTCGCTAGTTGCTTGTGTTTACTCATAGACTTCCTCATAGCATATTTATTAAAATTTGGCAGTGTAACAGGAAAAACTTAGGGTGAAAACCTGCCGCTGCTCAGCGAGTCAGAGAACTGGTGTCCAAACTAGGAGGTACATTCTGAAAGCCCTGCAAGGGCACGGAGTCAGGAGGCTTATTTAATCTTGTTTTCACTCTGTAATCTTTCGTAACTTCAGTAGAAGCATGATATCAAAAGTATGATACTTAAAAAAGCAAGAAATCAGAAAGCAAGTTCAGATTTTTTCATTTATTTTAATGAAAAAGAAAACAGATTATTTCCCTCTTCTTTATTTTCCTTCTATATATGCTTGTGGTTCTTGTCCTAAAATCTTTGTTTGGAATCTGAGGCAGCAGATCTTTACAAGTCCTGATACATTTATTTCTATGCATTTACTCTGTCTCTTCAGAGAGTTAGGATTTTGCCAAACACTGTGGAGTGTACAGTGACAGGGTTATACATTTAAATTCTAATATGGGACTTTAAATGCGAGACTTCAATGCAAAAAGGTGCAGAATATTAGCCCACAGTTTCTTCATAACTTTACACTGTAAGGACAGAGCTGTCTGGTACAGAAGGTTTTTGAGTTACAGGATGGCATGATATTATACAGTTATGACTATAATAATTGGTAATGATAGAGGTAGACATGAAAGGATATAAATCATATAAGCTATGGAGTTGTTTTGTTTTGCTTTAATTTGATGCCTTAGTAATATCCTGTGTCTGGATGGTCAAGAACAGAACTAGTGCTATAGTATCTATTTGTGCTATTCTAGGGTTCATTTTATGGATCCTGTATTTAAAAATTGTGTTGTCTAAGCACACATTTAATTTAATTGGACTACACACATACATGTAGCTAGCCATATGCATAAAGAAAACTTTAGAATAAGGTAATAAGAATGATCAGAATAAGATTTTTTAAATTTTACTGGGTGAGCTTTCACCATTATATGTGAAGGAATGTTTTTTTTATTTCAATGATATAACTTTGTTAGGAAAGGAGGCTCCATTTATAAGGCAATATGGGTGCCGTATCTATTTAGATTATTCTGTAAAGTCCTAAAGGAAGCAGATGTTTAGAAAACTGTTAATAGCAGTTTTGAGGATATTGCCTCAATAAACCGTCTCTCTGTTTTTAAAAGTCTAAAAGAAAAAGGCAGGGCCTGAACACTGTGTGCATGTGCTGCAGCCAGCATTCTTAAGAGAGCTGCCTGGCTTATAATAAATATGGTTGTCGTATGCTTCGGGGTGAAATTCTGTTTGCTTCAGGTGGAGCCTGTCAACTAGTTCAGTGGCAGTGGTGTTTTCAGATGGGCTGGTGGGTGTGTTTGCACTGTGGTCACTGCAGCTCCTGAAGACACACCTGAGTTCAGTTTCCCAGCCGAGTGCTGCTCCAAAGCGACTGTCGCAGAGCAGAGTGCAGTGTAGGCTGATGCAGGAATGTTTACACGATGTCGGAGAGCAGCTGTTTCATGCTACTGCTGCCATTGGTATGCAAATGTTTTAAGGGATGTGGATGCACAAACCCTGTCCAACACAACTCAGTTTGCATTGGAGAATGTGGAAATGCTGATACAGTGCATTAAAATCAGTGGCAAAGTTCCTCCACATGGCACTGACCATTTCAGAACCTGTCAAGCATGGAGCTACCTCTGTAGATCACAGCACTTTTCACAATTATTCTGAGAGATGGGATAAATTTGCCAGACTTTACAATGGTAAATGGAGCAATATGGCTTCTAAGCCCTGATTTCATGTCTAATCTCAAGGACTAATTATACTATTGAGCTGACTGGTTACCTCGCTTCCAGTGACAAGCTGTTGTATAATTTTATGTAGGATAGCCACAGACTACCTGAGCACCCCTGAAAATGCTGCCTTCATAACGTTTTGAAAGTGGTTACTTTTCTGTAGTGGTAATATCTGTCAAGTAGAATTTCAATCATAACAAAACCAACAAGATTTAAATTTTACAGTGAAAATTATCAAAATTTCTACCACTTTCTCATAGCCTTCAACATGAATTTAAAAGAGTATTTTGCAATCTCTTCTAATTGGCATCCACAGATCTCATGATATACACACCCACTGTGGGAGCAAGTAATTTTATTTTTCATTGTCCATGTGGCTTCCACAGGTGAGTGCCAAAATAAACATTCATAGAACTTGTATCACTGAACGGAAAGATTACATCTGTAGGATTGTAACCACTCCCAAGTTTGCCACATATGCATCTCTTATTCTTTGAATGGTTTTAGTTTTGGTTTTAGAGCATTGTAGAGGTATAAGGAGAGCAGAACTGCTTGTCGTAGCAGGATTGCCCCTGCATCTCCAGTACTTAGGTGAAGTGTATCCACTTCCTTAATCAATAGACCTTATGAAATCTGAGATCTATTTCAACTGATTGAGGTATCACTTTGTTCTGAAACACTCTTTTTGGACATGTGTTTGCCTGTATTCTGTGTAGTCATTCTATAGCTTTGGATTCTCAGCTGCAGTATGGAAGAAATAAAAAAACATTGTTTTATTGACTGTGGAGTCCATTAATAAAGGTACATGGTGGATGAATGTCTGATGCATAAACATCAGCCAGCTTGCTTTCAGGACCTGTTTCAAATTGTGGCCCAGGTCTGACACAAAAGTGGGTGGCATTCTAAGATTACAACAAAGAAACTAATTCAATAGCAGTCAGTCAAGATGTATCTCAAATATGAATATATTGTAGACACTTAGACACATTTTGTAAGCTAGAAAATATTTTGGTTTACCTTCATTGCATAGTAGCTATGAGAACTGAGTAGCTGGACTTCACAGATCATTTTAAATGGTTGTTGGAATATGTTATATAAAAATGCAAGATAATTGCAGTGAACCTACCCTTTTCCCTTATGAATTGTTTTCATTTGTAAATCTTGGAAGACAGGAGCATCTGGTGGCTTGATCTTTCCACAATGTGTTATAACTTTAAGAATCAAAGGATGCTTAGTTAAGATGCTCATGATTTGTTTCAGTTGAAGTAAATCTGTGTGAACCTTCTAGAAAACACTGGAGCCTGACTGCATCCTATATATTTATTGCCACTGACATGCTCTAGTTTAAACACAGATGAAAGGAGCCCATACAAGTCTCAGATTTCTGTTAGATAAGTATAACTAAAGTAGCAAGGTTTTTATTTGGAGAAGTATTGTGGCTTTATTTACCATTCTTGCTTTAGTGGGTGTTCAGAAACAATTAGAGGTACACTGATCCACCATGAGCACTGTTTAACTGTAGCATAGTTTTTCCGACAAATTAAATTTTTTTTGTATTAATTAATAGAGAAAAGCTTGTGTGAAACAGCACTTTAATTTGTTTAACAAGAAAGCCTGTTCACTGAAGAAGAGATTATTTCAAATGAAAGGAACTAGAAGTATTATCTGAACACGTGAAAGACAATATAAATATAAAAACATGCACTTAATGTTATCCTAGTAATTTCTCATGGTTTCTGCGACATGTTCTCCATTTCCAAATAACTTATTTTTTCTGCCTTGCCTCATTCTCTTGGCTTTTTAACCAACCACTAACTCTGATACTAACCGTAAATAATCTTTTCTTCTTCATCCATGAGCCCTATGATCTTGTTCTGGTTGGAAAGACTAGATACCTAGGTATTCCTCCTTCCACCTGGCTTCTCCTTCTTATTTTAAAGCCCCATTAAAAATTTCTAACTGCACATGATTGAGCCACAGTTTTGTCTTCAAAGTGTCCCAGTGTCTTCTGTTATTAGAGATCAAAATGAAAAGTAGACACAGTTTTGTATTATCAATAGCTCTTAAAGTGTAATGAGTTGCAGGTTAGAAGAAATAGATTAGAAGAATGAGTTCATTTGCAATGGATTATAATGTATTAGCAACTTGCTATGATAAGCAGTTGCTGGATGCATTTGTGAGCAAGATTGGGGCTTCAATAAGTTGCTGTTGTCTGCTATTGAATTTTGATTATTTATTTCTTAATGTATTTCTAGGCTTGAAGGTTTCTATAAAGAGCAGAACATAACAAGAAAATTATATTTGTCTAGTTTTGGAGATTTACAGGCCTGAGCAGTGCTACTCTCCTTAAGAGTGATTCTGGAAGACCACAGTGAGTGTTCCTGCGGTTCCTCTCAGTCCAGCTTTTTCACACTGTGCCTGTTGTCTGCTTACAAACTTCTGTGAGCAGATGGACAAAGATCAGAAACTATTTTCTTCAAAACTAGGGAGAAAAACACTTAGAGCTTTTCCCCTTACGCAATCCTAAAGGCCTATAAAGAAGTTTGAACAAAATTTGGACTGCAAAACCAAGAAGCAGGAGGAAGGAGTGAAGCAGGATAGTCTGGAGCTGAGGAGGACTCTTGCATTTAGCAGCAGATCCATTTGGTGTGAGAAAGGCAGCTGGTTTCTTCAGTCCTTTGCTTGGAAACAGCAAATTAGAGTAAATGGGGTTAGGGGTCTTGTTTCAGCCTTCTATGGAATAGTTTTTTCCTACTACCTGCCCACAAGGGCACCCATCTATTTCTTGTTGTAAATGCACCGTAACAGTGGGCTGAGCTAAACCTTACTAAGACCCACCACAGAGTAAATTCAGCACATGCAGAGTGATCCCTACTTTATTTTGTAATAGGTTCCCCACATTGGCAAGCTTTACTCGCACTTCCAAACAGCAGACACCGCCAAGCCCCCTGCGGTGACTTCAGCTGGGGACAGCGAGCATGGTTTGTGCTCCTAACAGTGTGGCTCCGCTCGCACACTCCTCTGTACGGAGGAATGGAGCTGTCTCACAATTTTTTGTTCTTTGTAGTTAGCTCTTTCTGGCAGTAAAAAAATTACTGTCATTTTCTTCTGGTGATATTGAATCATCAGACACAATTAGAGGTAATAAAGTTTTCTGTGCTTCCAGGGGTATAGGTTTTCCTGTGGAATATTTTAAATACATATTTACAACTCGTTTAAGTATCAGTTGTCCCCAGTTTTAGTTTGATTTTCATCTTCTATAATACACTGCAATTAGTAGGAAGACCAGAGTCTCTCTTCAAACTTATTTAAGTCCTCATTCCTGTATTATATAAAGTGAGTGATACATATATTTATCTTCCCAATTTTCTATTACATATAGATTACAGCACATGTTTTTTTTTGTTACGGAAAACATGATGTAGTTCTTGCCTTACCCTAACTTGCTGCCATTTTACCTTTATAACCCAGATTTTGTTGGTTTTTAGGGAAACAGATATTGTTTCAAGTTGTTTAAATGTTGTTGGAGGACATAATCACTCTTTCATTTACAGTAGCTATGAGAAAAGGCTTGTTTAAACACGATTATTTTAACATATCAAGCTATGCTTAGAATTTTCTAGAAAAAAATTATCTGCACATCTGTTGGTGTGTTTGCCCTTTGTAATAATAAACATTGTATATCTGATAACTTGTTATTGGGGGCCTTTTCTGTTTGGAGTTTTCTGTTTCCTTCCTGTTTTCTCTAGAGGCAAGTTAATCTGAGATTTCATGTTTTGTTAATATCATATCCCATAGGAAATATTCTTAAGGATGTTGTCAGTAGTGTCTGAAGGATTTCTGCGTTGGAGAAGCAGATCAAATCCTGCTTACCATTTCCCTTTAACTACTTATTCATGTAGTCTCTAGAGCTACCAATGCACCACATATAATATTTTCATAAAGACTACAGAATTAGGATCTATATATTTTAAGTGTTGTAGATACCACTTCTAAGTGATTAGAATTACTTCAATAAAATGGATTATCTCGTTCCCATGCATGCAACAGTAATGTGTTTTCTTACTAACAGAAATGATAACATAAAGAATAAGTTGTGGGGGTTTTTGGGTTTTGTGGTGTTTTTTTTTTGTTTTGGTTTAGTTTGGTTTTTGTTTTTTAATTTAATGCCTAGATTTGCTTATTTCTCAGCTTGGGTGGCTTGTTAGGAAGCGTTTGATTCAACTGTGTGTACATTTTATCCAACCAAAGGCTTTGTCTTGGGGCACTTCAATACAGCAGCCTTTCTTTGCAGTTCCTTTGCTGTCAAGTTTAATAAAATCCAACAGATTTCAAAATTAGGGCCAGGCCCACAATTTAACAAGATTGGTCTGTTATTTCCAAATATTTTTGTTGTAATCTGGCATTCATGGATCTTGTGGAAATGCGTAAAGTTTAACTACCAGCAGAAATGAAAATATACTCAGCAGAACTGCTGTCATCATCACCATCTCTTGGTTGTTAACAACACACTCTGTAAAACTGGGAAATGCTCTCATCAATCCATGAAATTATGTCCCATGCTGAAAGACAATTGCTGCTTTTTGGCTGGATGTTGAACACCTTTGATCCTTAACAATTTTTGCAGGACAAAAGAATGCTTAGGGCCAACAGGAGATGCTTAATGTTTTACAAGGTCAGACTCAATGAAATTCAAACAAGAGAAATACCTTACATAAACCCAGATGTACATGTGGTATTTCTCAAATATATTTTGGTCTCTCTTTGTTTAACAAACCCAAGGATGACAAACAAGTCAACTTTCTGCCAGTATGAATTGAGATCAGTTGTTCCTGCATTATTTGTTTCCTTTGCTTGTGGCTAGAGTTTATCCTGCATGTCAATTAATGTTTCGAGTTATACACAGTCAGTGACATATAATTTGTGTGTCTTGTAGAAATGATACAAGCAATGCACCAGAAATGGAGATTAATAGGTCAATAGTAAGGCTACTTGTGTTATTTCATTTAGCTTTTACTCTCTATTATAATTCTCAGTAGTAAATTCCTTTATGCAGCACCTAACAAAATGGTTCAGTAGTGACTTTCAGATTACACTAGACAGAGAGATTTTCAAAGATGTCTTGACACACTGTTGCACTGGAAATAATGAAGTAATTTAGTGTGTTTTTCGATTAAGGGTAGTGTGTCTAAATCACCTGTATTGCCCTGAAAATCACATTAAATTTGTTGAATTTTTTGTCATCAAGTTTTTTATTTAGTCATTTGTTTGAGTTAGATGTGGGTTTTGTTCTGTTTACAACAAAATTCCTTTGCATCTCTCTGAGCACAGAAAAGGACCTTAAGGTAACAGCAAATCAATATTGTGAAAACTTCATTTAAATACTAAGCATGATGAGTAAAGCAGAATTGGATTTATAGAGGTCTTTGTGATCATATCTGGGAGAAGTTGTGTACAAAGACCTTTTCCGAAGTCTCTTGGGTTTATTTTGTGCTTTGGTGTAAAAAAAAAAAAAAAAGGTTGGTCAAATCTGTCATTTTTAATTGTTGTATTAATTTTGAAATTTAATTTTGAAATTCAACTTGTTAGACTTCTACGCAGTGCTGCGCAGTACTTGGGGAATACAAATGAAGAAATTCTCTGCTTAGAAAAGCTGGGAAAGCATAGTCATAGATAAATGAACTCGTGAGATCTCTGAGAAATCTTTGTAGTCAAGTGGAGGATTTAAACCTTCAGAGGAAACAACATAGGGAATAAAGGACTGTCAGTGCTTTTACAGTCCTTTTGAAGAGAAATATTTACTCCAAGACATTAACTGATTATTAATCTGTACTCAGGTAGTTTTTCACCATTTTGAGCATGGAGATATAAGTGGCCAATTTTTTTTTCCTTTTCAATTTTTTTTTTTAAAGTCTGTATCAGACATTTGGACCATCCACCCTTTTGAAGAGAGGTTTCCTCTGAGAAATGCTCACTTTTTATTTGAGGAAAAGTGGTTTTTCTCAAAATCAGTCTCCTAAATGGATCTTGTCCACTTGCAATAAAAGCTTGGAAAGTCACTGGCTGAGTTTGCAAGTATTTTTGTGCCATCAGAAGTACACTTTTTTGTACAGAAGGGGCATTCTCATGGATTGATTTTATAAACTTCTGACTGAGAGAGAAAGTCGTATGATTTAAGATACTACATTGCTGACATTTGTCATTCCTCTGCTCTCCCAAAACACAGTGTTGTTTTGTTCTAAATGGCTAACAGAACAAAAGTAATACTTTATGTTATAAATGTATTTCAGAAAGTGACTTGAATGCCAAATATTTAAGAAACATTACTTTCCATGCCAGCAACTGGATGAAAAGCATTTGGACAGCTGTGGAGCTGCTGATACTGGTCAGTGAGTGACACGCTTCTGTTACACCAGCGAAAACACTGGTGACCTCGTCCTCATGCTAAATGGGTGCTGAGCTGTCCTTCTCTTCTGGTTGCTCTGAATAATTCGTCTGATCACAGACTACACCTGAGTTTGCTCGGTGGAGTAGAGTCAAAATCAATGAATTAACTGCAGATTGTAGTGCCCGTTGTGCAAATGTGATACTAACTTGAATGTTTTTGAACTTTTTTGCTCTTTGTACTGTTAAATGAGGCTCTGCTTTCTTTCTTCTTTTTCTTAGCGGCAAGCTCTGGATTAAGCTACCTATTGCCTGCAAGTATTCTAACATTTTCTTGCTTTAGCGGTGGACGAAGCAGGGTTCCTGGTGAAGTCTGCTCTCTGCATTTACCAGTACACTTCCTTAATCCCATCTGGCTTTAACTCTACTGCTGTAAGGCAGATGTCAACACCTCCTTTTCTTGCTTTTCTTTCTTCTGTATTTTATTTATTTCCCTTTCATAAGTCACTCCGTGTTAGATAAGCAATGATCTTTATGGTATGGATGCTTGTTTTACCCTGCAGCAGGAGAAAACCACTTTAGAAGTGGTGTCCTCAAGGTAGATTTTTCTTACTATTAATGTTTTAAGATTCTGCCTTTGGAGGGAATTTGGAAAGTACCACGTTCTTGGTGGGGTTGTAGGAGATAAGGGGTTTTCTCCCAGCTTCAGCTGCAGAATGATTGACACACATGCTGGAATAGTAATTACCACAGTGAGTCACCCTAGGGTTGAGCACCTGGACTGCTGAAAAGAAAAAGTCCTAAAAAATCTTCTGCTGATAGACGCAGGCTAGATTGCCGTATTTATTTATTTTAAAAATCTGAATGCTCTAGTTAACATATATTGCTCAGTTCCAGTTTTAAGCCTGCTTTGAACAGCTACTTGTTTTGGCTTTCCATTGCAGATATCTGCTGTGATTTCTGCATCTTTTGTAGAACTGATTATAATCGATTCAGTAGGCTGTCACCTACCACCCATTCTGTATTAAGGTCCAAGCAAGGCATCTGCAGCATGTTTCTAAAGACATGAAGATTAATGAGATGCCCCTGTTACAAATAATTTACGATTTGTTGCATTGACTTGCTGATACTATGTGCATGACTGTCATAAGAAAAGTCACCTTAAGACTGGAGGTAACTATAGGCCATGTAGAGTCACTAAATATTTATTTTATTATATCTCTGCTGGTTTCCTGATTATTGCTATCTGGAGCATAACAACAGTGACCCAACCTATCTGCTGTTTCACTACTAAAGCCTGACAGAAGAGATCAGGTGGTGCATTTGTGCATCCCTTACAAAAACCAAACAAAAGTTTGCATTGTACTCCTCAATCTGTTGTGCGGACACTGTATGAGCAATTGTATGAACTCAGACTTAATAAAGGGAGGTGATTTTGTCCTGAAATTCAAAGCTGAAGCAGAGGTTTATGGTAGTACCACTCCACTCACTGTAATTATGTTATTTAGATCTAAAATGTTGAATATTTTTCAAGTTGCTTGGAGTATATTGAGAAATACCATTCTCTAAACTGATAAATCAGGGCATATCCTAGCTCAAGTAAAAGCACTGCTTGAGCAGAGAAAGAAATTTTACTGTTTTACTTACTGAAGTTTTAAAACAGCCTTGCAACTTTTAAAAAAATGTTTGCATTCCTTTGCATTATTACTTTTCTGGTTATTACTTTTGTGGAGAAAAAATGCAGTCTTTTATATATTTAGAGTGTTTGGAGCTTTTCTAAAGACTGGTGTGAAGTTGAGCTTTTTGGAACATGTGTCACACTGCAACATTGATTTTCTTTATGTGTACTGAAGAGTGTGTTCCAAAGTTAAAGATAATTGCATTTATAAAAATGCAACACACAAACAGCTGCACAGTTTCTGTTTTCATATTCTTTTTTCTTCAGAAGATGAAACAACTGCTTGACTGAAAACTTTTATACTGCATGTGTTGCTCAATATAGAAAAAAGGTGGATTTTTTTCAGGTGAATTTTTCATTCTGCAGGTATAGCAGGTAGTTTTTCCTGGACTCTTGGTTTTGGCTTATTTCGAAATTTCATTTTAAAACAAGGTGTCATTTCCCCCTTTTAATAAGCAGGCTTTGGCCACGGAAGGCCTTCTGCGAGTGTTAACTTCACACATGTGAGTACTCCAGCTGACGTGGAACAGTGTTCAGGGTTAATGTAAAGCATGCAGGTCTTTTTAGAAAAAGGATTCAAAGGATCCATAGCAGGCTTAAACATACAAATTGGTGTTATTTCAGAAATAAATGCCAGAGTAATTTCCAAAGACAGCAGCAAAATTGTAAAAGTCCCTGCTGCTGCACATGGAAAGTCACCATCAGCGACATAAAGGCAAACAGAGCCAGAGATGAATGAGCATGAAGCACACGTCACAACACACACAGGCATTTATTTGCCCAAGTGAGTAATTCCTATTGTTAAATCCTGTAGGATTTATCCTAGGTGGCCAACAGCGACAAACAGTGCCTTAAAGCACCCATCTTAATTTGTAGCCAGAATCACATTATATTCAAACCACAGAATATCCCTAAAGAAAGTTTCCCAAATCTGAGGAGCCTTGTATTAGGAGTGAGATTTCAAATTAACTGTGTAATTGGACCACATCACAGAAGCTAATATCCCATCTAGAAAGGAAATATTGCTGGTGTTTGTTTTAAACTAAAGGGAGTGGGTGAAATGATGGTGAAAAAGTATATTTAATAATTCTGAATGTGTTTACAAAGCTGATGTTTTCCAGATGGCATCCTGGCCTCCGGATGTAAACCTGGTTTAAGAGATAAAGGAGAGAGAGCTCATATCCTGTAACTGACATGGATGGGAAAGGGGAGGAAGTTGCTATAATCTTTTAGGACCAAGAGTATTTTCTTTCTGCTCAAGTGATATAAATTTTCATGTTAACTTGCTGTTATTTTTTTGAATCTCTGCTGTTTAGTTGACCTATTCAAAGCTTGGAAGAACTGATTGGCCAGTAACCTAGGATGTAAGATGAGATCAAAGTGAGAGTGAACTGGCCTATAGTACTGTGTTTTAGAAACAAACAAACAAAAATGAACAAAACCAAAAACAATTTTTTAAAAAAACACCACAAAAGGCTTGGAAGGGTGGATAAATGAGTGGATAATTAGAAATTATTTCAAAGTTTATGTGTTTTCCCGTGTCACAGAAGGTTTGAAAGTGAGTCCATGTTGTATGTTAAATTCTGCCCAGGTAAAACCAGTTTGTCCTAACACGGCTGTAGTTTCTGGGTGTTTATTAGCACTGCCCAGAATCTTTCTATCACCAGATATTCTCACATAAAAACAACAGTAATGTCAACATGCAAATACATGTTATATCAGTATCAATATTTTAGAATTGCACAGAATGCCCGTCAGTGTTTCAGTTGAAAAAAATAATAAAAAACCCCCCACATTTAACATAACATAACATAACATAACATAACATAACATAACATAACATAACATAACATAACATAACATAACATAACATAACATAGCATAGCATAGCATAGCATAGCATAGCATAGCATAGCATAGCATAGCATAGCATAACATAACATAACATAACATAACATAACATAACATAACATACCCCTGAAATGTTGCCCTTACCTTCTACTGCCTGGCATATGAGTGTCTTTCCAGGTGATGGCATTATTAATGCTGGTAGCTCCTAAAACATGTAATACACATATTCCTCAGCTTTGTTTCTCTTTTGTGCTCGCGTTTTGGCTGACCAGATGAACATGAACCATAGATATATCTGTTCAGATAGGTTTCAAATTGAGCAGAATGGGTCCTGCCATCCACAGGCAGAACTTTTGAGCCATGGTCTTTGGAGACACGTAATTCTTAGTCAACAAATTGTCCTCTCACTGGTGATTAATTTACTATGATGCTTCTCACTAATCCTTTTTGTGATTCTTCTAATTAATTGATGAGGGAGATTAATCTGAGTGTTTATGGACAAAGGGAAAACCCAACCTTAAGGAAATATATTTCCATTCTTTCTGTTACCCTTTTCTTTTTTCCTTTCTTTAATGTAATTACTACGTAGGAAAAAAATATTGCAAATATCATCTAAAATGACTCATATCCTGGGTTTGCCAGGCACACCTTGCTGCTGTATTTTTTTACACCTACATATAAATACGATCTAAAGAATGACAGATTCTGAACCAACTGTCTAAGGAGGCAGAGATGTTTTCATGTCAATTTGTCATTAGGTCCAGTTGAAACACAATCAGACAAAAACAAGCCCGACGGAATTGGAAGTACTCACAAGCCTTTCTCCCTGTTCCAAGGTCTTTGGATGTAGTCCTATTATCATTTTAGACTTGATCCAAATATTATTGGGCACACAATGGCATTTCTGTGAGATTGCTTCTAAGCACAGGGAGCACGTCAGCTTTATGCATGTTTGGTGATACTTGACCCCACAGAAAGCTAGAATTGTGCACATTGACTGTATTTGATCTTGACTGTAGCCTTTCATACAAAATTAAAGCTTAAATTTTTTTTTACTTTATATGAGATCAGCACTTTGCCACATGTGGCTACAGTGCTTTTTGTGTGGTAGGAGAAATCCTAAAGGCAAAACCACAGGCTTAAATGAAACTGTTGCATATGTTTTTTTTCAAAGACTGAATCTTCAGCTTACAAGACACACAGTTTATGACAGTTCTTATAGGCAGTCCACCTCTACAGTCTTTGAACAATTTACAGATTTACTATGATGGTTACAAAGGCTCTTTTGCATCCTGTGAAGGCTTTATGTAATTTCCTGTATTTATAACTGCTTTATAAACATTCTCATTTTGCAAACGATAAATGGAATATTTTTGGAAATAAAGTAGCAAAAGTTGTTGTTTTTAAAAGAAACATCCTAACTAGGCAAGAAGAAGCAGCTATTGTTTAATATTTAGTTTCTATTAAGAAGTACCTTTTTATGTGTTGCAGTATCTCAGAGAAGTAGATTTACTCTCCTTAAAGTTAATGTTAGGGAATAGACAGCTGAAAAACATTTTTGCCTTCAGAAAAGCCTTTTCTACTCTTCAGCTCTTTGAAGAACTCTGAGATCTGCTGGTGTGCCTCATATAATTGCATGCTACTTTGCATATTCCAAATGCAGAGTCATACAAGTAAGTTGTCCTCAGGAGCTGGTATATCTTCCCAAAACCAACACAACAGGAACAAATTCTCTTAAGGTAAAATTTGCTACAATTTTGGCCTTTGCATGGGGAGAACAGTATAGGTAGTGGCTTCAGTAGTATGATATTCAAATTATTTGTGCCACCAAGAACCCCTGCAGTGAGAGGCAGGTTTTCTGTCTAAAAACCACTGATGATTGAGTATTGCTCTTAACCCAATATTTCCAAGCACAGTAGATAGTGTGGTGGTGTATGTGCAGGCAACCATCACCATACCGGGAGTGAATGAAAGAAGAGAGTTGAATGACATGGATGGGATGAGGTTGTTTAACCTCGATCTAGAAGGCAAGAGAAGGGAAAGAGGGAAATATTATGCCAGAACTGAACAAGATGTCATTCTGAGCCCTTCAAATTTGAACTTTTTTTTTCAGTAGATGCTCAAAACCTTGTATTTCAAGCTGTCCTGACAGTCTCTCTATAGCCTTTCCTGTATAAGAGGAGGTCGAGTTGTTCATCTCGATGAACCAATTTTATTGATGAATATAAGTGTATCATTAAGCATAGCTGTATACAAAAATATAAAGCTATCTTCATATGTAAGGGACACAATGAGACTTCTAACTGTAAATATTTCTGCTACTTTGCTACTTATACCTTTATTATTTATGCATTTACAAAGAAATCTCTACATCTACATTTGCAAGCTGAAGTAAAAGGATGGATTAATCCTCGATGTTGTCAGATGGAAAACATGTAGTCACCTGAGATGCAAATATCTTAAACCATAGCAACTTGTGATGAAATTCCAACATTTTAACTACCTCAGAGTAAATAAGAAAACAGTCAAGCAAAACCTGAGATACCTGGTATTTTTCTGGAAAAATCAAAGTTCTAAATGGTATATGCAATGACAGAGAAACAGAAAAATTAGAGAAACAGAGAAATTAGATTTTGCTTCCTCAGTCACAGTTGTTATGCATATGGCATGTTGGTGTCCTCAGAGCCAACCAAAACTATGACTATATAATGGAAGTCATCCAATTTACCTGCCCTTTTTACTGCGAGATAATTTGCTCTGTTTCTGACAATCTCGAAACTTTTTTTATTTCATGATTATGGGGTTCAAACTGGGTCTGCAAAGAGAGGCAACTGACTGAGACATGTACTGAATTTCCTAGGAAAGCTGTGTTGGAATTAGTCTGAATCAGAATAACTCCATATCAAGGTGTATGAAAGGAGCAAAAATACTGCCAAAGGAAGTGTTGCAAAGCCAGGAAGGCAGAGATTCACTTTGTATACTGAACATTTATCTTCTCCCCTCAAGGTAATTAATTGAAATTAGTTTCCCACCCCTTTACACATAATTTAGTCAGCGGTTCCTGGGCAAAGTGTTATCTCCTGTGATTTGGGGTTGTGAAATATACTAGTTAACATGCATTAATACAGGTGGTTCCTCTGATGTTGTCACTGCCCTTAAGTGTTTGCCTCAAACCCCTGTTTAAATTTAAGCCTATTGCTTTTTAAGGGTGTTAATCATCCCTTAGTCAGATGTCCCGCTGTGGGGGCAGGTGAGCTGTGTTCAGGAGGTATCGCCCTGAGCGAAGGAGGTTTTGCCTCACAAGTGTGTGCCCATTGTGCCAGTGATAGATCTGAGGGGAGCCATTAAAGACAAGACTTAAAACTGAGCCCTTCTTGGAATAAGTCTCTTTGGGTTAATGTGGGATTGGAATTAGAGGATTAGTTATTCAGCAAGTGATGATGTTTCTCAGCAAGCAGAGTGGAAATAGAGTTGTGTTACCTATACGAGGATTGACACGCAATTGGGGTCTGTCTCTTCCCATGGAAGAACTGCTTTCCTTTTGGGTTTGTTGACTTTGTGAAACTCTTCTTTTCTACTCTCAGACAGTGCGTTACATGGATATGACTTAGAGATGAGCTTTAATTCATGGACTGCTGTGTGAAGAATACTTGCCTATAGTCAGTGAGGGTAACTGACTCCTTGTAAGAAACTCCTTGTGAGGTATCTTAATTGCCCTCTGGAAGAGGCCATCTGTGCCCATTCACTTTTTATTAGTGGGTCAATTGCATTTCTAACTTTCGAAGAACCGTTAGTACTTTTCAGTTAGTTTCCATATTGTATTGAGGTATTTTTGCTTTCTTTCATTCTGCAAATATTTTTTCCTCATTTTTAAAGAGTCCATATTTATTATTACAGGTACTATAGCATTGAATTTACATTTGGTTTATGTTCCCTTTGGCTTCATCAATAAAAGAACATTTAGGACACCATTCTTTCCACAGTGATGTTCCAGTCGTAGCAAAATCATGGTCCTGAAAGGTTATTTTCAATAGGCCATGTGAGATGCAGAAAGTCAGGACCAGCAGAGACATAATACATACTGAGCAAGAGGACTTTTTGACACTAAATACAGTGACCCTCAGACATCACCACTGCTGCTCATGGTGTAAGAAGAACTGGATCTGACAAGTTCAGCTGTAGATCATGATCTTTCAAAGCATAAAGATTTTTGAGAGATCCCTACCAAAAATGTACAGTGACCACAGAAAAATTAGGCAGTTTTGTGAACAACAGAAATCAAGAATCCTGTTTTCATGTGAGTTTATATCTCAAGACTGAAACTTTTAAGGATTAAGCTCTAGCCCTGAAAGGCACAAATATATATATTTTTTTTTTCTCCTGTCCTTGGCCGCCTATTATGAAAACCGTGGGAACACACTATTTCTGAAGCCTCTGTTTTTCTGCCCCATTTGGTTTAATTTGACGCACTGATTCAAATGTAGTTTGTCAGGGAAGTCAGACCTGTTCCACCCTTTGGCCCTCTTCCAATATTCAACTTCCTCGTGGTTTTCTCAGTTCTCTAGTTTTACCACAGACTGAGTTGCAAACTGCTGCAATGCTTTTAATCCCTCTTCACATCCATCCTTCCTGTTTGGAAAATTATGGGAATGGTTGTCCTTCATCATGAAGTATCACAAGATCATCATCCATGTTCATGAACCCTATTTGAGATCTTTGGAAATGAAAATCAGAGGAAATGTTTGTACATTTTTGTCCAGCAACATTTCTTAAAGACTGCATTAGCACTGCCTATTAGGGTGAGATGCCACAGCCTGCTTTCTTGGTGATAAATCTGGTCTAAAGCTTTTCATCAGATTACCACCCTTAGTAACTTGTGGGGAGTGTGTTCTATGCCAGCTAATGAAATTAACTGGTTTGCAAATGGCCTTCTAAAACACAGAACATCAGCATTGGCAACTCAGTCTCTAATGTGTTCTTGACGATTGACTTGCCCAGCATCACATTCCTTTGTGACAAATTGTGTTTTCTAAGCCAAAAGATAGCTCCATTGCAATTGTTTGTTTATTTTATTCTTGCTCTAGTTCAAAGCTGCCTGTGTATTCATTTTTTAGTTCCTTTAATTTCTGGGACAATTACAGTGTCCTGACCTTCACTGGAAAATTACTTTCATTATTTGTATGTTGTTTGAGGATTTCTTATTCTCCATACATAGGTACTTAATATATAAAACAACAAGTTGCATCTGTAGATGCTTTACCGGCTGCTGTCTAGACTGTCAACAGTAGTAGAAAATCTTACAAGTCTTACAGTTGTACAGTAATAGCACAAAATCTTACAAATATGGGCTGTCATAAACTCATCCTCTTTGCTTCCTTCTCTGTGGTCTTTCATCAGTGCTAGACAAAATGAAACATGGAAATTACATAAATTATAGTATTTGAAGCACCTCATAATAACTTAAGGACATCAGTAAAGTAATGGGATATGTGAAGGTATGCAAGCTGGTCATCATTATACCAAATAAACAGTTGTGAGAAACAAATTATTTCTAGTTACTTTCATGATTCTTCTTTTCTTTCATGATTCTCCTTTCCCTTAAATATTTTCAGTGCAAATGGCATGAAAGCAGAAAATTAAAAATAAAAGGGAAAAAAAGAAAAATGTTAAAAAAGAGAGAGGCAAACAGAACATCAGTGTCATAAGGAGAAAACAGACAAATTTGTCAATGAATGACATGTCTCCTCTATCATAAGTGCAATAGAGTCTCTGGTAAATGATACCTGTGTGATATCTCCTGCAAGAGACCCATAACAGAGAGTGCCACAGCAAGATAGCACCTCGAGAAGAGGAGGCTGAGGAGAGAACTTATTGCTGGCTACAACTACCTGAAAGGAGGTTGTAGCATGGAGGGTGTTGGTGTCTTATCTCAAGTAGCAAGCGACAGGACAAGACGAAATGGCCACAAGTTGTGCCAGGGGAGGTTTACATTGGATATTAGGAAAAAATTCTTCACGGAAAGGGTTGCCAGGCGTTGGAACAGGCTGCCCAGGGAAGTGGTGGAGGTGTTTAAAAGATGTTTAGATGAGGTTCTTAGAGAAATGGTTTAGTGCTAGAGTTAGGTTAGGTTATGGCTGGACTCAATGATCCTGAGGGTCTCTTCCAACTGAAATGATTCTATGATTCTATTCTAGAAATGAAAGCAAGAACTCTCCTTGATGGAAAACCACAGGTCTGTTTCTTTTTAAAAATATCCCAACCATCCTAGGGTACACGGGTTTTCTGTCGGTGCTGTTGTCCTTGGGCTTGTTTTTTGAGGAGGGAGTTGAGAGGCTGTCATAGGGTATAGTGAGAGCACAATAGTTCCTTTCTGTCCTTCGCATGGCGACTTGTTTAATCACATAGCTTTTTTATGAAGGGTTTACAATGTTCAGAATTTCTTCCTCATATTGTGGTGACAAGCCTTAAGTGGTTTCAAAACTGTATTCAGGGAGGCCAGGTAGAGAATGGGACATCATGCTATGGAGCAGGTGTCTTCTGCGTGACTTGGGATGGTGAAGATTTATAAAGCACCTTTCCAAGCTGCTTGCGAAAGTTGTGCAGGCCATGCTTGGGAATCCCTGCTCTCTGTCACCCTGAAGAAAGCAATTGCATTGCAATAGTTTTGATTCGAGGGCATATGTGTCACAATCATTAATCAGATAAAATATTAGTGTGAATAGAGACTTCAAGATCAAGCACTAAATGTATCATAAATGTGTCTTCTGACAACCGGAAAAAAGTATTCAAGTTTTAACATTGGATGGGTGTTGTCATTTTTGACGGCAGCAGAGCTCTGGAATTCGTATTTATTGTAAAAAAATGCAATGACTGTACTGTTTTAACAGTTGGCATAAGGAAAACCTCATTGAGAACACATGAGTCATAAAAAGAACTACGTTTACACACAGTAATTAATTTATCTTTGTCTTGGTGTATGATCTGTTAGATTCTGGCACTGGGCCATTATGATAAAAGAGATCAAGATACTGCTAAAAAATCTGGCTTTTTTTTTATTCTTCTCTACAAATCAGAAATTCTACATCTATGTAAAATGCGAAGTTGGAGATTTTATAACAGGTTGTGTTAGTTACAAAACTCTAATGAAGAAAATAACAAGTGGTCAATGCAGTATATATACAGGATTGTACATATGTGCTGGTATGTATGTGGTTTTGTAAATCCTAACATATAAGCAAGTTCTGCAGTCTGTGGTTATCTTGAGTCACCCTCCTGGCAGCAATTTCATTGTCTTCTCTGAAATGTCTGTATGTGCAAGGAGTTTAAAAATCTTGCAGAACTACATCATTAAATTGAAGTTTTCAAGATCAAGGCTGTAAGGAATTAAAATTAGACTTCATTTTACTTATAGGTCGTTTGTTTTGTCCTTCTGGCTTATTTAATTTTATGTAGTGTATAAATCACCCAACAAAGCTCAAACCTTTGGAAGTTACAATGCTGAAGTTTCATAGAGCAGTTGCTTTTTCTGATTGGTTGTCTTCATTTGCAGTTGCAGTTGTGCTTCTAAACATAAACTTTATGTATTAATCAATATCTTTGGCACTGTTTTTGTAACCAAAATTTCTCATCTGACTATATTTAGCAGAACTGGTGTGCTCTGTTGGCAAGAGAGATAGAAAAGCAATGTCTGTGAAATAGCTGTGTAAGTTTTCATTTATGACTGTAATACTAATATATGTTTTCTTACAGTGAAATTAAAATAGTTTAGAATTCCTGTTCATTGCTGGCAAGTGGAAACTAAATACATATTAACATTAAAATGATGACAACTTATGTGATTGATATACCATTGCTGTCAAAGACTACCTCCAAAAGAAAACAAATAACATAAACTTATATTTAAATTTTAAACATTTGTCTTAATTTTATACATTATGCTTAGTGCCAAAAGCAATATGTGTGTGTGCTATAAAACACATTTTTACCCACATGGTGTACCTTTATGTTTTCCTTATACTTCTTTGTTGAGATTAAAAGAAATAACATGCTCCACTCAGTATTTTTTTCAAAAGCAAAACCACATCACAGTACTTTGGTTTGTACTTGTGACCTATTTCAACATGCAGGGAAAAGCCAGGTGAGGAAGACCTGCTAGCATTCACAGGACGAGAAGCGCGTCCATGCTGGATCACTGGTTGACGTGTGACCCAAGCTGGCAGGAACTGTTGAAGCATCTGGTAGCTAACACTGTTCTAGATTAACTCAGATCAGCTCTTCTTGGGTGGTCGTAGCCAAATGAAGATCCACATTACGCACTAGCAGGGGTTGCTGTAGCAATCTGAGGCTTCAGGGCTTTCTGCAGGTGTTTCTTTCGAGCCGGTCCTGCTGGCAGCAGCCTTGGCAGTGCAGCAGCAGCACCTCTCTGAGGACTGACCGCCTCAAAAATGAGCAGAGTTGACAGGATAGGGCATAAATCCAGTGCTTGGTTGGGAGAAAGCAGAAAGGTAGTAGTATCCTGTTCCTCCCTCAAGGCACACTGCTTAGGGGTTTAAAAAGAGTCCCTACTGACTTTTAAAAGAGAGGTTGATTTGGTTTCTATCTGTAACTGTCACTTTTTTTTCTTGACAAAGGGTCCCTGCAGAGGAGGATTGTATTACAAAGAAACAAATGGCATGGCAATTTTCTTTATGGGTGTAAGCTTTTTGGTGTATGACTGAAATTCATCCAGCAAAGCCCTTAAGCATGTCCATAACTCTGCATATTGCTGCTGTGGACAATTGGCCTGCTATTGTCCTGAGAGCTGTGCTTTTCTGGATCCAGGCCTAATTTTAGATCATTTTCAGTTCTTTCAGCTCTCAGACAGCTAATGTTGATAATGCCATGTATTTTTAGAGTGGGCAGTACTCTTTCCTAGATGGTAGTCTACATTTTGTCTTCTTACACATGTTCTCTTTTCTACTCAAAGTAGAAATAAAATGTTATTTCTTAGCATTAGTATAGAAATATCTTCCTTATCCCTGAATACACAAGTATGCTGTAGCAGAGACCTGAGTAATTTATCTTTCTTTTTAATTAATATTAGTTTATGGGCATTTTTATTCAGGGGTTTGGGTTTCTTCCCACTCCTTGTTGAACTTATTTTTTTTTTAACAATTAAAAATAATAGAACTGCTTCTAGCTGATTCTTTACTTTCTGCTTCTCTCAGCTTGGATATTTAGCTACCTAGAAACTCAGTTTAAATTTTTATCTACTATTTCTAGATTATTGACTTCATTGTTTTTTATGCATTTTAAGCAATATTTGAATTGTAAATGCTCTCGGAGAATATTTGCTTTTAAATCAGATTCTGCTTTAAACCATTAGCAGATTTTTACTTGTCTTAGGCCTTGTGAAATTTGTATATATCAGCTGTCAGTTTTATACAAAATCTTAAGCAATTGTTCAAGGATCACAGAAACAGAGGATTTTGATTTATTCTTCTGCCTTGAAGAAAAAAAAGAAAAAAATGTAAGAAAAAATAGTTCTGAATAGATTAGATGGGAGAAATTTCTACTGGAATGTCTGTGAGATATGTCTAAAAATGATAAGTTGGTAGAATTTGTGAACATAATTCATGGGAGGCACAAATATACTATTATGGTGAAAGCCAGTATGAGTTTTTGTATTTGTGCTCTAAATTTTGAGCACGAGTAAGAAATTATGACCTCATCGAAGTCAAGGACAAAGCTGTTGCTGGCTTCACTGGACTCAGGATTCACCAACACAGGGGACCGTTGTCTAGGAATTACTCTCTGGAGTGAAAAATTACTAGGTTGTCAAAGAGAACCCACAGATTGATACATCCCCTTCACTTTAAGCATATGATGAATCTCACTGAAACTTGTGTTCTAAAACAAGCTAAATAGTATCTCCTTTATGTTTAAACTTAGGTCCACACATAAAGCTTTAGTCTGTGTGTTGTGCAGTACGCTTTGCAAAAAATACAAGTAAGAATGGGTTTGCTTTTAATTATATTGTTTAGTGCTACTTTTCCACGCCTAACAGCATTCATAACTTGATGACAATAAAGCCATCATGTGACTGTTTCCTTCGCATAAAAACAGATACCTGGCCCCCAGTGCCAAGTCAGATATTCCTTTCTTGAGAGCAGTTTCTATTCATCATGTGTTACGCTAAGACTTAAAAAAAAAAATAAAAACTAGTCAGTGCAGCACTTGAAGTGAGCTGCTTGTGCTATGCAGACTATTATCTCTTACTGAAGATTTGCTGATCTGGTTTGCACAACATTTGTGTTCTTTACTGAAATACAGTGAAAAATACTTTTCTTCCATACAAGCAGCCTGCTAGTAGAACGGGCAGTGTCTTACTGTGATGTTATTTCTCCTTGGTGACTCAAAGACCTATGTGGTAAAAGACTGTTGTGCAAAATGCAAAAGGAGAGAGGGAGCTGGACCTTGAGGTAACAATATTCATATGGATTACAGAATTCAGCATTTTCTTTGAAGTTTGCCCTTGTGCAGAGCAGGCCTACTTAATATGTTACCCCACTTGCTTAAGGAGTATGTGGAAGTGCAAATATTGCATAAATGAAATTCTAGACCCTGCTCAGGCTTGTATTTTACTCAGTTAGTATTCCAGCACTGGAGTTTATATTTGCTTTTCTTGAATATTTGTGCCAAGAAAACACGACATCTCAAAAGTGAATGTACAATTAAAAGATTTCTTGAATTCAAATGAGCTGAACTGGTCACTTTCACCGAGCCCTTTCTCAGTTCTTCTATTTCTTTAGTAGAATTGTTTCTCTTTTGTACAAAGCAATTTTTTTGTGACCAGACAAAATTTTTTTCAATGTTATTTTTCTGCATGTTCTTGCCAAATAAATGTACTAGTAGCCTTCTTCATCATACTAGAGATCCTTTCTCCCAAATGTTACCCAATCTGCTCAAGGAAAGTTATAGATCTATGCATTTGACTTCAATTATGTAGTCCTCTTCAGGTATTTTATTTTAGTCATAACATGATTAATACATTTCTATGAGGTAAATGAGAGTATGAAGGAGCTTCAAGGACTAGTAATGTGCAATTTTTTTTTCTGTGGTTGTTCTTCAAGAAGTGAAGGGTAGATTTTTGCTTTTTGCAGGGTTGCATTTAACAGAAAGTAGTTACCTCTAAATGTGTTGTATTCTTATGACAATCCGGACTGTTGCACAACTGTACTATTTTCTGTACTTTGGAATGTATAATTTCAAAGGACTTGATTTCTGAGGTGGCCCTAACTCCTCCAAATCATCAGTAATTAATTTTAGAAACCTCAGGAATCAACTGGTGGTGGTGACAGTTCAAAGCAAGGACATGATGGTTGTCCAGTGCTCTTCATGGGGAAGCCTCATGGGTGTGTTGAACTTTCCATGGAAAACCCCAGGTCTCCTTTGCTTAGGAGCTTGCAGGAGTGGGTTCTTGATTATACTAAATAAGATGAATCACAAAAGTGATGGTTTATGGTGTTTTTCACTCTGAAGCCTACATTTCATGTAGCATTTCCACATGATATAAAGTTTTCAGATATTGATGGAAAACAACAAGATCATTTAAACTGACGAAGAACTCAACATCGAGTGAACTCTTTGATGCTATTATTCATCAAATGAGTCATCTAATAGTCCTTGAATACATAAACTGAAAACAGCAATATACATCATTTTAAAGGATGAAGAATATTCAAACACAATATTCAACAAAATTCAGCTCTGAGTTAGGTTCCTTAACGTGAGATGAGGTTATCTTAGATTGTCATTCTAAAGTGTGAGAAGGGAATTTGTCTAGTGTTTCTGGTTCACATTCATCTGCCTTAGTATTCACAGGCATAGTAAGAGAAGCAGTAGGTGATACCTAGCAAGCACTCTCACAGGCTCAGGCTATAAGCAGCAATTCTGAGAGCACAGGAGAAGCAGGGGCTCTGATTACTTTCTCTGTCCTACTGTTGCAGTGCAACTTCACCAGCTAACGCGGCAGAGCTGTGCCACAGTCGTCACACACCACGATAATTTCAGAAGACTGATACATGTTCAGACAAGGAGTTTGCTTTGCAGTTTGTTGTATTTCGACATACAGCCCATTGCAATGTGTTCTTTAATAGAGACCAGCATTTTTCTGCTCTTTAGCCAAACTCTAGATGGATGCAAACAGCCAACGGCTTTTCCTTTGCATTGCAAGATCATAATGTCTTCTCTGGTTAATTTTTTTCTGTTTGCTGGAAACTAGGAGAGGACAGTGCTTATACTACTTATGGAGAGTATAAGGTTATAAAGTGTCAGGGCTTTGTCTTTGTGTAGTGACTTGTGATGGCGTTTTTCTCTTCCTTTCTTTTAAAACAGTAGTAATCAGGATATATTGAATTCCAGTAGGATTTTTCCATGTTTCCTGAGTATCTTTAAGGTCTTTTTCAACCAAAACAATACTATGATTATGTGTTTTACATGTTGATTTGCTGGAAACTAATTTTTTTCAAGTTGTCTTTGGAGTCCTAACTGAAACTTTGAAGTAGGTGTTCTCTAAGACACTACCTACAGTCAGCAGTGAGGGATACAGACGTCCAGAGAATGACTTAGACTTGCAGATTACAAAATCTGAATTTTCAATAGTTTCAGCAATGACTTTACATCCCTGCTCTGACATCCACAGATATCCTAAATCTTTCTTCTTCTCCATGTCAGATGAAGTCTTCTATCCAGATTGCCTCCCTGCACCAGAGTCCTTGATCTTTCCCTCCCTTTCCCCCAGGAGAAAACCTGCCTTGTCTCTGACTCACTGCCATGTTTAGCCCCCTCATGTCGCTGAGTGTTTGTCGCACATATCCAAGGCTGTTTCCTCACTCCCCCCTTGATTTGTGACTGTGCCCACTCTATTCCTTTTATTCAACCCTTGTCTCAGATATCTGCCTATACCTCTTTGAAGATTACCCATCATTTAAAGCCATAAATAACATAAATGATAAAATATGCAGGAGTAGGAGGCAAAGCACATACTCCTATGTGCTCTTTCATACTGACTATGTATCTCAGTTTTCAGGTTTCTCCTGCAAGTCCAAGCAAGCAACTCAGTAAGCTCAAAGTATTTAATGTAGTGTATGGTGTTCTTTGCCTTGGTTTGCATTATTTGACAACCAGTTTTCAGATTCGTTTATATGAATCTTTCAGTAGTGCCAAGTTCTCTTCAAAACTCACTACACTTCATTGAAGTATTTTCAGGTATGTGTCTGTGCATGTATGAATACATACATAAAAAAATTATATATACACGTGCACACATATTTATCCTTCCTATACGTTAGGATTTTTGGTATTTCCTTGTCTAAGCTAACTGGTACATATATTTGCAGCACTAACAAGAGTAAACTGAGCAGCTGAAAAAAGCATGCAGTTTCAGAGTGATTACTGATATATGTCAAACAGTTTATGTGGTGGATAACATTTTGGAATGAGAAAATCTCAACTGATCATGATATCTGGTGAGAAATGGGCAAAAGTGACTGATTGCAGTCATCGTCATTAGGTTGCAGTGTTGTACTACCAGCAAAAACTGCAAACTGAAATACAGCTTTCATTACAGAACTTCTCCTTCTTTATATTTTTTTCCCAGATAATCTTTCTCAGCTATTTTTTGAATAAAACCTTCAATACTAGGAGCAACCTCCTTTAGCTCCTTTGTTTCCCTTTCAAAAGGCATGGTTCAGTACTTGCTGTCAGTGGAGCATGAGGCTTTGGGAACTTCTGCACTCTGTTTAGTGCTGTACCTGTCGGTGGGCTGGGATAGAACAATGTAAAGTTTATCTCTATCCAAAATCTGGGTTTAGGGGAGCATTCTGTCTTACCAGCAATCTTTCTAAGATGTCCTATGGAAGTTAGTTTTTTTGTGATACTTTCACAGTACTGGATGCTACTGTGCAGCTTCTGACACATCTTTCAGTGCTTTCAATAGGATGCTAATATGGGTTGGCATCCTCAAGGTGGTCAGGCAGAACTGCTTTTCTTATTTCCTCTCCTCTGCAAGCTCCTCTCCTTTTATTGCTGACTGATGCTGTTGAGAACTTTTTACAAGACCCATCCTAGCCTTTGCATAGCATCACTTTATTTTAAGAAAGATTCTGTTGAATCAACCTCTTCTTTTTCTGTCTCCTCCAGTCTTTCACATCCCTTCCCTGAGTGCTTTGCTTGCGTAACTCTGCATGAGTTAAGTGGATTCAGTTGAAACTCAGCTCCTTTAGTGTATCTCCTTGCAATCTAAGGAAGAGACTTGTTTTAAAAGAATCAATGTATTAATTTTGCATTCATGAACAGTGAACTTTTCTTACCTGCAGGCATCAAATGCAGCCTGTTTTCTTCCTGTGGTTGATCTCTGGTTTATAATATTTATGTGCCATGTTTTGGTGCTACCTGATAATAGTTGCCAGTGTAAATTAAAATGGCCATGGGCTAGTGAATTTAATCCCTACTGCCTATGGCCCCAAGGGACCACCCCAGAAGGGAAAGACTAGTTGGACCCTGTGGATGTCCCAAACCACATTCCCTTTCACTAGCCCTGCCCCTTTCACAAAAGCCCAGGAGGGAATGTTTAAAGTTTGACTCCTGGGGATTTCCTTATGCCAAAGGCATAATTTGATGGGCAGCTAAGGTAGGTTTTGAACTATTTAATACCACTGGAACTGGTACAAAGCAGATGGAACAGACCCAAGATCAGCCCACAGACTTTAATTGCTTGATGACTCAGATAATGTTTCTTAAAGTCAGGGTTTTTCTCCTTCTGCCCCCTCAATCCCCCATCTATCCTCTGGAAAAAAATGTGCTTCAGATTTTTGTTTATTTACCAAGCCCTAATTGCCTGCATTGGGCCATTTCAAGCTCCACTTAACCTCATTTAGATTCTTATTTCATTTCTATTTTTTTTTTTCTTTTGTTTTCTTTTTTCCCTGGGCCCGTGTCTAATGGCATATTGTCTGTGGGGTGGAGTGGACATGTAATTAAAACAAACTATTTGGTCCTGGTTTCTCTTTTATAAGATCTTCAACCTGATAGTGTCACTTGCAATGCTAAAAAAGTTATGTGTGTATCTTTGTCCTTTAATAGACAAACCTACCTCTCTGTAAAATTTTCTAACTTAATTCTTCTCAAAAATTAAACATATAGATTTACTTTACTAATAAACACTGAAAACCAATAATGGCTTCTAGCATTCAAGATGTTTTGTTAGCACTGGAACTTTTCGTACAGGTTTTGACCACTTACACATAAAAGATTTTTAAATTTAAAGGAATTAAATTTAAAGAAATTCAGTTTAGTATTAATTACTATATAGATTTTTTTCCAGGTTAAATAAAATATTTTTAGTTACAACATTTTAGGTGAAATGTTTTGGAAATCTAGGTGAAAACTGTGCCAACAGACCGTCCTCAAACTTGCCGTTTTCCTGGCAAATATTTATTTTCATTGAACTGTCATTTTCTGATGAAAAAAGCAGCATCTAGAAAAATTCCCAGCTTGGTCCCTCTCGGACCAACCTGCCTCACAAATATGTGCAAAGTGTATGTTTTTTCAAAGCCATTCTTTAATCACCTGGAACTCCAGATTCTCCTTCCTGCAGTCAATAGCCATCTGCCTATTGCATCCATATCATGACAGCTCTTCCCTGGAGATATCATGATATTATCCCATTCCATAACACCTTATAAGTCTGCTGCTTACCATACCTGGACCATTTCTATGGGCCTTCCCCTTTCCTGCAAAGCTGCTGAATTTCCTGCCCACTCTTCAACAGGATTCTGGCTTCCCACCGGACTGCTTTTCCTCACACAGCTGGTCTAGCTAACAAAATCAAGAGATGTTATATGTTTTCTATGTTCTATGGAAAGAACGGAATAAAATCTCACCTACTTTCCCATATCCACATGCTGCTACCCATGACCTTCTTGTCTCTTACACACCCTTCTGCAGGGCCCTCAACTCTCCCCTGCGGTGACACCATTACCAAGATCATTTGAGGATTTACTCATTTGGTGTTGCATGCCAGCAAGTTTCATGGAGGTGAATCATGAGAAAACCTTGCAGTTACTGGGTCTGTGACTTGTTGGCAATGAGTATGTGGCCTGGGACAGAAGAAGAAGGCTTGAAGCACATCCAGCTTTTACATTTAGATTTCAGACTGGTAGTCATGCTGGTCCTTCCATCTTGGACAAACTCATTTATCTATTCCTAGTAGTTACAGTTGAGAGTGGGTTGTTTTTTCTTTTTATGCAATTTCTCTCTTCTAAGGCTGCCAGAGGACACAGGCAATTGCACTGGAGCAGCTGATGGACATGTTGCCAATGAATAACTGCCCCATCGGTTACATATCAGTGGTGGAAAGTGAGCCATGACAAGAACATTTCTGTCTCTAGCTAGCATTTAGTTATCAGTAGAGTTGTCCTGGGATGTGGTAGGAAAAGAAGAACAGTCTCATTTTACAGTGAAGAAGTTATGTGGCAGCCTGAAAGTATTAAAGAGAAAGCCTAGAATATCAGAAGTAATCTTTAAGAAAGGCCAGCAACCACTGAATGTAGTTTGCTAATGGATGTTGATAAAGATACATATGGGATGTCAGGGGCCTCTTTCTGGCTTGCTAGGCTTTTTACAAACATAGTTGTCTGACTGTCCTCGCTGAGAACAAGGAGTATCCAGAATATTTGCTAGAAGAGAAATTCAGCTGCCAAAGATGAGGTTTTGCCATTCTGGTACTCGCAGGTGGTTGAGAGAGGCCTGGGGACAAGCAAGTTTTTGAGATCTTCCCCTCCACATAGCAGTTTTGAAGGCAATTTGTGGACAGCCTGTTTAAGAGAACCTGATGGCCTCCAGACAACACAAGACCACCTGTCACATACCAGACACTCAAGAAAAGCAGTTATTGGCTGGATTTGGGACTGCTCTGAAAGGTTTGCTGTCTGTAGTAGGTGGCTGATCTGGCCCTGAAAGTGGACTTGGTGCAGTCTTGACTACATGTATCCGTCAGGTCCAAATCAAGATTTGTGCTACTCCTTCACAGCTAGGGGCCTACACATGGCCAATTTTGGTACTTGTGACTCAGAAAACATAGGCTGGAGGGTCTTTGTGACATAAGGGATCCCTGAGACTGTGACCCTATGAAACACCTTGTGTCAACTCTGTGTCTTCCAGTACATGGGAACACCTCCAGAATGATGGATATGTGCCATGATGTTCTTTGGGGTGTGCCGTGAGTCTTTTGGAGTGGAATCCATCCTACTTGTGGTTTTGTGTGTGTGTGTGTGTGTATATATGTGTGTGTGTATATATATATATATATATATGTATAATGTAGTTCTTTTTAAACAGCAGGTGACCAGAGAGGCAATATTTCCAGTGCTCCAGGATGTAAGGAGATAATTCTCCTTCCAGTTAAATCGGAAATCTCCAAAAGTCATTACATATAGTAAACACACTTCTAAAAATTCCACCATGTGCAAAATTTCCTCCTTGCTTTCTTCCCAGAATGGCTGCTAATCAGATGAGGGAAATAAAAATTAATATAAAGAGTATTCAGACTTGGCTACCTACCATCATTTAATAATGACTGGCCCTTATGGGAAAAAAAAAAAAGGCAAAGGTAATATGAGGAAACAGACTGTGCAATTTTTAGGGAAATTAAAAGAGGAGGCCCAATGGAACAGATGTCTGGTTTTCTCTGCCACCGGAATGACAGCATTTTTGTCTCCTCATCAATGGAATCTTTTTAAGGGAGAAAAAGAAATAATCATGGTTCTAAGGACTGAAGAGAACATAAGAGACAAAATTCATGAATTAGATTAAATGATGATCCACATGCAGACTTCCTGCCACCAGTGATATTTGAATCTGTATAAGGAAACAGATATGACAGTATGTAAATTAGAAGATACTAAGTACAAAAGTGGTAACTTAGCTCTAAAAATCCTGTCAGAAGGATGTACATTACTCCCTCTTGTAGAAATATGTGGAAGCCCCAGTTGGCTCTCCCAGGGTCTATGCAGACATTGCAGAAAGGAATCCCAGCCCATACAAGATATTAACAGTCAAAAAGGGAGGGAGGAGAAAATGTGCAAAGAGTTATTGATAAAGCACAAATAAAATCAGCTCTTCTGCCAGGGGAATCTGTAAGAGGTCCCCATCACTGTGCACTGGATTTGGCTTCAAGATCGGTTCCAGGAGCACCTCTGAGCACAGGTGTATGGCAGTAGGGTTTTTTCAAAGCAAAGGGGAACCCAGGGCCTTTCAAACCCCACCTATATATGATCAGTTTGATGAGGAATAAAAACACAATCTAGCTGTAATTGAAATAGGGTGTGGTTAGAGCAAGCCTCCTCACTGATGACAGTCAGAAGAGCACGGACCTGGTAGTGACGCATGAGGGGTACCTGAGGAATGGGTGGGCTGCTCAGGGTACACAGTAGAGGCCAAGGGTGACTCATTTCAAGTTAAGGGGCTTAAATAGAGAAATACTGAGGGACTTAAATACAGAAAGACTTTCCCCAATAACCAGCACTTCTGCTCTGTACATTTGAATGGAAAGATCTATGTCTGGCAGTCCTATTTAATTTTAACCATTTGTAGCAGAGAAGCCTTCTTGCCCACTCCCATCCCTTAAGGATTGCCCCCTCCAGCTGACAGCTCTACCTGAGGACTCTGTGTGCCAGGTGAATAAGTTGTACTCCGAGTTCATTTGTGTGAATATGTTGTACTCTAAGCTCATTTGCATCCAATTGAGTCTGGGTCTCTGCATGTTCAGACTGGAGTCCTGCAGTTAGAGATGTTGATTGGAAGGGTTTACTTTATATCTTAACAGATAAAAAATTTCAGAGACACCAATGGACCTTAGCTGTAGATTGAAGTACTATGGTACAGAGAACAGGCTTCTACTTGACCTAAGAAAGATCTAAATAAGAGCTGAAAGAAAATCGCTTTTTCTTGAATGAAAGTGGACTGGATTACACCTTAAAGGTGGGACCACATTCAGGAGGTGGCACTGCCCATAAATTGGCAAGAAGAGGAGCTGTGACTACCCTATCTTTGCACGAGAAAAACCTGTAATGCCCTTGCCACCCAACTGCCCAACACCAGCTGCTCTGGAAGAGGCACCAGTCTCCAGCTATGCTACACAAGGGAAAAGTTGGTTTTAGCCTTGCTGCAAGCTCACCATGTTCCCCTCAGATCCACTTTCTTGAGTTAAGTGTCAACACTTTTTTTGTGCACTAAAACCTTGGCACTACTTTTCACCCTGTTATGTTGAAATCATTTCTTGCATTGGTCTGTGCGACCCTCTCATCCTTCCATGCTGCTGTGGAGTTGCTATGTTGTGAAAAGTAACCCTCCTTGTCCTGCAGGACATGATAACCCAAGCCTCTGTCCCGGTGGTGGTGCAGGCACTCCTGTGTTGTAGCATCCCATAACTTCTCTGCCCTCAGTGTACTTCAGCGACACTTCTAGTCCTTTGGGGTGTCATACCAAAATGTCCTCCTGCAGACCATCTTCTACTGATGTCCTACAGCTGCAAATTGAAAAATGGTTTAAAGTTCTCATGCACCCAGGGAAAGTCTTCACATAACACTGTGCACACAAGTGGTGCTTCATGTTCATCAATGCATCCATCTGGGCTGAAGCCCGTGGGAGATGCAAAGGTGGAGGAGACAAGAAAGGTTAGGTTACCATGCAGACAAAGGTTAATTATCCCTTCTTAGAAGAACCTGAATTTCTTCATGTGTACTTTTACACTCTGCATAGTACTTTTGCATTCTCTCTTCTTAGGTTCTTCTGTTGTAATGTGTTTTTTTTTTCTTTTTTTTGAAACTATGACAACATAGCTTATGTTCTGTTTCTGTGTGATTGCTGGCTGCCATAATATGTTTCTATGATAAGGACATGTAGTTGCTCGGTGTTTGGCACTGCCTTTCCCTTAAAATCTATTAGCAGCAGAAGCAAACCCCAGGAACATAGCATTCAGATTGTCAGCATGTCAGAACAGATTTTAGTTTTCTTTTTATAGAATCATGTAAAGTACTGTTTACAATTCAGTACCTTGTAATCCTTTTTTGTGTTTTTTAATGCTTTATAAAGTGAGTTGCTGATTAAAGGAAAATAATACTATGACGACTGGAACTACCAGTTGGCTTTGGTATCTTGAGACAGCATCAAAATGTTCCAAAGTTGAAGAACAGCCACTTCACAACCAGGAATCTGTTTTATATAAACAAGGCAAGTGTCCTTCCAATTTGAAAGTAGCATCTGAATATCCACATTGTAGATTGGAATGGGCAAATAAAACAGCCCAGTTCTGCAAGGTTTTGGGTTTAGAGAAAAGTGCATAATTGAGATGGTGCTGCTCTGGCCTTTACACTTAGTTTGAAGTACTTAAATAACTTGCAATAAAAGGGCTATTTATTCTATGAGCATTTTTAATCTCTGCCTACAATGTGTAGCAGAAAGATGTTAAAAAATCTAAACGTCTCTAAGTATTTCTCATATTTGAGTTAATTAAAGCAATTTTAAATACTCTATAGAAGATAAAGCTGTAATACCTAAACACATACTACAGTATGTGTAGTGGGGCAAGTAAACGTCTCGTTCAGATCATATTTCCTACTGCTTTTGTATGTAAGTGTCACATTAATCATAATTTAAACTCTGTTTACAGAGCACACAGAGAGCAAGACCACCAAATTTCCCTGGGGGAATTTGACCAGGCTTATATTTTTACTGCAATTGTGCAAGTTAGAAATGGTGTCTCGGCTTTGATTTGTATTTCCTGTTGTTTGTCAGTTTGTGACGAGACATACATGTTATTTGTGTATTGCAGAGAGGCTGCTGTTCAGTTGGTCTTTATGCCTGTGCTAAAAAGGCATATAAAGACATTAATTTAAAGCAATTTCATTTTTTAAAATGTGATCCCAGTATTCCAGGAATTCTGCAATTTCTTTTCCCTTTACTTGTGTAGATCAAAAAGTACTGGCTGCTGCTAACATTTTTACTTTTTGCTTTCTTTGCTTTGTGTTCAAGAGTCACTGATTTTCCCAAGGAATTTTAGAGGTCATTTACAGCAGTTATCTACCAAAAGCTACTGAGTTTTTTTATGTATGTTGCTTCTATTTTTTTCCTACCTCCTATTCCACAAAAAGATTCCAGATGCATTTCTTTTCAGACAGTTAATTATCCCCAGAGATCAGATGTTTGGCTGATTCATAGAGAAACTTACAGCCTTCCTCACGGTCGTGGTTTTTCGAGTAGGAACTAGCTTCCAGATTTCACCTTCTTTTCTCTTATGATCTGATTCTCATTATGAGTAAGGGCTTCATCTCACTTCATCCTTATATGACTGCGAGATTTTCACTGTAGGTAAGGCTGGGCTTTATCTTATAAATATATACATATATATATAAATTCGTGTATCCATGTGTGTATATGTGTTTTACATATATATACAGAGAGAAATTTCTATTAAAATATGTTGTTGACCTGAGTTCTCTGTAGAATTTTTTAGAATTAGTTTACTTTTTCTTTTAAAGGGCGATGGTACAGAAGTGTTGTGATCCTTATAAGTGACTGTGACAATCTTTTTTCAGATAATTCATTTTAGTAAAGGGCACTGTAATCCTGTTCATAGTAACATTTGGCAGTGCATAACTGACAAGATAGGATTTTATAGCCATTATCTAAGAAATTGCTACTTTTAAAGTATGTCTTTTTTTCCAGTTTTTCATATTATTTCCAAATATTGCCCAAAGCTGACACTGTACTGTTGTCAGAAAAGTAAGCAAGCACAGCAGCTTCTACAAAGAAATCTGAGGTAAAATGACCCGTGAGAAGATCACTGCCTGCATTGAAGGGATTTAGGATGTATCCTCTGATCAGACTAGTTCTTAAATAATGATTTTCAAAGTGACAATCTGCAAAGGGGCATTTGTTCATCTGAAAAACACAGGGGGTTTAAAAAAGATGGACCAAATTTCAAAGTACTATGATTTCAAATTTAGTCCATCTTTTTGAAAATGCCTGTATAGTGTTTTGTTTTCAACTTGTACACCGTCATCAATTACGCAGAAAAGCAATATCAAGACTCTAGAGGACACAGTGAGATTCACAGTAGGGCACATTCGTGGACAAAAGGAGATCACTTCCCTAAACCTCACAGAGTAATCCCTAGGCATCATTGGTCTAATGGCTATCTTTTTTAATTTAATTGTTTTTATCTTGCATGCTGTCAGTCAGAGTCTTCTTATTTGTGACAGGCATATGCAGAATTGCCTAAAGTACTGTGTATTTATGCAATAGTTTTAATATCATTTTGCAGGAAGATTGTTGGTTGCTTTTCAAAAATTATTTCTGTGAAAAACTGCAATAGACTTTTCAGACTTCAACAGAACCATGGGTTAATTGCAGACCTATTATTGTTGATAAGTGATATGGAGCATACTTGGAACATCTGTCTTCTGTAGGCGGCATAAGCAGCTTTTGGTCTGGTGATTTTCATATTCAGAAGCTCTCACTTTAAATAAGAGGTGGAGTGCTTTGTGTCAGCTTTGCATTTGTTGTAACAAGAAAAAGACACATCAGCTCTCTCTTTGACACTCAAGATCAGCCCTTTATAAGCTATTGGTGTTTCTTTCTTCATCCAAAGCATTTTTCTCTTGCACTTTTTCAAGCACAAAAAAAAAAAAAAAAAGCAAATGAAGAACAATAGTGTGTCAGTTCCCAATGAGTCTCAGAGCCACTTCTTTGGAGAGGTAGCTTAAATTACACAAATCAAAACAAGTTTTGCAGGCTCATTCTGAATATAAAAATGGCTGATATTCTCAGAGGATTATGTTTATTCACTTTTTTCAAACCAGCATCTGGCAAACCTCTGTAAGTTTTCTGTTGGCAGTAAAGTTTGATCCAGCTCTGAATTTGGTGAATGATCCCCTGGTGCTTCTCCAAATTACATAACCAGCCTTGCTTCCTGCAGTTTCCTTCTTGCCCTCATCTTCAATCCTTCCCTGGAACAAATCCTGCATTCCACCCATTTGTCTCCCTTCAGCTCTGTTCCCTGTCACCCAACCCATCCTGCCATGATCCACAGGTCTCCTATGTCATGCTGTCCCTTCCTGCAAGCATCTCCTCTTCAGGAGGGGTGGAAGCAAATCTCTGCTCACTAGCCACACTGTCATTAGGTAACTTTCTTGCCCCTCTGGAAATTAAGGCTAGAATGATCTTCCCTCTGTTTTCTCCGGAAACCTTGCTTCCAGCATGAGAAGATTTTAGCCAGGACAGTTGTGACAATGGTGCTTTTATGAGTCTCATCCAAAGCAACATGTTTTCCAAGGGTTTCAGAATTTCAGCACAAATGTCCAGAAAGTAGTCAGAAAGTTGTATGCTGGGGACATTTTTTATGGTAGCAGTAACATTTTGCCCTCTCTACTTTTACATAAACATTTTTCCTCCAGTAGAGTTTTTTTCATACCCAAATTAAATCTTTATAACACAATAGGAGTTTTTTATTTATACATTTTCCCTATTCCGCGAGGAGATGGGCTTCTGTTGGTAATGTTTCTGATACTTTTTATTCTGTGTTACTGATGAAAAAATCATGTATCTACTGGTGGGCATCAGTCGAAAAACTACTTTATTCCAAAGTAAAATGGAAACAATTGGACATCTGTGGATTTATACACGCAGATGAGAAAGCCAAATATTAAATTAATGTATTAACAATGTTTATAGTTTTATTACCCTGTAATTATACCGTATCTCCTGATTGTTTTTCTTTTCATCCCAGTCTATAAAATGTAGCTGCCTGAACTTGTTTTGAATGTCTACACTTCTAGTGTTAGACCTAGTGATGTTTTGCCAGGTTCAGTGGAATAAAAAGCAGTTGTAGGGGTGGCATTGTTACTCTGGAGAGCAGCAATGCCTGCTAGCCATCAGAAGGCGAACTAGAGACAGCTGGAGACTTCATTTGGGCCAATATCTATGTCTGGCATCCTTTCTGCCAGGCTGAGTGGAAGGAGTAATTAAAGGCAACCTTGAGTAGTGGTGGAAAGTTACAGCAGGGCTAAGCTGTGTAGTTTCAGGGATTTCACTGGTACTAGTTGCGAAAACACAGGGAGGAGGGAATTGTTTGTCAACTAAGCCAACAAAGGGAGCAATTGTGGGTAGGCTGCTCCCAAATTCAGAGCCCTCTGAGCAAACTGTTGACTGAAATTCACTGCTGTTGTTCATTGTGGTCAGACTGTAGGAAAACCAACTTCATATATATCTGTATTTTTGTTAAATAAATATCCAGAAAATGGAAAATTATTCATATTATTGGTTCATCTTCCTAAATGAGGTAGCTCTACAAAAGTCAGCATATTGTCTGATCACTAAAGCCCAAGATGAAACATCACCATTACTTGGTCATACCAAAAGAATTCTTCCGATGGTTGGATGACCCACCATGATGGGGCTTGGCTTTGTTCATGCTTGTGGTGCAATGGCTGTTTCATCCTAAAACTCTGCTTCCATGCCATGGAGGATCTTTTATTTTAGCTATTGATTATTTATGAATTTACATGCTAACATGCATTTTATTTTTATGACTCAATTTAAATATTAATAAACATTAATATAGAGGTTATGCACTGATTACATTGGACCACTTTCATTAACAGTACAAGTGCCTTCCATTGATTTTGGACAGCAGCTTCTGCAATGTATGTCTCAAAGAACTTCAGGAAAAGCAATCCCATTATCCACATAATTCACAGAAGCAAGGCACCATTTTGCTGTTGCTAAATCTATCTGCTGCAACAATCCGTGGGGTGGAAAATGGGAGGGGTTTGGCACCAAAACAATTATGTGGTAATGTTTAGAAGGAGTACAAAACAATGTTTTCAGCTGACAATAAATACAGGATAGTTGGGCCAATGAAATAACAGAGAGATGCGTCCTCTTTGGAAGAAAAACTGAAAGGATTTTAATGATTACTTGCAGGCAAGAATTTGCTTTTATATTCCGCCTGACCATCTCCGAAATATTTATGGGTAGGTCTTACTACCCATGCTACACAGCTTCTAGCAAATGAGCAAAACATTGTCCCACCATATACACCTGCCTTCAGTGAGGACAATGGCCTCCAAGTGGGCAGTGGAACAGCTGGAAGACAAATACCTCAGTTCAGGTTGAACTAGTATGACCATCCTGTAGATGGAGGCTACTTAGCTTTCTGGATTGAATATATTATAAATCCAGTGGTTGGAACTATAGAAAAACATGCAAACAGATAAAATACCTCCTCCTCAGCCTCAGGTAACTACAGATGTTTTTCACACCACAGTTAACAGTTTTTTTCTACCAGTTCTCCTGAAACCACCTTGTCATCAGCTGACTTCCATTTTAAGGGAGCATATGGCTGAACTTAGTGGAAGAGCCTGACTCATTTGAGAATTTTAGTTAACAACTGGAGAGGGGATGCCATCTGATGTATTCTCATAAGCCTGAATTCCTGACGCTTAGCTACAGGAGCACTGGCCCAAGCTGTCCATCAGTTTTGGCTTATTGTAGATCAGAGAGTTCATCCTACTGTGTTGGCAGTAGAACCACCGCCTCCAACTCTAAGAGCTGAACGGTGCATTTTCCCTGATGCATTTTTATAAATTATCCACTTGACATTTAAGAATTGCAGAAAACAAATGCTGAACATTGGACAAAACTTCTGCTGAGTGACCTGGCCAAGAGTGCAAGAGGGTGGTTAGGAAGGAAGACCAATAAGCTCATGCATAAGCTGCATCAGAGGAAGGAGACCATACTTTTCCTCTTCCTTCACCCCCTGTTCCCCAGATACTCCTTTGGAGGTTCTCTTGGTAGGACACAATGCAGAACAGTACAAAGATGTGTGTAGCTATTTGTTCTCTAAAGAAGACTCAGCTCTGACCTTCACACAAACAGCAGAGCTGCACAGATCTTAAGGCAGAATTTCCACTTCTGCCTGTGGGAATTTTACCATGGGAAAGAGTACAGGTCTGGGCCCGGCGTGTGAGATTGGTCTATGTTTGCCAGGGGTTTTGTTGACGCTGAAGTTCCTAAAGAGAGATAACCATTATGATGGCCAATTGATACTTAACAGTGTCCTGTCTGGGCTTGCCTGAATGTATGATTCACTTGAAATGCTTTTTGCTTTGAGTCAATCCTATGGCTCCTGGCACCGGAATTTTTAGCAAAGAAAGACATTTGCTGATTTTGAAATCTTTTTGAACATGCAAGCAATGCATTAATTTTGTGGGGTGCAAACATAATCTTGTATTCCTATGATGGTGCAAATCAGGCAATGTCTTCTTGGAGGCACTTTTCTTCAGCCCTTGATCCTATGTGTAAAGGACTTAGGACCAAACATGGTAACTATAAATGGTGCAGGTCAGGACTGTGGTTCAGGAAGTGACTGCTGCCTGTGCACCTCTACCCTTCAGACTGTGCTCCAGTTATTGTTGTGGAATTTCTTCTTGTTCCCCTCTTATACATGTAATTCTTGGCCTCAGATACAGCCACACATTTTGCATGGGAGTTATTGTATTTGCTCCCATTGGACTACTCAAATGCATTGAGAAATGCACGTCATAAAGGCTTTGAGACCCTAAGACCTGAAATCCTCATGCTAAGATAGCTACATTACATTACCAATCAGAACAACCTGAAAGCTGCCAAGCAATGTAACTGATGTACCATTAGTTGTTATTTTCAAAGCACTGGATTTGGAGAGATTTCATCCCTGAAAATTGAACAGAATATTATAAGAATAATGTGGGTAGATTTCACTAGACAGTTGGGATGTTATACATTCTCGTTGATCCTTTGATCCACCTTTCAATCCCCATATTAAATGAAATGTATGCCAAGTACGTACATGTGAGATCTCCTATCTATTCCTTTGCTGTTTCAGCAAGTGCATATATCTTTGTCCTGTATATCTGGCAATTTCAGTTTTTCCTGTGTCAAAATTCAGAATGATTGTTCATTTGGTAACTTAGTTTGCAGGACTGCAGTGATAAATCAGTTATTGTCAGACCTAATACACTAAGGACAAAAAAAAAAAGAAAAAAAAAAAAGAAAAAAAGTGTTATTTAGATATAAAGTGCATATGTAAGAGGGGGCATAATTCTGGTATTTTCTTTTTCCAAAATCCAGATAAATGAATAAATAAATCCATACACACTAATGTATTAGAATTAATGGATGGATTAGTATTAATGAAATACCGTATTTATAAACTAATTATACATTATTTTTACTGGAATCCATTTTTTAAAATAATGTCAGCTGTATTCCAGCTTCTGCACTTTTAATTCTTATAAAGTACTTTGTAGTGAGATCCCCTTTTTGATCTAACAAGCAAGAAAGAATCTGCCTTTCAATTCCATATTCAGAATGTAGTTCCAGGTCTCAATCTTTGAATATGTTTGCTCATGAGTTTTTACTCACACAAAAGTCCCACTTGAAATTAGTAAGCCCTTAAGCGACTCAGGATTGTCCACAGGTGTACAGATTTGTAGGACTGAAACTTCACTGTATCCCTGTAGGAAAACAAAACAAAACTGTTTAACACCAATTTGCCCTACATGGAAGGACTGGATAAAATCACTTCTCCATAAATGAAGTGATGGCTCTACAATCATTAACTAGTTTTTCAAAAAGTGTTTTGTGAGGGAGTGAAGAGGAAAATAACCAGAAAACAAAGCTTGTTATTAATATTTATTGGGAAATGACTACACAAATTTGGACCTACAGCTTAATTTTCATTACTATAATCCTTAGACTGGAGTCCTCAGAAGGGGAAATTTTTAGAAATATTTCCTTTTTATTTTGTTTGAATTTATTTTCTTTCACTGGTTTTGTAAAACAAAGAGCAAGCACAAAGAGCATTTCTCCTTGTTAAATTCTAAAATACACAAGTATATTGTCTTCATGCATTCAGATCCTGAGCCTAAATTAACTGAAGGCTATGGCAAGATTACAATTTTCTTGACTGGATTTTTCTCAGACATGTCACCGAAGCATGGATTTGCATTTTAGAAATCTAGCAAATTATGCAAATGGAGCCTAAATTTTGCTGCTGTAACTGTAGTGGTCCTCAGTGTGTCCCCAGAGTATTCCCAAATAAAAAGGTTTAAGATACACAGAAACATAAAGCTGAAAGTCCCTTCCAGAGGCTGTGCTGGTATAAATTGCTGTTAAAAACCTTTATGGTAGGTGATTGTGCACTGCCTCAGAAAGACTGTTTGACTGTTTCCACCAGCACATTTTTTTTCTAATGTTTCATGCAGATAGTTTTGTTTCTAATTAAGTCAACCCCTTCTTTCCTGAGCATGGAGAGCAACTGATCACGTCATTAAAATCTCTGTCTTTTTTATCTAAGTTAAACGCATCCACTAAACTCGCTCAGTACTATGGAGATCATGTTTCCCCAGTCTTTTGCCATTCTTGTTTTCTGAGTGCTTCACAATGAATCTGACTTTAAAAGTCAGATCCGGGAAAGGATACAGCACTTAAACTGTAATGAATATTAGAATAATTACATCCCAACTCTGCTATATACCACTCCTCTGAATACCATTCCAGGATAAGTTCCTTTTCCTGATTCTTTCTCAGGGGCTTATGCTGTGCCCTAACCCATTCTACATCAGCCAGCTTTCCTGAACAAATGCTGAATATATTGGTCTATTTCAACCAAGTTTGACAGAAGAATGCAGGAGGATCCATAGTTCTTGAGAGTTTTGTGAAAATCAATGGCTGGGCAGGTAGCAGCGCTCAGCTACCCTCCTAGAGATACCTGGCTGGTTGGGGTTTGGCACCTATGTCCTGTCCGCTGTCATAACAATTCACATGTGGCTTCCTCTTGCCCAAGCATGCAAGGCAGAAAAGGGAGCATAAAGATGGGAATTTGAAAAATGTGAAAGTTTACTGGAAGTATTTTTTGGGAAAGATGAAACTCAGGAGAGAGTAGCTGCGGCTGTTAGTTTGGAAGAGAATAAATGCAATTTCACATTCCTTTGGTTCCACCTTTGACAGTGATTTTGAGGAATTTTTTTTTCTTGTTTTATTTGTTTTGCTTGTGGGGTTTTTTTGTTTGTTTGTTTGTTTGTTGTCAATAGCTTTGACCTGCTGGCTGATTTTCAGATTGTTATGCACTGTAATCCCTATATGATTTCCTTCAAACACAGTACTGGAATGCCTGGTGTTTTGAGTCCTCTTCCTAAGTGCAATTTGCACTTCAAAGACCATACTGTCAAAAAAAAAAAGTACATAAAAAGTACATTAAGTACGTTTAGATGTACTTGCTAGGATGTCTTAGTTACCCTACACTATAGGAGAGAAAAGAAAAACCTTGCAAAAAATTGTCTTCCTATACCCTCACTTCACCATACTTATTCCTGGAGGACATCTGGACATATTTCAGTAGCTCTAATTTACTTTGACCATGTTTTTAGAAAGTTTATGTTTAAATATTTAACATACAGTATTCCTTACTCACCCAAAAGCTATGTTTACTGCATGAAAACTCTTCTGCAATATGAACAGATCAGGTTCACCTGCAGAGACTCCTGCTGCCCTGAGGAGTGGAACAGATGAGCAGGGAGAGAGACTGACGATATTCTCACTACCATTACAACGATCAGCTTAACTCCAAGGTTACCTGCACACTTGGCTTGCTGGTGAAAAGGGTTTTATTCTGTTATCTGAGAGGGACATGTTTGGATAGAGAATTTCAGTCTGCAGAACTCGGTACTTCCAAAAGAATAGAGGTAATTCAATTGTTAACAGCAAAAAATACTATGAAGTAGAAAAAAGACAACTATTGCAATAATATTACAATTCAGTCATTTAGACTTGATGTAAATTAACTGCTGATTCTTTTTGCCTGTACACTTCTTCCTTTTCCATTCTTACCAATCTGATTCTGTACTCATAATTCAGAAAAACTATAATAAGTTAAACATGATGAATTCCAACTGTAAATATTAGCATGTGTAAATGCTTTATACAGCTGCAATATTTGCATTTACAGTGCTTATAAGATATGCCAGAGTAGACAAAGGTCCACAGTTGTTCTATTCATGGCTTAATTTTGGAATTATAACCAAGTGTTTACTTGGTTTTTGATGGGCTTTGTTGTAGAAAATTAAAGCTTTTTCCTAACTCCTGGCAGACAAGAAATCAATTGAAGAGCAATAGAATCATTATTTTTCTCGTATGACTTGAAAGAGTCCATTTGATTATTTAATGGTTCAGTGTGGTGGGAAAAAAGCTGCACTATTCACGTTCTTTCTGATGTGATAAACGATAAATTTGAGGCATGTTATATTGTCAAAGGCAAAACTCCTGCTTTTAAAAGAACAGGCATTTTGCACATCCTGTCTACACTGAGAAGGACATGGGGAAGATGGGAACTGACAGAGGTACCTAATGCAGAAAACTAGGTCTTGCACAAGTGCAAGTAAAAATATGTGATCACCCAAGACTCACGTAAATCATCAAAACAGGTATTAATATTTTTGAAATAAGTAGAGCGGGTGTGCTGACTGTTACTTCTAGGTCGAATTTCCTTTTGAGCAGGGAACCATGAGGATGGGAATGTTCCTTCTTCATATAAACACCTGCACACATGAGTGCATGTATTTGTATTTATATGTATGAATTATGTATTGACATTATGCAAAATTCAGACATGACAGGGAGACACTATAGAGCTGGGACACTCATGCAGCCACGGTTTGAACTCTAGAATTGCCTACTTAACATTACATGGATTTTACCTGGTGAACACTGCCCTTCAATTATATGAATGTATAACAGCAAAACCAGGCTTGAAGATTCCCCTAACATGAAAAGTCTTATACTTTCTCCAGGCATGTGCCATGAGCATTTAGAAACTAAGAGACTAGTGTGGTAATTTGATGCTGAAGTCATGCTGAGAGCCTGTTTCACACTGACAAAAATTTCAAACAAATTATCTTGCTTTCAGTGTATTTGTTACTGAAGTCTCTGGTCCTCTATTTGGCCATTTTTAGAGTGAACTGAATTGATTTTAGGCCAGAGGTCACTGTAAAGGTGTCTCAGGACATATATATGGTACTGGCTGCCTACCTTATTTCTAGATAGCCATTTAAATAAAAACACTAAAAATAGATTTATGGTAAGAGGCTTCTTTATAAGTTGTTATATCAGCATTTGTGTGAATAGGGAAGGAAAAGCGGGGGAACCTATATGTTTCTGTGTTTCTCTCTTCATACCAAACACAGAAATATGCAGATGCAAACATATATATTTATATATAAGTATACATAAATAACAAAAGCGAAGGCTAACCTATAAAATGTTGACAACTCTGAAGACAAAAGAGTGTCTTTTCCTTGAAGTGAGACAGACTTATGGATTTTGTGGTCTGCAAAACCACTTTTTATCATTTTGGAGAGCTCCCATGTAGTAGCATCTGAAGCTTTGAAAGATTATTTCCCTTCTTTTCCCTCTCGTTACTCCTCTGGTCTTACACAGTGCTCAGAGGCACTTTGCAAAGAAAAATGCAGCATATAAAGCGTCAGATATATGGTTAGAATTTGGACTGGTGAAGGGAACGGCACCACGAGCAGAGGGGTGTGGGCTGCTCTTCAGGGGCAGCCTTGGCTGCGTTGGACCCTCCTCACTGGTGCCTGGTACAGAAATGATGGTTCCCAGCTTGTGCATATCACCTGCAGCCTTGTGTGTGAAGTTACAGCTAACCGTGCCTCAGAGCCTCTGCAGGCTGCTGGGTTTGTAGGAGTGGAATCCAAGATTAAACTGTCCCTGTCTGCCTTGGAAAGTCCAGTTCTGCTCCCTGGTTCTGGTCCACATTCTGTGAACCAAAGAACTGTGGGATGGAGACTGTGTTGTTTGCCCAGTAATATGTTGAGGAATGAATTTGTTGGCTATGTTTTCTCTGAAGTGCCACGGCTGATCCTCTTTTGCTTCTTCCATGTATGCCATTGTACTTACAAATTTGATATATTTGATTCTGTTCTTCCCCTTTCTAATACTGAATTCAGCACACTAGACCCTTTAATAACTTTGTTTAGATGGTATTTTTGTTGGATTTTTTTCTTTATTTATTGTTTTCTTTGTTTGTATAGATTATGCAGACTTACGCACAGCAATGCAGATGTGTGGATGCACTTACAGGGAGTCTCACAGGCTTTGCAAAAATTAGTGCATTCTCTTAATTCCTGACATACTTAGCATATATTTTAATTTGCCCATTAGGTCTCCCTTTTTTCCCCATTTTCCAATATTGTTGGAAGAACAGCATTTACTATCTTACATCCTTTGTTGTAATGAAAGACAGTGCTCCTCTTTACAAGTAAAGGTGGTCTGCTGAGCAATCACTGGATATAGTTTGGTATGACAGATCTCCCATAATTGTCTGTAAGGCTATGCAATACTGTGATTGAACTTCATAGTCACGCTTTAATTTATAATGTTTTAAGGCATATTCCCTCTCACCTAACAAGTAGGTACACGGAAAGTGAGCTAGTTGTTTTGGTTATTTTTTTTTTAAATCAAGAGAGGTACAATTGCAGTGCATGAGTCTACCACCCCTTTACACTAAAAACAGGTTGCTGGGATGAGTAAGAATGACTCATGAGTGCTTACTAATGCTCAAAACCCCTGAGATTAAATTTAACCTAAATTTTAAACAATATTTACTGGAATTTCGTAAGTAACTTATGTCCTATGGAATCCTTTATAAAAGAAGCCATGGTATGTAATGTCTTAGATTCTCTTGGATCCGAGCTATACAGCTTGCTTTGATCTTTTTCTCCTCTCTTGTTTATAAATTGTTGGTGGGGTGAGATACAAAAGTTACTGCAAAATCTTTGACCTTTTCTGCGGAGTTTATTCATGTTTTCTCATTACTCTGTGTCTGTGAATATAATGTGACATATATGCATAATGGTGTTCACATAGCCCACTGTGACATCACCATCTTGTTTCATTTTTCAGTGAAATACTATGGAAGCTTGAAATTGAAATATGCTTTCTTTAATAAATAATTTTTATCATATATGATTGCTATCTCCTGTGGCTTGTGAAGACTTTCATGTCCGTGGATTAGTTTTTCTTTCTCAAAGATTAGATTTTTTCTTAGGCATTGATTTTTAATTTTTTTTTAAAGAGAGGGCATTTTGACTGCTTTGTGATCCTGACCTATTTTGGGACAGAACAAAAACAACAAAATACAAATTAAAAAATACAAGACTGAAAAAACTGAACAACATACTTGTATGTCTACTTGAAAAAAAAAAAAATAGGCTTTATTTTAATAAGTCCTAAAACTGTAAATCAGGATGAATATTACAGAAAGCAGAGTTTTGACATGCATGTTGTAAGCCCTAGGAAACATAGTTTTGTTTTAGGGAATGTAAAGAAAATAACTCTTTAATTTCTGAAGAAAAATATTTAGAGGCTTGTACATTATCTCCAAGCTTCCTAGTAGTATCTTGCCAGCCAACTTCCCTGCTGGCTTCAGCTGAGATTTGTGAAAGAATCAATAACATGAAGTGAAAGTGATTTGTGCAAGTAGGAGTGCATAATATATAAACAATGTTTTATTAGTAAGCAGTAGTCAGATATGCACAGGCTAATGTCAATCCTGCTTGAAGTCAGTAGGATTTATCTCTGACCTTAGTCAACACAAAACAGGATCAAACCGTTTGTAGCACAGTGCTTTGATGCTGCACGGATTCGTCTTTGAGACACTTTCTACATAACAATAATTAAAAATCAGAATAGCATCTTCCCTCTAGTTAGGTAAGAAGTACTGTATATACTTGTTTTAAAGCAACAGGTGGGTTAGAATTCTGTAAATATCATGCTCACATGAAAAGGAAATAATTTCTTATTATACTGTTACAGATTTTTCCACTGGTTTCTGGAGAGAGCGATTTATAGCGTACCTCTGCCCAGGCATGTACTCAGAAAGATGATTTTCAACAATCCAGAGAATTCTCCCTTTTCCCTCATGAGTGAATTTTCTTTGCCCTTGCTAGAGACAGCAAAACTTCAAGTACTCAGAAATTTCATAACTGAGACATTTCCAGGACCAGCCCTATCATCTTTACAAAGAAGTTTTATGTAAACCTCAAAACCTGAAAAAGGCAAAAAGTTTGCATTCATCCTTACAAGATCATTGGTGTTAAGCATGACTTAGAAGCGTACAAAGATGGGGAGAGCTGGTTTTGAAAAATTTTGGAAGAAAATATAAAAGTTTTCTGGGTTTAACAGCCTGGTTCTGCCAAAATGTGCTTTCAGGACAATTTAAAAATATGTAGCTATACTGTGCAGGTCATTGAAAGCGAGGGTATTTTTCGTTTGTATGTGAGCTATTTTAATAATTTATGATAGTATTGTGGTTAAGATATCAAGCATATGACATAACTGATTTAGGAACCTCAAGTTTGGTAATAGGGAGGTGATTTGTACCACCATATCTGAGTCCAGTAATGCATTTCAGCACATCCTTGCTCTTAGCATGCAGAAAATACTTGTACATTCATTTGGATCTGTAGCTTTTACTGTTTTTTCTTTAAAACAATTTGGAGCTGCTCATCACAAAGCATTGTTAACTAATATAGACAAGAGGCTATTCCAAGCTAAGTCTTGCCACTTCTTATTTGCACACTGCCAACAAAATTAAAGTTTGCCATGACGATGTTTGAAGGAAAAATTGACAATCACTGTAGGTTTTAAAATGTTCAACAGTCACTAGGTACTCAGGGAACAATACACCTACTGGTAAAAATCCTATTAAAAACTATTAAATAAAAATCCAGACAGACAAAATCTAAATATGTCAACTTAGTGTCTAGTGCCCAAGGCACTCACAATGAGTTTTAAAAAACTTTTAGACAAAAATAGAAGACTTTTTCTTTCTTTTCCCTGTTTTTCTGTCTCCCTGGTCACGAGGAGCTGACGGCCACAAGACACATCATGTGAGCCTGCCCCTGGCCGTGCACCAGATGCCTTCAGCTGAAGGCCAGGTGAAGCAGTGGGCATTTTTGGTCTCAAGGCATGCTTGGCAACTCAACTTGGGGACTGCTGTTCACAGCGGCGGGGAACGTGCCAGCTTTCACAGATTCGTACTTACAGGAGGAGCGCTAGACCTGTGAGCAGCACCCTGCCATCCAGCTCCTGGCTGGCACCGGGCGCTGTGAGTAAACCTCCATCTGGGGACACGTTCCAGATGAAGGGAGCTGTCACTCGGCCCTCAGGCCCTGAGAAAAACCCAAAATATGCAGCTCTTTCCACAGGAAGAACTAGGGCTCACTAGGCGTGTGGAGCTCTAAAGACCAGTTCTTCTGGAGGTTTTTGAGGAGCAGTGTTACCACATGTGCTTAGGTAGGCTGGGAGGAATTCCTCTTAGGTGAAGGCACCAGGACTGTGCATCTGCTGGCCCCTCTTGGCTTGTTGGACCCTGAGATGATTTCAAGTCCCAGGCTGTTCCTATTTCACCTCAGCATCAAGTCAACAGCACAGAAGTGTGGACAGATATGCTAAGCCCAAGACTGTAGGAAAACTTTCTTTCTGGTGCTAGCCAGCAATGACATCTCGGTGGTCCATGGACAAGGTGGACTGCCGAGGGCAAGGGCAGCAGTGGTCATGGAGCCCCTGTGTCATCTGCAGCCAAGCCTAACACCTGAGAAGTATGTGTGGCAAGCCGTAGGGCTGCAGAAGTATCAGGCAGAGCTCAAAAGGTGAGCTGGCAGTTCAGCCATGCCATCACTCATCCTTACGCCTGCAAGCAGAACTCATTTCCCATGTATTCTTTATTTCACTGGCAGTCCCCTGAATCACCATGTCATTCTCCCCCTCACTTGTATGCACATCTGGCTTACATGATGTTTTTTAAAAGATTAAAAGAAATAAAAGTTTGCTGCCTGCAGATGTTTTAGGATATTCCTTGTATAGCCCTGCCTTTGCCTTCTTCACTGGGCAAGGCACATGGTGCAGCAGAAACAAAAACACGTGCCTTTTTTCATGACCTTTATGCTAACAGATTCATATTAACCAGCAGGAATAATTTCAAAATACCAGGAAAACAATTAAAAGAAAGAAAGAAAAAAACTTGACATGTAATAAATAATTTAACACCTCACCCTAACGCAACCTGTAACATTTTTCAGTCACATTATGCATGTATACTCATCAGTTTTTGTGGTGTTTTGCATAAATTTCATTAGTAGGAACAAAGTAATATTAAGACACACATATATACACAGTTTTCTGGCTTTTCAGTTCATTATGAAATACTTCACCTCTGGGCAGATGACTAATGTGCTATTAAACTTCTCTATCCTTGAGTTGTGTCGTAGCCAAAAAGACATGCAGTCACTCACAATCTTTATTAAATGAGCTGAATACACCTACTCAGGAAAATGCTGTTGTATGACTTTAATTTGTCCTACGGCAGCATTAACGTGCTTTGAGGTCATTTATCTCCATATTCTGGAGCTACAATAATAACTCCATATGAAAACTGGGGGAAATTTCCATTATAACCCTGTGCTGGGTAGTTTGGGAGACATTACCCAGAAGTTGTAAATCTCCAACAAGAAAGGCAAATTTAGCATGTTGGATTGTGGCAAATCATATTTGTACCTGGGGCTGCCCTACAGTCAGTACAGATGAGCATTGTCCACCATCATAAAATGGTAGTTGCTTTTGTTCAGTACTAAAAAGGAGGTGTGGACAGTTGTATCTCAACACTAGCCAAATTTAGGTGATCCCAGCTCAGATCCTTTCTGTGCCAAAGACCTCTCATACACTTTTTTAAAAAATTTCCTCAATCTTTGGTTTCTTAAATGTAAACCAGGATAATGAAACCGTCAGGGTTTTTTCTGCAGCTCGCAGTGGGCTGCATGCGCCTGATGTGCCGCGGCTGGCGCGGTGCCCTCTGCAGCGCACAGGGCTGTGCCTGGGAGCGGGGACACTGTCTGCTGTGGAGATATCACAGCACTGCAACTAATTCCTCTCTTGTAGTGCTGCTTTATCAAGGGATAAAGCCAGTGCTGAGTGGTGTAGCAGATCACTGCTGCAAACAACAGAGTTTGTGTGTCATGGGATACAGCATACTCCAGTAAACCATTTGCATGGGACAATATAATCTCAAATAAGCGTTTAGTTTCAGTTTTGCTGTTATAAAATTGTAATCTTCTTGTGGAACAACGTTTAACAGAATGGAAATAAAGCTTGAATAATTTCCTATTGATTTTATTATTAATCCCATCTAGAACTAGACATTAATCCACTTTCTTTTTTTCTTTTAAACCAAAATGTTCAGGAAGAAGCTAAAACATATAGCAGCTGTGAATGGTGAATAGCAAATCCAAATGGCTTACATAATACACGATATGTCAGGAAACCTTTCCTGAATATAATTTAGACCAGAATCAGCCTGTTTTTAAGGAAAGGTAGGAGACACTTCACTTTTCTACTTATCAAAATTTCTCTGTATAATACTGGATGGACTAAGCTGATAATTTCAACAGGAAGTAGTTTTCTCTGGTAACTTGGGTTTAAGAAATTGCTTCTTTGTCACTATAGCTTCTTCGTCTACCCTTAAAGCTGGCCCTATTCAATGCTGCATTAGAGTGACTCAAAGGCATTTAGAAAAACAGAACCGTAATTATCCATACAGGACCAAACTTGACAGAAAATTTAGGATATTGTTCTGGCAGTAGCCGACAGTGACGACATTGACAATAAACTCACTTTACGAACAAATCCACTCAGTGTGTTGTTATGAATGAAGAATTATCTGATCTTGTGTTTAGGGATGTATTTTTATTTGGGTAGGAAAATTATTTTTAAATTAAAGAAGCTATACTTGGGAAGTTTTTTCTGATGTTCATAGGCTTTCTCCAACCTTGCAATTCTTAAAACTGACTTGGAATTCTGTAGGCATCTTATTTTCTAAATGAAGAGGTTCCTTGTCCTCTCATTTGAGTACATGCTAGTGATAATGCTATAAGTTCTAGGAATTCTAGTAAACCCTAGTTGTTCTAGTAATTCTAATAATACTATAGTGTAAATTCTAGTAATTCTAACAAACATCTGTTGCACTAAGAGAGCAATATGGAAAATGAGTTTTAAATATTTCCATGAAAGAAAAAGCAAAACTTCTTTATTTATCTGAACAATTTCATCAGTAAGAACTCCTTCCTTTACCCTTACTTATGTTGTGCTCTGCTTTACTATGGAAGTACCTGAATTGAAAGAATTTTGATGAACTGTTACTCAGTCTATTTAAATGACAAACTATCAGCATTATAATTAATCAAGGGCCTTTTTATTGCTTTTCGAGATGCATATTTATTGTGAATGCCTCAACTTTACAACTCTAATCTTTAGCCTTACAATCCTATCCAATAGATCCTGAACCTTCTGTGCGGCAATATTTATCATTTAATTCCTGGGACATAAATTGCCTAACTTTTATCTTTAAAGACTATTCAGGATGTCTACATGGAAAAGATACAGCAGTATGACTGTAATCAGAATGCCACTGAGATAAAGGTGCGTAAATTGTCACAGCTACTCTGCAATGAAAGGCAAAACCCATCATTACAATTATCACCACAGTGAAGGTTCTCACCATGTAACTATTTCAATTTATTTTTCTGTTTTTCTATAACTTTCAGTTTTAGTTAAAATAGATACAATCGGGGAAAAAATCATTTGGGCCAAAACGAAGTAAGAGTTTGAAACCCTTTTTTTGTGAAAATCAGACAGCAGCATGACCATGAGCCAGCACTGTGCCCTTGTGGCCAAGAAGGCCAATGGCATCCTGGGGTGTATGAGAAGGGGGGTGGTTAGTAGGTCGAGAGAGGTTCTCCTTTCCCTCTACTCTGCCCTGGACAACCTCCCTTATGAGGAAAGACTGAGGGAGCTGGGTCTCTCTAGTTTGGAGAAAAGGAGACTGAGAAGTGACCTCATTAATGTTTGTAAATATGTAAAGGGTGAGTGGCACGAGGATGAAGCCAGGCCATTCTCAGTGGCAAACAATGAAAGAACAAGGGATAATGGGTACAAACTGGAACACAAGAGGTTCCACTTAAATATGAGAAGAAACTTCTCAGTGAGGGTGACAGAGCACTGGAACAGGCTGCTCTGGGGGGTTGTGGAGTCTCCTTCTCTGGAGACATTCAAAACCCTCCTGGACACATTCCTGTGTAACCTCATCTGGGTGTTCCTGCGCTGGCAGGGGGATTGGACTAGATGATCTTTTGAGGTCCCTTCCAATCCCTAACATTCTGTGATTCTGTGGTTGTTAGTACATCCATGGGGTTAAAAATTAGGATCTTGTGTATTACGTGTTATTTCATAAAGCTGAGCTAAAGACAAAGACAACAGAAGTGCAGCCTTACAATGATATCGTTAGTATTAAAATAAAATATCAACAACTCATAAGCACATTATGAAAAAGGTGAATAATTTAGATGTCAAGCTAACACATATTGGACAAACTTCCCTCGCCTTTAGAATTCATAAGTCTATACAGGTCTCATAGTATGATTCAGATCTCATAATTTAATAAAACAAACTTAATCAGAGGTGTTCATTAAATAACAATTCTGATACAAAGATAATTTAGAATGACTAATTAAAGACCTAGTTTATTTCCCTCTATCATTCCGTGAAAATTTCTACAAAGGTGTAATTTGCTAATTAAATCATGAGATCCAAATGAATATTTCAGGCACTTAATTGCTTGGTGTTATGCTCTTCTCTAGGAAATCATGGAAATTTCCATGACAATTGAGGATGTACCATCTTTTTATTACTTTTTAAAAGTATCTTTTCAGTTAAGATGCTGATAACATCTTTTTATTTACAGTCTTAAAAAGAAATGGACTGAAACCAGGAAAGTCTTTCAGTTCGGAATATATGGAAATTGAGTGTGCTTGAGGTTGTGCATTTCTGAGCATTTCTCAGGAGAAAGCTGGTGTTTAGGTGAAGTATGGCAAAACACTTGAGTGCACCCTTACTTCTGTCCCTGTTCATCAAAGGACAGAGGCACATATTCTACTGGAAGGAATTATTTCTGTGTTTTTGCACAACTAATATTTTCTTTGTTCTCCTCTCCTTTCCTCCTCCTTTCTAGGTGCAAAATTAATGCTTTAGAAATTAGCAAAAACTCAGTATAAACTTTTTATTTCTTCCTTCCTGATGTAGATGATTGCTGCAACCACGTCAAGAATGAAATATGATTTCATATTGAGTGCTGGTGTGAATGGATGTGGCTATTGTCTATCTTTGAGAAGCTACATCATCAAAAGGTTATACAATAACCAGATAGGTTAAAAATGCTGAATATATTAAACATCTTTTCACTTACAAATATAGCATTTGTCTTTGGAAAAAGTTAGATTTTAAATAATCTTCCAGCACTGTCCTGAATTTCCAGGTAGTATGCTGATTTCCATGCGGGGGAATGACTGCATAAGAACCAGTACCAAAGCTCCTTCTAAAGTATCCAAGACTGTAAGTCAGGCTGAGTGCAGCACATAATTCTTAATAATAAAGAAAATGATAAACTGGAAACATATTATTTTCTGAAACAAAACGAAACATATTTTTAGAACAGTTTTCAAGTGGTTTCCCTCAGGCTTTGTAGTTTACTTGAGAACAGAAATGGATTTCGTGCTTAAATGGTATAAGTTTCCTAGGTTTAATTCACTGTTTTTCTGTTTAACTGTTGCAATTTTTTTGCAGGTTTCTAGCATTATTATCATTCCAGAAAATAAATAATTCTGACACATCTTACGTGACATATATTTTATACCACTACTGGGATATTGACTAGAAGAGAAAAAAAAATCAATAGGGCTCACATGTGAACTGAAATTGAATTTTTATTACAGAAACTTTTTTTAACATGTTCAAATGCAAAACAGTTTGATGTCTACTGGTTCCTACTATCCTGCTCCCCAGTTATCAAATGGAAAAGCTAAGAACAAGTGGCACAGAGACTATAGAGTTTCTGTACCTTCCCAGGAACTTTCTCTTTGCTTTAGTGCTTGGTCTTCATAGTTTCTTTGTCTAATTTGTGACTGACTCCTTGTACACTCTTGGTTTTCAGAAATTGCATAGGTAGCCGCAGTTTGAGTTTAAAACATCCTTAGAAATGTTGTATTTATTTAGCTTCTAGTTGATAGCATACTCCTTGATGAATACCTGAACATTGGTTAAGCAGTCTTTATTTTTATAAACACTTCTGAAGAAACGTTTGCTTCTTTTTACTATTACGTAATCTGAATTATAAAACAAACAAACAAACAGGGTCAAGACTAAGTGCTTGAAATGCTTAAGAGCCCACCTTTCCCATGGGAACACCAGGGAGTTAACCTTTTCCCAGCAGTGGCATTTCAATTCTGTGTGAGGGAGTTTCTGCAGACTTCCTAGTTTTCTGGAAAGTTTTTCAGAGGCAAGACTGCTATGGGCTGCAGTGGTTCAAGGCTGACAGAACCTCAGCCTTGCAACTGTTCGGGTGCTTTGTTGATTTTCACACCCTGCCCCACAACTCAGAGACATTAAGCACCTACCCACCACAACTGTATTTGGCCACGGTTACTAACCCTATTTCTCCAGTCTTGAGTAAAACTAAAGTGAGCGTTTTCCTACCATTGTTTCTGTGCTGTATTGTGGCTGCTCTTATCCGGCTGCTCCAACATGTTTTAGCGGCATTGGTGACCACCTGAAGCTCGGGAGTGATGGGTTAGCAGTGCCTGGATATGTCTCTCCTCCATGTCTGTTCTCCTGGCAGTGTAAACCTGCGGTTGCCAAGCTGCATTAAGCATGGTGTGGAGACATTAGACTGGAAACTCACAAAACTGGGGTATCTTCCAATGGCCATTCTGACAGCTTTACAGCTTTGCTTTCTCTTTATGCTTCTCAGCTAAAGATAAAAGACATGGACAAAAACTGGAACACTGACTTAATGTCTCAATTTCTCCACTACTTTTACAAGAGAGGTGACATGAAAACACACCAGCAAGAATTCATTATCATCATTGTGGAAAATCTCAAGAACCTTGAGTCATGACAGAATGATGAATATACTAGACTCTGCATAAGACAAACCACTTCAGTACCCATTTGCAAAATTATCTTACCTGAAAATGTTTGAGCATGGTACCATGCCCTGGAAAAATCTCTCCCACCTATCTCTGAAATTGCTGGGGTTAATATGAAGATGGCAGGATTAACTATACCAAACCATATCCTGTTTTGTAGGAACAGTGATAAACTCCAAAGTTTATCTTCTACTGGAGAACCACCTTTATTAGACATGACCTGACCAGACTTGCTCTTCTATTGTAGTTCAAGATTAAAGCATTTCTTACCACCACATTTTTTAACTAATCCTCTCTCTGGCTGACTCATAACAGCTGTTAAATAACTAGATATTTAGTTAAAGATGAACCAAACCTATAAATTTAAACATGTGATATAATAACCAACTCCTTTACACATAATAAACTGCTTCTGTCATCGTTTGAGTGCTTTATGCTGACCTCACTGTCTGCAACTGATTGAACTGATCTAATGTCATAGTTGTCAAAAGATGATAACAAAGGAGATTAGATATTCCTGATGCATTATGGAAGACGACAGAGACCACATAGGGGTGTGAGGCATTGCATGGAGGGAGATGGAAAGGTTGACATAATGTTTTTGAAGCCTCTGAAAGGTTGGTTGGAGTTTGTTCTTGAGTGTTTCAACTGCAGTGTATGCAAAAGTTCACATGCCTTGTTTTTACTTATTTTCTTCACCCTCTTATAGTCTCTCTTTCCTCATAGATGACTGTGCAAGGAAGTCATAGCCTTCTTATGGATGTAACGGTACATTCACAATTTTTCTCTGCCTTCTTAGAGGTCCTGACTCATCAGAAACTTACTAGCAATAATACTAACTGTTGATTCTGAAGTAGTTCATCCTCTCTAGAACATAGTGCCTTGAAGGACTGACATTTTCTGGTGGGAGACAACAAGACCTAGAGAAGTCAAATTGCTTGCCTAATTCATGTAGGACAGATCTAGTCTTTTTATTCACAGCTCCCTCCTGCCTTGTGTCACAAGGAGCCCCCATGCCTTTTTTTCACAATTAAGAGACAAGATGTACAAATAAAGGGTTTTATTAAAACAAAGTTGTGTAAAAACTCATCTAATAGAAAAAAAGCCTTTTTCTTCTTATGCTGGCAAAAGTAACTTTCTTCCTTTTTACATATACTCTTGGTTCAATATACACTGGTCCTAAGGCCCACTTTAAATAAAACCTTAATAGTGATGCTTTAAAACAAATTGTCTATTATTGGAATTAAGTCTAGGAAAAATGAATTTGTCCCATGTGAACAATTTTCATGAAAACTAAAGTACAGTGGCAATTTTAAAGATTATAGGCACATTCCTGAAACCTTTTAAAAACATGCTCAGCTTTAAGCTTGAGAAAAGTGCCTTAGGACTTCAGGTTAATGATGTGAATAATGTGTCATCTCAGCACAGACCTGAATTCATAAGATATTAATTCATACCCAGAACTGACAATGCTTGGTTTTGTTCTTCCTTCAGTAAACAGGAGCAGCAATGTTTGTGAGCACCAGTGGCTAAAACTTCAGGAGATCTGAGTTCCTTCTGTTCTGAGTTATATTTGGATTGTCAGGGAGCCTAAGAGAGCTTAATTGCTGTTCACTGTGCAAATATGGAATGAAGTAACAGCATTTTTAAGAGCTGATAAAGCACAGCAAGTCTATTACACAGAAGCAGCTATCATTCTACTGTTGTGAGACAGGTGGTAGAATATCTCACTGATGTGGTTTGCTGACCTTCTCTGAGTGTAAAGAGTGAAAAGGGAGAAAATCTAAAGATGTTAATCTGAAAATAAGATGGAGCAAACTCTGGTACCATGAATTACTCTGCAGTATCAGTCACCTTATCAATACAAAAAGAGAGAAAGGTAGAAACTGGCAGATGAAGAACCTTGCCAGTGACAAGAAGTCACCTGTATTTGGTGAGAAAGAAGAGAGAAGTAGTGTTGTAATACAAAGAGTGAGGTTTTCTAAGCTGATATCTAAGAAAGTGATGTTTCTCCAACAGCAAAAAGGAATGGAAAGGGTTGATCTAAGCCCTTGCTTGCCAAAGTCAGGGACAACAATGTCGTGATGAAGGTGTGGGATTTGGAGAATAGAAGAAATGAAACGTGTCATTTGGAATGGCCATATCCTTGGGAAAGAAAAAGCATTGCACAGTACAAGTGCCCAAGGTTAATAAGAGTAGACACTGAGACTGCGAGTTCAATATTACAAACTGAAAGTCTGTGTGGCAGGTAAGCGTAAAGAAAGTGGGGACGACCCGCTAAGACAGAGGGACAGCTCAAAACTTTGTTGAGCTCGAGCCAACAGCCAGTCAAACAGAAAAACTAGAGAGAGAGAGACAGGACAAGACCTAATTTTTGAGAAAGAAATTGGCCTGGAGTAGACTGTGGTTGCATTCTCTGTCTCAAGAAGCCTTGTCTTTGTGTAGCCTTAAGGGTTAAATAGGAATATCTCTTACAACATTAAAAAAAATAATTCTACATACTACTATCAGCTCAAGTGGTCCTAATCAGACATAACACCTTTTTACCCATTTGAGGACATATGTGTGAATTAACCCAATGCAGGAACCCTATGATGACAAGTGAATGGTGCTAGGTGATGTTTTAACCGGTGAAAGATTAACCTGAATGCTATTGGGAAAACAAACAAACAACAACACAAACAAACAAAACAAACAAAACCCCCACAAACAAACAAATAAACAAAACCCGGGGAGGGTAGGGGGTGGGGAAGCACAAAGCCACTGAACATATGTGGTCAAAGCAGTAGTGGGGACAGAGAATTACACCCTGTCCTTGTTCACAGGTGGCACAGCACTGGAGAGGCTCACAGGGACACCGCAGCTGTCTGACCTCTGTCCCTCCTCAGGGCCACTTTAGTTATGCAGGCACTGTTTCTGTATATATAGCCTAGTTTCCCTCAGGAAACAGAGGGAAACACTCTGCTCAATGATAACTGTATTAATTCCTCTCTTTGCCTGTTCATTAATAACCCATTGACCAAATCTGAGCCAATGTTGCAAGGCTGAGAGAGGCTAACAGTGATGCAGAGGGAACTGCAGATGCCAGACATCACTTGCAGTCGGGCAAGTAATGCACTAGGACCTCCTGGCCATGCACTGTCCTCAGCCCAAGGAAAGAGAGGGGTCCCATCGAACCAGTGGTCTCCCTTCCTGGGAGTGGAAGGGGCCAAGAGGGACATAGCACCCCATACCAGTGCAAAACTGGCCTTGATTAGCTGTGTACAGGGTAACTACTCCAAAGCAGCAGTTTTACAGCAAGAGTGAGATTCCCCAAGGGTCTTGGGCTCTGATTCAGGGCTGATAGGAAGGGTGCAGTGATCACATGTGGGGTCTGCAATCAGCCACCAGGAGATATAAATAGTGCATACAGTATGGTGTCCAAGGGCTTCAAGAAGAAGAGGAACTGTTTCCTTATAGTTTTAAGTCTTCCCATCTTTTGCCCTCTTCCTCTCCACCCCTTCATATGCTGCCAAGTATTCCCTCTTTGAATAGATCCACATCTCTGTCCCAGGCATAGTTGCTGTCATCAGCTTCACTTATCTGCAATCATCGTGCTATCGAAATCACACTCTTGGAAGCATCTAGTAAAATGTACACAGTTCTGTTCAAAATAAGTTCTACAGTCAGACAGGTATCCAGATGGCTTACAAACACAGGCTTGAAAAGAGGAATTTTTCAGCCCATTTTTGCTTTACACAGCAGTTATGCTGACATCATGGACACTTCTGGCTTTGGAAGATTCGATGTTCTTAGCTTACTGACATCAGAAACACGGGAGTGACTGCCTCAGAGGGCTGAGCCAACCTCCACTCTGACATCTACTCACCTGGTTTGGGAGGTGGGTTTTGCCTCTGGCCCCTGCTCTCTCCTCCACTCTCCATTTGGAGAATGCAGCACCCTTCCCCAGATGTAAAGCCATGGAAAAAACAATACCTTTTATTATTATTTTAAACATCATGGATCAAACTGGCACAGATTTGTTAGGTCAGGACTACCTCCAGCAGGTTTCCTCACAACCATGCCCCTTTACACACTCACCAAACTGCATTTTGTACCTGTTTTTCAGCAGGCACACAGGAGAGTTATATGCTACAGATATTCACCTGGTGATGAGAACCAGGTAAGCAAACAGAGGCAGTAGCAACCTAAGCACGTGCATGAACTTGTTGTGAAGGTGAAGTGGTGTAATTGTTCTTCAGAACAGAATATCTAATGCTCATCTTCCTTATCCCTGGAGGACTTTCTCCCAACACTGGCAGACAACAAGGTGGGGAGGGAATATGTCATGGGCTGAAGAAGCCAGAGGGCATTGGTGGCTGTGGAGCTTTTGGTAGACAGCATACCACAACACAAGCTGCACTGCTGTACAGTTCCCAGAATTATTTCTAGCCTCTTCTGTCTGTTAAGCTAATGTCAAGAAGGTCCAGTACTGCAGAACAATAAAAGGAAAGAAATACATTCCAATTCCTGGCTCATGTTCTAGGCAATGCCAGTGGCCGAGAGACAGAGTTACTGGGGAGTAAGTGGTTTAAAGGAAGAAAATAGCTGTGTATGTGCCATGTGTGACATTGCAAACCGTCTGATCATGACATGATGTTTGAACCCATGTGTACAAAGATAAGTCACGACTTACAGATGATTGGTCTGTATGCATTAATACAAACACATATATATGCTGGCATGCATACACATGGCCATCAGGTACTCTTAGGAGGACTATGGAGCAAACTTCCCAGACAAGTAAAGGTGGGCTCTGCTGCTGTCACCTACTCTACTTATCTGTAGTCATCATGCTATTAGTACAATTCACTGTAAAGTAGTCTTAACACTTCCTCTCAACTGGAAACACCCATATCTTCAGGATAAGCAGGATATAGCATTTAAGTCAGTTCCAATTAACAAATCTAATCCAGCTGATAAATACAACTACTGATGCTTTTAATTTATTAGATACAATCGTCATGAACAGCTACATAAATAAAGATCACAGAAATTTAGACATACATGGAACAAGGCACTTGTCAAAGTGCAGTCATATATTGGGTTTTATGGGATGTACATCTTGTGAAGTAAGAGCAGACTGTCTAAAACTTTCAATATTCAGAAGAGAAACTCTATATCACCAGTTCATAGACCCTCAGCCATTTCAATTTGAAACTAACCTTTTTACAAATCAAAAGCTCCTTACTGCTGCTTTTAAATACTTTGTCTTTGATTCTTTTGTCCCTGAGCATCCACATTGATGGTGTGGGGCGTTGGTGTGACTCACGTGGTCAGGGTGATCTGGAAAAGAGGACAGCCACCATGGTAGCTGATGGTCATGAGCTGATGTCATCAATGCTGGCCCCCTTCTGCTGCACTCACCCCTGTAATCCTTGGGTTATCCATTTAGCTGTTTAGCACACCATGACCCATGGCCCTCTGGGCTTCATTTCCTCTGTTTTCTGGACAGATTCATCATTCTTGAGTTGCTGAGTTGATCAAAAAATGACCATTCACAGCACCCTCCTATTACTATGTCTTTGTCCTGCAGCTCTTTCCTAGGTGAGTTCACCCTGTGAAACTGGCTCGGAGGTGACTGCTGCTTTCATTATTGCCTTGGCCATCTTAACCATGCCATTACTGCACTTTTTGTCCTATGTTCTACAAATCACGTTAAATTAGCAGTGTGCCAAATGTCTTCATTACAATGCGTGTAAGCAATTTGATTGCGGTCTTATAAACATGCTAAGGCTTTATAGTTAGGCTGGGCCAGTGGTACATTAGGATATTAGTCTTTCACCACAAACAATACTAAACCTATTCGTTGTGTTTGCTTTGTGATAAAAGTGAAGTTATATTAAGGCCTCATGGTGGCTCAGTGGTCTCCTCTCCCTGACTTTGGACTGAGACTGCTACTGCCATTGGGTTTCCTCTTACAAATTCATACAAGGATTGTTCATTTGCTTTGGTTCTTTGTCTGTATCATTTGCAATTTACAATGTATTGCCTTGTGTGCTATGTTGCATAGCATGGACCATTTAAAGCGGGCTGAGTTTCTTCTTTCCTGAGTAAGTATTGACAACGAATCAGACACAGATCTAATCCTCCCACAGAATTTTGTAGTCTGTACTAGATTCTTTATCACAATGTGGTTTTGCCCCATTACATCTCACAACAAATCCTGAGAATTATTTTTGAGGTGTAAAGAAAAAAGAGGCCCCATCTTGTGACTTTTGAGGAAAAAATATTTCAAATTAATTTTGTTACAGAGTGTTATCCCAGTGATCTGATTTATAAAACACTCAAAGCTTCAGGAGATTTTCAAAACAGCCATAATATTTGCATACATAAATTTACCAGCCAAGGTTGGAAGCATTAAGAGATGACTAAGCAAGTTGCTTCTTCCCTAATGCATGCACAGTGCAGAGTTGGGCACGTGTCCAAGCCACTTATTTGTTCCTGTTGCTCTTACGCAGGCTAACAGCATATTTGCTATAAATTGCCATCAGTTGGGATTTGCTGAGTTTTGGCTAAGCAAGGCAAAACATCTACAACAGAGTCATGACTCATCAGCCTGGTTTTGTAATGAGAGTAGACAGATATTGAATGCTACAGGAAAGAGGGCTTGGGGTGAAGGACCTGCATCCCTGTCACCCCTTTAGGACACAGCCTGGTTGAATTCACCGGTGTTTATCTTCTCCCTCATCCTACCTGAACTCAGTTAGGTCCATGGGACTTCAAACTTGATTTCATCTACTTTTAGGTGGTGTTTTGTACACAGTTATTGATGTCCTCTAACAACAAAAAAGTAGCAGTTGACAAAGGAGAGGTGACTTTGTAGTGGGGTCCCTGTTTGTTTGACAATGAACTACCAGTTGCCAAACCATTTTACATGTGCATCACCATGTTTTTGCACTAACACAATGGGACTCAAACCACTGACATAAAGTGGTGAAAGGGTCTTTCTGACATTCTCTCAAGTACCGTGTTTCAGTAAGGAATGTCGTTACTTTTGTAAAGTGAGATAGAATTTTTCAAATGCCTTCATCCTTGGCCCACTTCTGCTGCTATGGGGATCAGTCCAATGTAAGAAGAAGCTGATTTCACAGCAAAGCAGCTAAATTAACTGACATATGAACCTCCCTGTCTCCTCAGGGAGACACAGTTGAAGTTTGACCATGGGTGGCCACCTGTGGTGCCTCCCACCTATTCGTTTTGTTCACTGACAATTACACTACAACGTGGACACCAAATCCTTAACCTAATTAACTCATCATTGAATGCTTGATACACAAGTAGCTGAATGGTATTCATCAAAGATACCAGGGTTTATTTTCATTTCAAGCATATTATACTGTTTAGAAGGGGGTTTTTTTCCAATTTTGCATTAATATATATTGTTTGAATTGTTTGATTCAGCACATAATTTTGAGTTATGCTTAAAGATCAATGTGGATTTAATACTTTTGCTGACTCAGTCACATAAAACAATCTGAAAAAGCAAGTAAAAAATAATTTGATTACCATGTTCGTTACCAGCCTTATTTCAAAATCCTTCACAAGTGCCAAATATTTCAGAAAAAAAAATAGCCAGTCTAATCTGAATCTCATAGGTGTTCATTACTTCAAAGATTTCATTAAAAGTTTTGGTTTTGCAGTGACTAAGCTTAAAGAAAACTAATGTAAGGCATATGTGTGCAATTTAAGCTGCACAAGAGGTCAACGAAGAAATTATTCAGCTTCTAATTTGAAGTAATAGCATTCTCATCCACTGCTTGTGATATCAAATCAAAGGAACTCCCAAATAGTAACACGGCATTACAAAATTAATAATGATGAATGTTTAGCAAATGTAGCAAGTTGAGCTCAGTGCCAAACAGTTGGGAAAGTGAAATATCTGGGGACTTTTCTCTTTTTTTGTGGAATAAAGAAGGTAATTCTTTGTTTTCTGCTTTGACATGGCAGATTCTTTGGATTCAAGCACTTCCAACCTACAGAAATTGAGGTTTGGAGAAGTCGATCCTGAGTGATTTTTCTAATTGGTCCTCTTGTGATAAGCATTTCTTGAACATTAGATATCTTCAGTTCAAAGGCAAAAGAGCATGATTCTTCTTTACACTTTCCTTTCTACAAGCACTCGATGGACTGTGTTCAAAAGGCTTCACATAATGTTGCTGCTTTTTGCCCACAGGAATGTAGTCTATTATTAAGAATGGTCTCTATCTCCATTATATATGCATGACACCAAATTATGTACTAAAGAATCAGACAGCTTGAAGCCTCTTTACCACAAGTCTTTACCATGGCATTTATACTGTATTTATCTGTCCAAAAACCTGCTTTAAGTTCTTCACACCACCTATTTCCCTTAATGCATCATTTAATTCTTTGCCTACGTGCGTTGAACGGCTGATGTCAGTAGTCTAATGATGCTTCATAAATGAATGGTAGTTATGTGGCATGTTTGTCTGAATAGATGGGAAATTATTTGTATTTATTGGGAGGATTTGGGGTTTGTGTCTGTTTGATAAACTGTCATCCTAGCATAAGGAATACAGGCATGTTATCATTACTAAGTAGTATTACGGTTAACTCTGAAATTCCCTTAAGGTCTGTTAATACTGAATGGTTGTATGTTTAATTTTACAAAGCCCCAAACATGTCTAACTTCCCTGTAACTATCCACCATCTAGGTATGAGTGTTAGGCACCCATTTACCTCTAAATATCTTAGATTTAGCCAGTGAGTAAGTTGTGAGCCAATTAACTGCTGAGGTTTTGTTCTGTGTTATAACCAGGCATTTTGTCCAACAATTGCCTTCAAATTTGCCTGGAATTTTGTCATCTTTCGTGTTTAAAGTGAGCCCTTCTCTAGAAGAGTTGCTCTAGTATAGCAAAATAAAAATGACTGAGTTTATTGGTCATATAATAAGAGAATCACTCAACATTTTTTCAAATTACCCTATAACAAATATCCTGACTAGAAAAAGCCTCATTTTTAAATGTGAAGCAAAGACATTATTCCTCGGATTATTTTCTTTTAGCCTGATGATCGTCTTCCTAGGTCTTGAGTGAAAGAAAAGAAAAACACTGCAACAACAAAATGCAATATATGAGTCAATTTCCTTTTAAGGAACAGTTTTCCTTAGAAGAGATCTTCTGCTCATGCACAAAGTAACATGTTGTTACGCACATTTATGAATAATAACAATTTCTTACATTTTACAGACTTTTATCAACAAATTCTAATGGATCAGCCACAGAAGCTACACATTCTGCTTAACGTAATATTGTGATATAGCAATACAACTGGCAGCTGACTGGAGAGACAGACAGCATATTTAAATGGAACTCCAAGTCCATTTCTTCAGCCTAGTCAGAAAAACTGTTATTTAATAACAAGAAGCATTTCCCAGATTAGAAAGCCAGTCAAATGTTGCAAGATAAGTTGGCTGAAAGCTTGCCAGGCAGTGAGTTATTTATTTAGATTCAATATGACCAAATATCAACACAGTATTAACACAGAATGATGAAGTTATCGGTAATTGTTCCCATGAACAATACAAGCTAAAACTTATTCCAGTATATAGTTTCTTGGTGAAAATTTGCTGCACATATGTATTTACCACTGCAATGGAAGTAGGGCAAGGTACAGTGACATCAAACAGTTATAAGAAGACTTGGGTTTTCCTAAGTTTCTTGGGCTTTTACTTTTTGTTTTGCTTTGGTTTGTTTTCCCCAGAAACCTCTAAATAAAGATGGAAGAATTCATCAAGCAAGTTGGGAAGACAGAATGAGATGGAAAAAGCAGAAGCCTAGAAACAAAGGAGAATGAGAATAATATAGGAATATATTATCTAAGCTTTGCAATGAAAGAGAAAGAAAAAAGTACAAAAAGGAATAAAACATGCTATTAAAAAAATAGAGAAGTAATGTCATAAATCTTCACACCTGTGCCCAAGGATAATTTTTTTCTTCAAGTGTCTCTCAGCCTGTGGTTTAAATCAGTAAGAAATGAGTTTTCCAGACTTTCCATTTCCTTTCATGTTGTCCAGTCATTACACCCTGCAGAGATGAAAAAGATTACCACTGTCAAGAAAGGCTAAAGAGAATTTGTATGGGAAGCACCTCTCTAAAACTGAACTTGACCGAACAGGTCCATCTGCTCAGAGCATTTATGCCAATTCTTAATGAGACCATGCACGTACTGCTCCTGACTTCAGCTTAATGTGGTTTATTTCAGTTGCACACTTATAAGTGAATTATTAAAATATGTCTTGGTACCCAGTTGCTTCTTTGACTGGAACGTAACTAACTAAAAAAATAAATATAGCCATCTGAGTAGCAGAAACACTGAAGCCTGGTTTCCAGTATATTTCAGAAGGATTTTCTCTTGGACAATAAAACGACAGGTTTTTAGCTTTTCATTTGAAAGAAGAGGCAGGAAGGAGACAATTATTTACTGGCTCTTTTCTGCCCAGACACATGTTTTCACGTATCTTAAAGGAATCAGTATCTTTGAGACTTCTCTCCCTCCTGGATTATACTGAGATTGGACAGTGATGTCAGAAGTTAACCGAAGGGGGTGAGAAAAGAGTGTGTAGGTACACACAGAGGCAGACTGGCCAAATATGTCAAATTCTCTCTAGGAAAATCCTCTAAAATAAGTATGTGAAGCTTAAGCATTATTTAAAATTTTTCTATCCTCATCTCCCTCCTTGTTCTTCTTTGTAGAGGAATGTCAAGGCTGAAAGCTATTAAGTGGCTATATTTGTCTACAAGGATCACAAGCTTCTTTCTTTTCCTCCCCTGTGTGTGGTGCAAAGACCCTTTCATGGGGAACCAGGATGCACTCTGCTTCCACAGGCCTTGTCATTTTCTGTTGTGGGCCAGGACATCAGCGTGCAAACAATGCAGAACATCAACTCATGTTAAGAATATTTTGTTTGCTTTCTTTACAGTTACCTACTGACTAATACAGACAACTAAATAGAAATTCCCCTGACAAGAATATCAGTTGAAAAATAAATCAGATAATCAAGACAAAGCATCTAGACAGAGTACCTGTGTATTCTAGTTTGTTGGTATTTTCTCTTGTATAGCCATTATTTTCTGTGTCTTAGATAAAAAGGTATCATCGCAATGCTAACTTCACTCAGAAGTCCAGGACACAGCTGTTACTAATACTGAAGTCATAGGAGCACTTACTGCTGCCTTTCAGATGGGCTTGAAGTTATTCTGCTCCCACTGAGTCAGAAGATCTTTGCCAAGACCTTTTCAAAGCCCCCAATTCTCTCCTGCCATTTTTTTGAACTAGCACCTTTCTCACAACAATAGTAGGCAGCACATTCAGACCATCAGTATGTACACCCACACAGGATAGCACTGTGTCCTTCCTGCTCACACATCGATTTATATTTATTTTGTTATTCTGCCAATCTTTCTTTATTTTCCCAGTCGACTTTCTGCAGTTCAAATGAGTCATGGGATCATGCGATCTGTTGTAGTGGAAGCAGTTTTCCTACACACTGGTTGAAAATGGTTTTCTTAGAGCCCCACCAAAGGCAGTGACTTTAAGTACTTTCTAAATAGGGTGTTAAGGATTACTTCTTTAGATGTTTCCTTATCTAGCAGCTGAAGTACCCCAGCTCTATAATGCACCCTCCAGCAATATTTTCGTCTTTTAGCTTCTACCTAAATTCATAAAATGTGGTATGTCCTGTTTCAGGACTGCCAAGAAATGCTCATCAACCATGTGGTCCTTCCTTAATTTTGCACAAATCCCAATCACAGGCCCTTTAGAACGTCCTTACAGGGGTCTACATAGTATCTGTGCAGTGCACTTTTTCCTCTAGTCCCCTGCTTTTTCCTTATGGCAGAACAACTAACACATGAAACTTCTTTATGGCTGCAAGGTTTTACACTGCTGACAGCTTTTGACAGTTTTCTAAAGCTTATTCAAACTGAAAGTATTTTGATAATGCATTATAGTAACAAGACAAATCAGTTACCTCAGCATAACCCTTCCCCCTTCTTCCTCCAAGGATTTATATTAATTGCTTAGAAAAATATGATCTTGTTAAATAAATATACTCTTCTTAAATCAGAAAACAGGAGAAAATACATTTTCAGAAGATATCCTTTTATTCACAGACAAAATTTCAGCTTCTGAAAACTCCTTCTGTCACCTGAGCATGTGATGGAGATTCCCTGTCACAATCAATTATTTATTTTCCTTGTGTCTGAGTCTGGACAAGAATCAGATGCCTGGGCAGTGATGTCTCAGGATGCACCTCTGTGTTCACTTGAGACCCAGAGAATTCTCCTGGAAAAGGCTTTTTTGGGGAAATTCTTTCTCTTCTCTTTGCAGACATGAACAACGCAGAACTCGCGACGATTGCACTGCCCTCCTGCTCAGGTTTCCCAAATGACTCAGCCTGTAGCAGGGACAACACAGAAGTTACTCTGCAAGCTCTGGGTGATGTCTCTCTTGGCATCTGGAATACTCTGATCTCATTATGAGTTGTGCAGCTCTCCCCATCAATTGATCACCTACATAGAGACCCGAGCACCAGCTGAGATCTTAAGTACTCCAACACCCTGACCTCTATCTTTACCAAGACTTCAACCTATCATCTGTAAGTAATTTTCCCATCTCATTTGTGTGTTTTTAGGAGAAATACATTTACAATATTGCATGTTTCTCTACTACAATAAGATGAATGCCATACACATAATGGATACCAGCAGACATAAAGTCTTTGTTCAAAGCATTGTCATTTTACTAAGCTGCATAGTAATATGTCCTTCAATTTAAGGATTTTATTTTACTCCTCTTACTACATTGTGTTAGACACCCTGTAATGAAACCAACTAAAGTATTAGGTATAAACTTTCAAATACCTCTTTAGCTTCACTCCAAATATTTTACAATAGTTACTGAATTAAACTTTTTAAAGTCACCATCTTCTTAGCTCAAGCTTCTTTCATTACTTTGGAAGATGGCAAGATGGCAACAAGACATATAAAACTTCTCTTTTTCAGGTAACATACATGGACCTAATATTTAATTGCTGTTTAAAACTTATGAACTAGAAAGTGGCATATACATCAAGGCTTAACTAGTGTTGTTGCACAGGCTCCGTTAGCAAAGAAGCTGCTGATACAAGGAAAAGGAATTATTCCACTGCTAGAATTAAATCACATTGCTGAAGCACGTAAGCTGTACCTGCAATGGACTCACAGTGAAGAGCAGTATGAGCTTGATTTGGCACGTGTAGCCAGATGTAAGCCAGAAGGACCAGCTTAGAATGAAGCATTAAATGCGCACATGCCCATTCACCTCTGCCAGGGACCTACCAGACCAGGGGTTTAACTGCAGAGAAATGGGACTGCAAGCCCACTTAATGGGAGCAGGCAGAGGCACGAAGGAGGTGAAGCTCTGGCCCCACTCCCGTTACTCACCGTCCACAGCAGGACTGCGCGGGATGGGCATGTACCAGCTTCAGGATGCGCCGGGCCAGCAGTGAGAACCTGCCCGCCCGCGGCCAGGAGGAAGCGGGGAGGCAATCTGCGTCAGAGCCTCTGAGTCACACTGCTGCCGGGACAGGCCCCTGCGGCACAGCTCACATTCACCCGGACATAACTCTTAGTCATCAAAGTCATACAGGAGTGATGCCTGAGCAGAGCCAAGGAAGGCACCTGAAGTGAAGAAGCAGTCAGAGTGGATTCTTGGCTAAACAAAATGTGGCTGGGGTTCGAAAAACTACACTTCAACATAAACCAGAGGAAAATTTATGCCAGTCTTTTTCATTCTTCCTTTTTTTATATTTGTGTGATGGATGTAGAGGTAAGTTAATGTGCTTTGTTAAAAAAAATGCTGGAAGTAGAAGCATGTGGTAGGTAAGCAAGTTCCAGCAGAGCCGCAAGAAGAGGTACCTTGTACTATAGCTACCTAGATCAATTGTATAAGCACTTCTATGCACAGGTGATACAGATGCACTCATGTACTTCATACACAAAAACTAACTGGTATGGGGGCAGTATTAGGGAGACGCACACACTTCTAATTCTAGCAGACCAGTGCAGATGTTAATTCATACAATGTTCATCTTTTGTAATCATTTCCTACATGATCTGAGGTTGTCTTTCTTCTGTGGCCTCATTGAAGATAATGGGGACTTTTGAGGACATATAATGCTTAATTGCAGTATGGATTTTATTTTCTGAAGTAACTTGTGCCAGTAATGTCAAATGTCAAGGTCCTGGACCTGACTATCTTATCTTGTAGTAGTTTATATACCTGATCTCATACAATGTGCGTTTCTTTGCATGAAAGCTTTCTAAAATACTGCATCAGTAAATTATCTGTAAGCTGAAAAATTCTCCTCCCCTCACCTGCATTTGGCAGAGTTCCTCTTTCTGTGTACTGTGCAATCTTTACCTCATTAAGGCTATTTAGTGCTCAAGGAACACATCACAGCTTTGAAACTGATGTGGTTGGCTTCTTGATGGTTCCTCCTCGAGAAAAAGGGAAGGGATTTTCTGGTGCTTTTGCGTTACTAAAATGGTCCCTTGAAGATACTTCCACTTATTGCAAATGTTGGAAAAGCCAACTGTTCATTTAGCAAATGAATGGACCAAGGTAAAGTGTTACAGTTCCATAGCAGCGTCAATGTAAAGAGAGACATCTTCACTTTAGCTGTTGATAAGGGTTGCTTGAACTTTATCAGTTAGCCTTTTTGCTGGCATGCTTTTGAGAGTTCACAGACCTTTCTGCTCCACAAGAGAGCTGTAGAAGCACTAAACTCTAGGTGGTGGATTGTAATAAACAGTTGGAAACTTAGGCTTCCAAATATTCCCGAACATGACGTTTGGATGCTTCCATGCAGTAGTCTTGCAGTTTATACTTAAAATATATTAGTCTGCACACCAAACACAGACATTCATTTTTCTCTGAAGTCAGCTGAAATCTTAAATTACTACTTTGGGGACAGGATCCAACAAATTGTTTCCAGTTTACAGGAGAAAACATAAAATTTACATGGAATTTGCAAGAGAAAGATATTTTCATGGTATGATCATATGGTAAATATAGGCTTCCTCTTTGGGTCAGCTCTTGGCTGATACAGAAGGACACAGAGGACACTCTTCCTTGAACTCCAGCATTATTGAAATTTATTTTGTGAATCTGTAGGACAGAAATAACAAAGTCTACAAGCAGTACAGTGCAATGGGAGCTCTGGACACCAAGTCCTGCACGAACAAATGCAGAAGGTAAATTTGACATGACTGAGCCTTTATTTTCCCCTCTTTTCAATCCCACTGTTGTTTCTTTGAAGTAACATTAGCTAAAGCAACTCAAAGCTCAGCTACGTGTACACAGCACTTTTATTTCTTTACAGTAACTTTTGTTGTAACAAAAAAATAATAAGACCTTTTACCTTGACACAGTGCTTTTCATCTTCAAAGCACTTTCACAAAAACAACCTAGCTAATCTGAGCACCCCTTTAAACATAGTTAAGGTTGATTATCATTAGGATCATGACATTACAGGAGGGACAGAATTTAAATTACTTCAATACACAAAAGTATCTGATGTCAGAAAAGGGATTAAAACTCAAGGGTCACTATGTCCTAATTATCTGACCACATTAAACTCTCTTATCCCAACCCTGATTTACACCGTGAAGAATTAACATCTTACACATAGACTGTTTTCTATATTTAACTAAATAATATACTCTTTGTGTAATTAAGGTGCTTCTTATACAAGCCAGAACATTTCAGTTCATTTGGCCAAAATTTCAGAACTCTGCCAGGCACATAATCAAAACTGTTAGATAGCTGTGGGGACCCTGAATTTTCTGACCTTCCCATCAGTACTTCTAAGGACAGGGTCTTCACCTACTGACTACATAAGGACTCTTCACAAAGAGTGTCTTGACACATAAAAAAATTACACTTTACACTCAAGTTTGAAGAGCTTTAATCTGGTGCATAAATTATTTATTTCCATTTTAAGGTTCTTTTGTATTTTTGAGTAGTGCAAGGTGTAAATGAAACTTAGTTCTTGTGCATTATTTAACTTACACCAAGGACACACTGCCCATAAGACACCTGAAATACTAAGAAATCAAAGCAGGAGAACTCCAAGTCACTGTGCATTTATTTTATTTTCAAAATAATGAAATGAAACTCCACTAAATGACTCCTTTTTATTCAGGTAAATGGATCTACATTCCACTCTTTAGAATACGAAGTACAAAGTGACCATCTGGGAAAACACAAAGGTACCATTTTATTTCAAGGTTTTCTATAATGTCATAAATGGGATTGTGAATTGAAATTGCAGCCTCTCTAGTAATTGTGTAACTTGTGTCTTTTTAATAGTGTACAAAGTGAAAATGTGAAAATCCATGTTCAGGAAGTTTTCCTGAATATTATGGTGGTGGTTTTGGTGGGGTGGTGGTTGATTGCCTGCTTCCAATTACAAATGGCTGCTATAGAAAGCTGACTGCTCACAATGATAGATGCCTTGTTAAGAATTTCTAGATTACAGTTTCCTGTTGAACAGTCACTAAACCAGATTCCATCTCTCAGACCTATAACAGGATTTTAATTTTGAGCTACTCAAAATTGAGTTACCAAAAGCATATTGTCTACATAAATGAAATAATTTTAAAATGTGTATCTAACTAAGCATTATTTCTTACTTGTTACTGAATAGTTTAAATGGTTTAAATGGTTTAAATCCATGTATGGCTTGACCTAACTTATACGTCGGTGGGAGTAATCAGAATTCACTAGCTGTTGATGTACAATGAGCTCACTCAAGTGCAAAATTTCATATTGATACAGGTTTTCCTTACTATTTAGCTGCTAAATTGAAATTAGCATGGTATTAAATTTCAAAAGGTATTTAGTTTGTCTGCAAGAATACAACTTCTCAGATCTTTTTTCTGATTCTGAATATAAACTGTCCCCCCACTGTCTGAAATGTGCCAAAACAGTGGCTCAGACTAAACTTCAGAAACTGCATCTAATGAAGCTTCTTTTGAGCTTCCAGCTCAACATTTCTTGAGGTATCTATGTCATTAACAATTCACTACAAACAGGCTTTTCTGCTTGCTGTGTTCAGATTTATCCTGGACATACATAGAGCTTTATATAGAGTAATACTCCTACAAAATACATACAGTATAGAAAGTCCACAAGCATGAAGCTGGAAAGCTGGCTCCTCTCTGGGCAGCTACAGTTTCAAACTCCCACAGGAACAGCCAGCACAGGTTTTAAGTGGGAGTAAGAAAGGACTCTTTTAACTCCTGGCCACTGAGAGTTCAAATACCGAATATTTTCAATGAGCTCTCATATTAAAAACGAAGCAAAAAGTAGAACCAGAAAAGCAAACAGATTACACATGATTGTGGTAAAAGATGAATACTGCAACAGAACTGTCACAGCTTTTTATAAGCAATTCAATGGAGGAAAATCATAGTAGAATTAAACAGAGGGAATTGGCAAAAATTATTTACTCAAAGATTCTATGCACTGGAAGTGGAACATGCACCTTCAACAGAAAGGTCAACCTAGAATGAGAAAATAAGGTAAATTTCAGCCTTCATCTGGTATTACGACTACACTGCACCACACTGGAGAAGTTAACACGTAACTTCACCCCTGTCCTTCTTTCTCCTTTTATTAAACCATGGTTTTCCAAAATGCATGTGTCATCAGTACAGTCTCACATTTTGAACTGCAGCAAGAAGTCTTCAGTCCCTGTTACAAACATCCCAGCTTTGCATGAAGATTTCTCACATGCACTGAAGACAAGAGGACAAAGTGTTTAAAACTGCACAGAGAGCAAATGCCAGCTGAAACACAAGTTGCACATTAGCTGCTACTGCCTTGTTAGGAATATCCTTTTTCTGGTATAGAATGAACTGCCGCACAGATCTCAGCAGATTTCTCAGCTGCAACAAAATGTAGCACATGCGTTCAGTGAGGAATCGGAGTCTGCATTTACTAGCAGGTATTTGACATTTTTAACAGAGAGAGGTAGCACCAAGTGGCACGTGAGAATGGCATGTCTGCATGGCTGAGGTCTCTCCGACACATAAAGTTGCTTTAAAGAAAAGCTACTACAAATATTTTTTAAAATAAGTAGTTCCAATTAACTAAATACTGGCTATTTTTGAAAGCTCTACAGCTGATATTAATATCTATAGTAATAAATCATAAATATATCAAAACTATTCATGTTTCTCAACATGTTAGATGTTATTATGTTAAAACAAGTGTTCTAATTAAATGTATGGGATGTGGCAACAAGAAAAATATCATTAAGAGGAAAACTGTAATTATTAACACATGATGATAAAACGTTTACCTTTTCATATCACTTAAAGCTGTATTTAGTTTGGGGAGCTAAATATATGCACTTTCTATATATGTGTACTTCAAAAAGAAAATGAACTCTTCTTTTTTTTTTTCTAAAACATGCTCCAGTTTGTTCTTAGAATAATTTTTGAATATTGAAAGGAACACATGTAATTTAAACCACATTAAAACTCTTCTTGTTAGATACAAATACTATAAATTGGAAACTTTCACATAGGTTAGAGCTGGAATTTTTGTCTCGTTTTGCCATTTCTTGCAATTCAGGACTAAGCACTTTCTGCTTCATGTCACTATTTTATAGGGTGATCCAGGGATTCTGCCGTGTTTAGTTCCACCCTCTGTTGAAAAACTGACGAATTCTGGGGCATGTTAAGTAAACCACAGCGTCTCCACAAATACAGTAGGTGGTCCGGCTGAAATATGGACCATTTGAAAGTTACTTTTCAGAGAAACCAAGCCAATACTTGGCACTAGCACATGCTTACACGTTTAAGTAGGCAAATTACTTGTATTATACCACAACATTTGTGGAATACTTTTTTCCGGAACTGCAACGTGACTAAGAAAATGACTTACACGCCACCAGCTGCAGCATCACTGTGCTGCACACGGCCAGCGAAGAGTCCTGGAAAGTCACATGTAAACATGCAGATCAGAAGTATTAAAAATAAAGCAGGATGGGTACCCTGGCTGCGATTTCAAAAGGTATTTAAACACAGCAGCATTCTCATTGATTTAACAAAAGTATTTCCAAGACGAAAGGTTTTGAAAAAGTATCAAAACCTTCAATGGGGATACAGTTCAAGGATGTAAAAACATTTCAGGGCTTACGGACCAGACGACAGGGATGTTCCAAAATCATGCTGGAGATGTTCTGATGAAGCCACTGGTGACGTGCAGGAACAGCATATTAACAGAAATACTCAGAAATAAGGGGGTGGCAATATCCACTTCGGGAGAGGAGGTATCCTGTGGGGGAGAAAAAAAGAAGTGGGGAAAAAAAAAAAGCAGTTATGCTGTATGCTGTGACACAAAATCGCGATAAACCAGGTTCCATTCCAAGAAGCCGTTCGGCATCGTGTGTTTCTAACCGCTTCCTGAAGAACCCCAGCCGTGTGACAAAACAGCTGCCACCGGGCTCGCACCCGCACACCGGTCTCTCAGGCCCGGGGAGCGGAGTCCTCGGGCACCCCGGCCTCTCCCACCGGGACCGCAGGGCTGCCGCGCTGCCGGGCCCGCCCTGCGCGTCCTCGGGCCGGTCTCGGCGGAGAGACCCGCTCAGCGCGGGCGGGCGCTGCCCCCTAGCGAGCGGCGCCAGACGAGGCCCGGCCGGGCCCCGCTCTGCGGTGCCGGCGCGCGGGAGCGGGGCGGGGCCGGGCGACACGCGGCACCAGTGGGCTGGCCGAGTGCCACTTCCTCCAGCCAACATGGCCGCCGCCGCCGTGAAGGTAAGTGCGGGCGCGCGCCGCCAAGGGTTGGGAAGGAGGCGGCGGTAGCGGCGGGAGGCGGCACCCACCACCGCCAACCTCAATCCGTTCCCTGCCTGTCGCCTCCTCCCGTCCCGGGCCGCCTGCGGGCGGGCGTGCGGAGCGGGAGCGGGGTGTGCGGGCCACGCCGCTGCTTCCCGTTCCCTTCCCGCCTCGCCTCGGCCCCGCCCTCCCGCCGGGAGCTGCCCCGGGAGTTTGGCGGGAGTTCGGCGGCCCTCAGCGGTGCCAGGCGGGAGAGGGGCAACATGGCGGGCTGCGCCGGACCGAGTGTTCCCCCCGGACGCCGCCTCACCCGCTCGGGGTCTCTCTCCCGCCCGGCGGGCACCACTGTTGCACACTTCTTACGTTACTATCAAGGCGAAAAATTATTCGTCCTAAAATTTATGTAATTTTCAGGATTTTCATGAACAATCATAATCTGAATGTTTGTGATAAATAAGCAACATGAGTAACACGGGAATAGACCCATTGATACTAGTGCAAACAATTTACTATCAATTTACATATGTATAGATTTATACAGCCCGAAGATTACATTCAGCCGTTTGGAGGCCACCGCGAGGCTGATGTGGCCCCCGGCGAAAATCAGTTTGACTCCACTGATCTAGGTCTTGCCTAAGGCTTGAGTATATTCGGGGTTGCGGTTAGTGGATTTTTACTGGTATTTCCCCTTGCACTACTCCTCGTGCTCCACGCGGGGGCAGCAAAAGGAAATGCGAGATCTGTTAAAACTACGTCAGTGTATCAGCGCTTACAGCATCTCTTACGGAAACCTTTCTCAGATAAGCATTTCATGTGTACTGAAGACCACAGAGCCTCTACTTTTTGAAACAAAATGCTTGATGAGCCAGTTAATGTAGTGGTTGAACAAGTGAGGTCTCTATGGATGTGAAAATTGAGAAAAAGCTAGAGTAAGAGTCAGTTGGGTGTGTGTTATGCAAGAGGACTGTTGTACATTGGGGTCTGGAGCTTTTACTTGAGAAATTTTCTGTCTTTAAAAATACTAAAAAATGATGAAACTGTGCAGTATTAAGTCATGCCAGAATGGTTCCCTATATTTTTTTCAGTAATAAACAGCTCAGCCATGATATGAATTCTTCAGCTGAAAAGCCAGGCAAACTTTGCAACAACTGGTTGCACTGGAGAAAAAAAGAAAAGCGGTAGCATTTTCTCTCTGTGTGATAAATGGTGACATTATTTGTAAATACCATTACTAAGCCTGAGGTTGTGAATGGCCTGACATTACCCATTTCATCCAAAACACTGAAGTGTTCTGGCCTCAAAAGAAAACTTGTCTTGATTGAAAATGGAATTATCACTAGAAAAACAAAACCAAGATACTTTTCAATCATGAACTAGAACCAGGAAAATTCAGATGCACTTTTCATTAGCTAGAATATGAAATCACAGGTGAGTTTAGTCTCAGTGAGAATATATGTTTCAAATTACATTTTTCTTCCCCCTTTTTTTTACAAAAGAGCTAGAACAGATGAGCAATGAGCAAGAACAAGAAAATGGTGATTAGTAAAGCATGACAGGTGGTAATTGTGAGTCACTTCATGCTGCTTCATTGTAAGTTGTATCAAAACATAACATAGGACTTTTAGCCTGATTTCCTAAGGAAATACAATATATTTTATTTAAGTGGCCGTTTGCTTTGCTCTGTCTTCTCCATTTCCATTATGCTTTGAAACTGTTAGTCAATTCAATAAAAAAAATTGGGGGAAAAGTACCTGAAAAAGACTTCATTAAAAAAGTAGGAGGAGCAAGAGTCTGTTAGGTTTCTACTTAGGGAAGGGTTGTGAGTTGAATAACACTTGACACCAGTGTGCCTGCACAGGAGACAATTAGTGACCCAGCTCAAACGAAGTTTGAATGAGCACTTACATCTTCTTAGCTACAGATGACCTAATTGTAAATATGTGAAGAAACCCAGCAGCGCTCACAGCAGATGAAATTGTCGGCAGATTCTTTTTATTTCACTTGTGAAGATGCTGTTGAGCTGTCCTCCTTTTCAGAAGCTGTACAGAGATTATTTTCAGAAACAAGGAAGTTTCTAGATCTTGGCAAGTTAGTACAAAAATGTTCTTATTTTTTTTTTTTGCAAAAGATATTATTTTGTATGTATAATACTACATAGTAATACCCGGTATTCAGTATGGCAATTATGTGTAGGACTGTCTTTCCCCATAGAAAGAAAAAGCCTTTGTTATAATGTGCTTTATACAGGTATTTCTCACTCATTAGCAGCTTTGCCAAATAACAGCCTTCATTTTTCTACTAGGAATAAGTGATGAATCAGCACATCTTTGTGCATTTTCCACTGTTTTTTTCATTTGGTATCTTTAAAGGGGAGAATCACAGTGTAAGAAATGGGCAAATTAAATACACTTGTTTAAATTATTAGTAATTTGAAATTTCCTTTCTGGAAAGCTGTGCTGAGCATATTAGGTTTTGTTGATCTATAGTCTAGCCCTGTCTGAAGTAGAAAATATATTTTGTAACTGCCTGTTAAGTTTTTCAGACATGCTGTTAAATGAAGTGTAATCTCAAGAAGACTAATATTTACTTTTCTATGTAAGATTGGAATTATTGGTGGAACTGGCCTGGATGATCCGGATATCTTGGAAGGAAGAACAGAAAAATATGTTGATACTCCCTATGGCAAGGTCTGTATAACCTATGTTTTTTTTTTATTACTGAGACTTTCTGTTTTTAAATATGTTTGTGAGCTTTAAGAATTTTCAGACTGTTAATGCATAAAGGAGGTACTGTCACAAGACTGTTTCCTTTTAGCTGCTATGTAGTGTGTGATTCTTACTTTGTAGAAATAAGGTGTTACAAAGATTATGTGTTAAGGGGACTATACCTCTTCCCATTTGTAGACTGGTTGAATTTACCAACTTAGTTCTGAATCTGCAGTCAAGAGGGTTAAACCCTCTTCTTCAAATTTGTGCTGTTGTATGACCTGTAATGTATGTCAGATCACTTCAGGAACTTTATGAACTGCAAAATATTGTCCTTTGAGGTATATGGGCCACCGTTTTCCCTCTAACCATTGAATTATGCTTTACGTACCAATCACCACTGGTATAAGCATGACACCACAGTCATGTTTATAACCACATAATTTGAAACTGATTTGAAAATGAACCTCTGAAACTCTTCTTGTGGCACAGGTAGTCTTGGCCTACTCTCCTTCACATTGCTTCAACTCTTTTCCTCAGCAAAAGGGAGTGGAGGATAGAGGTGTTGCTCTGTACACAGTGCCAAGTGTGTTGTGGAGGATAATGCCCCGAGCAAGGACAGTAGGAACAGGCAAGACAAAGGGTAAGAGAGTGTTATAGGCAGAAAATCAAGAGGGAGAGAGCTTCTCGTTGACACAGGAAGTTTACAGAAGAACTGGATCTTAGTAATTCTGTAATGTCATAAGACCAGGAAAGTCTGGCGACTTTATAATTGCAATCAGAATTATATCTTATTAATCTTACCGATATAAGGTAGTGTACACACAAGAAAATATCTGGCATGTAGCAGCAAGAGCCATTTTATGGGTAAAAGCTTGCCAGAAAGCTCGGCACTGTGGTGCTGTGAATCTGTGCCTCCATTGAAAATGGTTTGAGGAGTTTAAAAATGGCTTAAGAGTATAAAGAGCAAGCAGAGTTTGTGTGCACACCATTCAAGAAGGGGAAGGAGACAAAGATTACGGCAGGATAAAACAAACAGGAAAATAAGTTTGACTTTACCACCATCCTTCAAAATCTGTTAACAAACTGCAAGAGAATGAAGGGAACTTGCCTCCTGCATTTTCTGTACCCCACTCTCCAAACAGTAGCCAGCATTGGTCTGAAGTAGAATCCACTGGCTAAACCAAACCAGTTGCCACTGCATTCCCTACTTTTTGAGCGCTGTGGCGGACTGACTCTCACATGGATGGTCACAGCCTGGCTGTGTCTGGAGACTGCTCACAAAGCAAAAATAGCAGTATGCCTGTAGCAGATAGTAACTGAAGCATTTCTATCCAGGAAGGATGAAAAGTTCTTCACCTCCCTCACAGGGGTCTGTTCAGTTCAGAGTTAAGGGAACAGTGGCAGCACAGCATTTGTGGGGCTGCTCTGTCACAGTGCTGGGATGCAACAGATCTGGGTAGCTCAGATTCTAAGGTACAGTAGGTGGCCTACAGGAGGATTTAGTATTGCTGAGAAGAGTAGGAGAATCTTCAGGATGGCTTCTGCACAAGGGGAGTTGAAAAATCTTCTACCATCCCTTGGTCAGTGCGGAAGGCTTTTAAAATTTCATTTAGGAAGCATTTTAGCTACTGACTTTTTTCCTGTGTCCTTCACAGAATACAACATGAATAGGGGAAAATAAACCTCCATTATGTGGTGTGGTTTGTGGGAAACCTTGATCGATGGATTGACTATGTCTAAGTTTCGTATTCAGCTTAGTCTCAACTTAAAGACAAAGTTGTGAATATTCTGTATCTGTGTATGGGGGGACGGGATATAACTGAGATGTCACGGTAGGAAGGCAAGCGTGGATTCTATATAGCTTGTTGAGCTGAACCAGCACTGTTAAGCTGCCCTGGATGGAAAACTGCAATTTTGTGGAGCTTCTGTGTCTGTGAAAGGGAGTACAGCCAAACAGTGAGCTTTTGTCCTTACCACTGCTGGCCTGTGTTTCCTCTCTCTGCCTGTAGCTCTGAAGTTCTAAGAACTCTGTCTGATGATCGTTTCATGTAGATTCACTCCTGAATAGAATTGTTTTAACTTCAGTGTTTGAATGCAGTTTTTGTCCTCATGGAGCAACTCTGTAAGGCTTAGACCACAAGTTAAAGTGGCATAAAGTGCATTGAGTGGGTCAAGTTGATAGACTTCAATTGAAGCAGAAACAAACCTTATAAATTTAATGGGTATCATTAGATGAATCAGTGTTTGCTTATTTTGCTGCTGAGACTTAGCGTTCAGGAAGGTGTTACATAGCTTGCCTCTCTCATTGTGGAACAATGGAGATGAGAGATATTCAGCTATTGCCAAATAGGAAAGGGCAAATGAGAAGTTTTTTTTAAGTGTACTTGGAAAAGTTTAGAAGTTTGTGGTTTATGTTACTATTTTTTTCTGAAGGTGTGTCATGTTCTTGATCGTTACTGAAATAAAACCAAATAGGGCATTTTCTTCCATAAAGAGGCTTTTTCATAGAGCTGTGATATCAATGGAGAAAGAATCTGCCTCAAAGTTTAAGAGGTAAAGGGCTCAATCTAAATAAACTGTTCAGAACTTTGTGGTCTTTTAGTTGCTGAGAGAATTAGAGAGGCAACAGGAAGCCTATTTAGTTCAACCAAAACTAAGAAGAATGAAAATGTCTGAATGAAAAAAAAAAGGCTTAGTTAAAAAATGTACATCCATTTAATTCTATACTGCAAAAATGCAAAGTGTACAATTCTACTTTCTTTAAATTTTGTTTTTTAATTCTTGAGTTTCTTGGCAAGGACAAAGCTTTTAGCTGAAGACCTTTCTGGTGATGTTCCTTGACACATATGACATCTGACAACAGCAAAATAGATGTTTCCTTAATGTTGTTTCTGTACTTTTAGAAGCAGAATAATAACATAGGTTTTGTTTGTACAGAGTCCTTTATTTGTCTTCTGTTTTGGCCTTTTTGAATCCTAACAATCATTTAATACCTAATCTTAGATCATATGGGAATGTGGGGATTTTTTTTTCAGGTGAAATATGGAAAAGTTTAAAGGAAACTAATATGAGAATTTTTGCAATTCTCTATACTGGCATTTATCCTCCCATGAGTTTTCAAGTAATACAAGCAAAAATGCAGCAGATTAGTTTTTTAAAAAATGAATATGCTTAAAGCTGTTAATATTCCAGCCTCCTTTTTTCCCTTGTCTGTTTCCTCCATTTTCATTGCATCAAAAATTTGGTATTCCATGGAAAACACCCTAAAACCTTTTGGCATTCCATTTCCAGATATGGAAAATATTGGTTTTTTTATAGGATGAGGAGATGTCTTGCAACAGCATTTGTCCTCATAATTGAATTTTGAACCTACTAGTAAAACTTTATTCAGTAAATACTTTCAGTTGGATTGTTTTACTTTCTGGATGACAGAACTTGGTTCTGAATCACTTTTTCCCGAATCAGCAAAATAACTTCCTCTTCTAGAAAATTATTTTAGGTGCTCCTCTTTTTTTGGTCATATATATATCTGGCAAACAAAGTGGGGCAGGGGGATTCCACCTTGCAAAGGAGCTTTATATGCTTGCGTCAGGAAAACCATGTGACATAACACTCAAGCTCCTCTTCTGCCTCTTCAAAGTGATTTACATATTTTGGTTCCTAAACAAGATTACGGGTTAAATAAAGGCTTGGGGAACCATACTATTCAATCTCAGGTTTTCCTTAGATTTTAATTTTGCTTGTTCAGGGTATTTTCTGTTGCAGCTTGCTTCTGAGGAAAGACCAAGGAAAAAATGAGTTCTGTAAGCATCACATGAACAATACTTCATGAATATTTATGTTGCAGACAAAGGGGATTTATTTCAGTTGTTTGTTACTGTCATAATTTAGGGTTAATTGCCCATGGTTCTTTGCTTCCTTTTCTGTTTTGCAACACTGAGTAATATATATATCTGACCTGGATTTTGTGGAAGGGGGAAGTAGATAAATATGTGTATGAACTCTTAATGTTTGAGAACTTTTTCTTGGCCCTTTTATTAAATTCTGCTTTAAAATACTTTATTAAAGCTTTACATTCAGATTGCTCCATTGGCTGTTTATATTATTTTATCAGCATTTCAAAGCTTCCGACCACAACTACAATAACAGTACAGAGGTACAGCACTGGAAAGAACTTGTGGGAGAAGGAGAGTAGAAGAGAAACATATACTGGCTCTGTTACATGGTTAACACAGTTTGAAATTTCTGTTATCTTTCGCTTACTTATAACTTTGCACACACTGATTTATCCTTGTCTCCTCTCTTTTAATGACTCATGATGCAGTATCTGCAAATTCTTAAGCTGTCAGCTCATCATTTAGCAGTCCATTTTTTGTTCCAGATCTTTTTCTCTGCCGTGTTTCTAGCAATCACGTGCAAGAAGGTCATTCAAGCTTGGAAGGCGCCCTAAATGTGTTTTGTAGAGAACTCTAAAGAAAAAACAAACAATCAAACAAACAAACCTTGTATGCTAATTACTGTGGAACGTCATTCTTATGTGATGTTCCAACACCAAAATGCCTTCGCAACTAGATAGCAAGGCTTTCACCCTGTGTGAAATTTCATTCTTAAAGCCATGTCTGGTTCAGAAGAGTATACATAAAGTAAGGTGAATAAATTAAACATTTAAATGTCAATAGGTTAATATTAAATGGGGGCTTCTTTTAAAAGAAGTCAGAATACACTGCAGTTCTAAAAATAAATTTTCTGGAACATTCCCTTTATTTTAAAAAATGGTGAATCTGTGTCTGGCAGAATTTAAACCTAGGTGATTCAGTAAATTATGTTGCTTTGAAGATATTTCACATTAAAAATGGCCAAAAAGAGCTGTGCAATAGGGAATAAGAAGTGGTAGTTTTATTAGAACTTAGTATTTCTAAGATGCAGCTATGTTACTTTATTCTAGATCTCTGCAGATTTTCATGTGTGTCATAGAATTAACAGCTATAAAACTGAATGAAAATTGAAATCTTGCAGCTAGCATTAAAATACAAAGAAAATTATATCAAGTAGCAGACAACAGAACAATTCTGAATCCAAATGTGTGAGTCTAGACACTAACAAACTTGTGATCAGTAAATAAATGGTAATTTTGTTAATACCTATTTCAGCTTTAAATCCTAGGGCACAGAAAGGGAGATTGGCACAGAGTGGCTTCCAGCTTATTTACAGTTTCTTCTACACTCAGTAAAAATAGTGAGTTCTGAACTCAGTTCTGAACAGCACAAATGCTGTTCAGCATCTAAACAGAGAAATTTTTTAAGAAAAAGGGAAGCTGGAAGCATTGTGTATTTCAGATCCCTGATACATGTATCCCAGGTGCAGAACACAGCCCACAGCACAGTTAATTTGTTGTGGTGGCATTTGGTGACCTGGGGGCTGCCCGACATGGGCGGCGTGACTGTCTACAGGGCACGGCACGTGTCCCAGCTGGGCAGCTAAAACCAAAATGCTCTGGCTGGCTGGTTAGTCAGGAAGAACGCACGTTCTCATCATGTGACTGCGAGAGGAGAGTGTGTGCTGTCTCCTGGTCCCTGGGCTGACTAAATACAACGCTGCTTCCGCCACCAGTGTACCTGCAGTTCTCTGTCATATCACGCCTCACTTTCCGAAAGCGGGACTCGCAGCAGCAGGGAAGAGGGAGTTTGTCAGGATGCTGCAGGGGAGCGAAGGGTGGGTTGGAGGGGTCTAGAACATGAAGTGAGAGCTAGGGGTCATGGTAGACAGGGGAGGGGAGGGGAGGGGAGGGGAGGGGAGGGGAGGGGAGGGGAGGGGAGGGGAGGGGAGGGGAACAGATTAAATGTGATTTCTGTTGAGGGGGGGCTTCTAGTAGGGAATGGCACCTGTTTAGCAAAAAACAACCGAAGTTTACAGGAAAGAGTGAGATGTGCTAAGCAATTTAAAGGCAACATTTACATCCTGCTGCTTTCATGTATGTATAACACTGTTTCAAATATTGTTGCAAAGTATTTGAAAGTATTACTGTTTCAAACCCTAACATAAAGAGGGCAATATTGAGGTATGAACACAGAAAAATTGTGATAATCCTGGTGTCAAGTTTGATCTTCCAATTCTAGACTGTTGCAAATCAGCCATATCAAACTACTGGTTTATTCTGAGCTGAAGAAAATGTGAGACTACAGTGGTAACCAGCATTTCCTTTCTTAACTATCCTGCTTATTTTTAAGTAGCAAATAAGGTTTCTATTGTGATTATCAGGTTATCATTCATTCTTATTTGCTTGTTTTGCAGCCATCGGATGCCTTGATATTGGGAAAGATAAAAAATGTGGACTGTGTGCTACTGGCAAGGTGAATGAGCATTTTAAGGGGCTTTGTATTATGTGTCTTAAAGTTTTCTCAAAAGTTTTTTCCTTTTACATTTGATTAACTGAATTTTTAGTCTGATTTCATCTTGCTCTATGGAGTTGCTAGCAAAGTCCAGCAGAAGTCTGGATTTTTTCCTGAAGAAATTCAATACTGCATGGACTGAGAGTCGTAAAAACACCATTTAAGTTAGGAAAGAGAAATCCAGTCAGGGTGCTGCCCTGGTTAGAACTGACTGTTCTGGTGGGTAGCTAGGTAGGTGTTGTCTGGTAACCTCAGTAACCCATCTGCTCCCTGTTTCTGCAAATTTCCTTTGTGAAACTTGGAAATTGCCTGTTTACAGATGGACTAGGTCTCTGGTACCACTGTAGACTCTTTCAAATAATTCCCTTAATTATTGAGTCCTCTGGCTGTTACCTTTATTGCTTAGGAGGCTGCATCCCACGTAGTTCACTCTCTCTGAGTTATTTTTGTTCAGATATCTCTTACCTACTCAGAAGAGACTCTGGAAGCAAGATCTGCAGATGAGTGCATGGCAATTCCACACTAATCTAACTGGATGTCTAGGACAAGTGTACCGCAAGACTAAACGTAAGACTGCTAACACAGTTCTCAGCATCTGGGCAGCACAGGCAGAGCCCAGTGTCGATAACAGGGTCCATCAGCAGTCCCAGAAAGTCAAGGTGGTTAATCAAGTCCAGGATCCATTCAGGGAGTCCAGGCAGGAGCAGCAGGGGACAGGGCCAGAGACAGGTTTGGAGGCAATGCTGCAGCATGCGTCCAAAGTCCACCCAGAGAACAGGTCTGGAGATAAACTACAGCTTAGGTCTGAAGGCCATCCAGGAGGCAGGGCTGGGGACAGGCACACCTGTGACACAGCTCAAGGCCAGGAGCAAGGGCTGGGGCCTGAGCTTGGAGGTGAGAGCACCTGGGCCGACAGGCACCGGGTATTTGGGTGGAGGCCCAGGGTGAGACTGACCAGGGCAACTGCAATCCAATGGTACGCTCAGGGCCCTGATTCTTTTCATGCCAGTATTTTTCCATTAAGCTGCTGACTATTGCCATCTCTGCAACCACACTACTGTCTGTGGTTTCACTTATCTTGCATGGACTTTGCTCATGTTTTTTGTTACACATGGACAACATTTTTCTCATTTTCTCAAATGTAGTGCTAAGCCAAATCTCATAGCTGTGCTGTATCAAAGTAGGCCTTGGGCTACAGATGGCTGAATAACTCAGCTGTGGTTTATGTCCTCACTGGGATTTATGACCATTCACGTACGAACCCTGCGAGTTTACTTTCAGGGCTAAGGTATGTGCAACTTCACTTTGTGTTTTGGGAAAAATAACAGAGTTTCTTGTCAATGACCAATTAAAAAAAGAAAAAAAGCCTGTATACTCTAGAAGAAGAATATGACAACAACCGCAACATTAAACAACAGATCTGTGTGCCTTGTAGCATATTAGAATCGCTAGTGACAACATGGGAATCCTCCCTGACAGTGCTTGGTCATGTTGTGTGCAACTCCCAGTTCCCAGTTGATCAAGTTCTTAAGACCTTTTGGTCTCTGTGAAAGAATCAATTGGGAAATTAAGTTCCTTCTTTCCTCTTATGTGGTTGAAAATAATTTTCAAATGTGTTTAATCATTATGAGAGTGAGGTACCTCTGTAGTGATGACAGAGATAACATGAAAGTATGTGCTTGTAAGACTAACTATTTCCTGTCTTGGTGAAGAAATATACTGTAACAGTGTAATGTCATCCTTCTGATTTATGAAAGCTGTCAGATCATTTTAAGAGCAAAGAGAAAAATGTGATGATTCTGATGTTTTCTTCAGAAAGATGACAACCTTCTTTCTGTTTTTAATTTCCTGTGATGTGCCACTCTTTTCTGGGTGAAAGGATACAAACAGCACTTTTGAGCATAAAGTTTGTAGAGGTGTATATAAATCTTACAAATTTGTTGTAGTATATGGAAGATTTAATTTGATACACCTGCGTTTTCAGAATCAATGGAACTGAGTTAAAAAATTGGGAGAGGAGTGCTTTTTTGTACTCTTGAAGATGCTAAAATATATTTGGATTGTGTTTTCAAGATTCTTTCACTACAGTCTTGAACATAAAAAATTTGCATTTCAAGACAAAACTACACCAGTACTTCTTAAATAGTGAGAGAACCTTAATACAGTTAGGAAAAGAAGGTACACTGGAGATAGCTGAAATGGTGAGTTTCACTTCCAATATTTTTAAGTTTTTCTGGAAGTCTCATTACCTGGGAGAAGGAAGGGAATTTCAGTCTGATTTATTTTACTCTCTTGCAACATGTATCTTTGCAGACATGGAAGACATCATACAATTATGCCATCGAATGTCAATTACCGTGCCAATATCTGGGCATTAAAAGAAGAAAATTGTTCGCATGTTTTAGTGACTACTGCCTGTGGTTCATTACGAGAGGAAATACAACCTGGTGATCTTGTAATAATTGACCAATTCATTGACAGGTGAGTAACATTTGTTTTTAATTGTGTTCTTAGTTTTTGGGGAAAAAAAGGGGCAAGTGGGGTTAAACCATATAATAATAAGTTAATGTTAAATTAAGTTTTTGTGGAATGAGTTGATAGCCTCAGTTCTTACAGCAAACAGTGAGATTCATGCAAGAAGACATTATAGGAAACAGGGATGATGATACAAGAAGTTCAGGTCTAACAGACTTAGAAGTACCTAGGTTTGAAGAATTGCCTCAAATGAAGGAAAGTATAGCTCCTTGGGAAGAGTCTGAAGAGAAAAGAGGTCCTGTTCTCAGATGTGGGGGAGGAACACAAGCTCAAATTACAAGCTCAAATAGCGTTTTCTGAGAACTCTGTTAAGCTGCATATCCCACAAGAAAACACTTGAAACGCGCAGATTTGCTTCCTGCAATCAGAACAGCAGAGTGAACAAGAAATTTCCAAGGAAATTTTTGATGCTGTTTCCACTAGTATGGGCAGCTGAATCATAAACTGTCCTGAGCTGGAAGGGACTCATTAGGATCATCGAGGCCAACTCCTGTCCATGTATATGACAACCCCACAGTTCACACCATGTGTCCGAGGACATTGTCCAATTTCTTCTTGAATGCTGTCAGGCTTGGAGCTGTGACACCTCCCTGGGGAGCCTGTTCCAGTGCTCCAGCACCCTCTGGGTGAAGAACCTTTTCCTAATGTTCAACCTAAACATCCCCTGAAACATCTTCCTCCATCCCCTCAGGTTCTGTCATTGGTCACTAAAAAGAAGAGATTGTCGCCTACCCCTCTTCCTCTCCTTGTGAGGAAGCTGTAGACTGTGCTGAGGTCTCCTTTTAGTCTCCTCCAGGCTGAACACACCAAGTGGCTTTAGCTGCTCCTCATATAGCTTCCTCTCCAAACCTTTCACCAACTTTGTAGCCCTTTTCTGGACACTCTCCAGCAGCTTTATATCCTTTTTAACCTGTGTTGGCCAGAACTGCACACGGGGCTCCAGGTGAGGCCGCACCAGTGCAGGGCAGAGCGGGACAATCACCTCCCTGCCCGGCTGGCCATGCTGTGCTGGACGCACCCAGGACACAGTTGCCCTCTTGGCTGCCAGGGCACACTGTTGGCTCATGTTCAACTTGCCGTTGAACAAAACCCCCAGATCCCTCTCTGCGGAGCTGCTGTCCAGCATCTCATCCCCGAGTCTGTATGTACAGCCAGGGTTGCCATGTCCCAGGTGCAAAATCTGGTACTTGCCCTTGTTGAACTTCACGTGGTTGGCGATTGCCCAGTTCTCCAACTTGTTCAGATCCCTCTGGAGGGCCTCTCTGCCCTCAAGAGTGTTGGCAGTTCCTCCTAATTTGTGTCATCAGCAAACTTACAAAGCAAGCCCTTAAGTCCTAGTCTAAGTAATTTATGAAGACATTGAAGAGCACTGGCCCTAAGATGGATCCCTGCAGAACCCCACTGGTGACCGGTCACCAGCCTGACATAACCCCATTTACTAGAACGTTTTGAGCACGGCCTGTCAGCCAATTGCCCACCCACTGCACTGTGTGTTTACCCAGCTGTGTGCTGGACATCTTGTCCAGGAGGATACTGTGAGAGACAGTATCAAAGGCTTTACTGAAATCCAAAAAAGATCACATCGACAGGTTTTCCTTGGTCAGCTAGCTGTGTAACCTTGTCATAGAAATAAATTAAGTTTGTTAAACAGGACTTTCCCCACGTGAACCCATGCTGGCTGGGACCAATGGCTGCATTGTTGTTCAGATGTCTTTCAATAACTCCCAGAACAATCTTCTCCGTGATTTTGCCAGGAACAAAAGTGAGGCTTACAGACCTGTAGTTGCAAGGGTCATCCCTGTTTCCCTTCTTGTAGATTGGGACAATGTTTGCCAACTTCCAGTCACCTGAGACCTGCCCAGATCCCCAGGGGAGCTAAGAACCATGGAGAGAGGTCTCGCTGTGACATCAGCCAGCTCTTTAAGCACCCTTGGACACGTATAAGACCTCAGGCCATTCTGAGTTTTAAGAATATGAAATGAGGTGGAAAGATGTCAGAAAGCATAGTAGGAGCCAGGTAGGAAAATATACGCAGTAATAATGAGGCTCTAAGGAGGGAGATCAAATGCAACACAGTGGGAAAAGAGTAAGTTATTTTAAAATAAGGAGAGACGTTAATGTTTTTTTTATTTCTAAGAATCATAAGAAAATAAATCTTTTCCAAAGTATGTATACTCCAGTCAGTCCTCACCTCCTTGATTGCCTGATGTTTAGAAAAAAATCAAATACGTGGAGGGGGAAAGCTACATCTAAAGGTCACCATCGACACAAGGTATTTGAAAAATATAGTTGCATTTGAAGAGGTAGATTTATTATTACTACCTATAGGTGTACTGTATCTGGAAGTCTTATTTGCTTATTTCACCCAATTTTAAGTGTTTGGAATGCTTTATGCAGCTTCCTCGCATTTTTGTGGGGCTGCTGTCAATATTTCATTGCCAACTGAACATTTGTACCTAGATTGTTCTCTGCAGTGCAGTAAGTTTTGACTTACTGATATTTTTGTGTCTGTGTACCTGAAATGCTTTTTCTTGTAAGAGGGTATGTTTTAAGTACAGTGTATCTAACTTACTTAGTACCCTGCAGGAGCAAGCCCCATATAACCTGCTTCCTGTTATACTACAGTTAACTTATGGGTGGAAAGCAGCTGTATTGTTGACAATGGCTTGGTTTTTGGTGTTTGTTTGGTTGGTTGGATTTTGGTTTTTTGTTTTGTTTGTTTATTTTGGTTTTTTCCACCAAGTCTGAAAGTATTTAGGCTGATTGCTTTGTTTATACAGATTAAATCATAATCACTCTTATTCTGCTAGTAGTATTCGGAAATGGGTAATCTTAGCATCGATATTGATTTATCTAGGAAAGACGTTAAACATACTTGGGTACACCAGTTGGATAATTGTGAGTAAAGCGCCGGTTATTGCAACAGCATCATCATCTAGCAGACTCCTAGATAGGTGAGAGGAGCCTAATTGTGCTAATCTGTGAATTGCTTGTGTGGTAAGGAGTAGCCTCTGGCCCAGAGACCCTGCAGTTTTAAACACGAAACAGTTTGATTGCAGAGTTGTTATCTGCTACAGATGAGGCTTGGAAGTATGGAGAATCTAACTCTTGCAGAGGCCAGGCAGAAAAACATTAACAGGGCCAGGAAATTAACCCAGATATGAAATCTGAGACCATCTTTCATCTAAAATGTCATTATCAAAATTAACAATTCATTTTGAAGCTACGTAATCTCTTCCCACAGCTTTAAATTTCCCAGGACTTGACGGTCTGCATCATATCTCTTGAGATGGAAAGGAAATAATCATCTTGGTTAAGTTTGGGTTTTAAGAACATGTCCCTTTCCAGAAGAAAAAAACCCAGTTGTTCTAGAACATATTTATCTGATGTGACAATGAGTGAAAGGACAGGGATTGTTTATATTGCAGCAAAGAAGGAAAGTAGTATTTTGGGCTGCATTAGTAGGGCTGTTGCCAGGCTGAGGGAGGTGATCCTTCTTTCCCTCTACTCAGCACTCATGAGGTCATACCTGGAATACTGTGTCCAGTGCTGGGTTCTCCAGTGCAAGAGGGACATGGACATACTGAAAGAGTCCAGCAAAGGGCCACGAAGATGCTGAAGGGACTGGAGCATCTCTGCTGCGAGGAAGGGCTGAGAGAGCTGAGACTGTTCAGCCTGGAGAAGAGAAGGCTCAGGGAGGATCTCACCAATGTATGTGAATATCTGAAGGGAGCGTGCAAAGAAGATGGAACCAGGCTCTTCCCAGTGGTTCCCAGGGACAGGACCAGAGGCCATGGACACAGACTGAACCACAGGAGATCCCTCGGAACTTCAGGAAACACTGGTTCACTGTGAGAGTGACTAAGCACTGAACAGGTTGCCCAGAGAAGTGGTGGAGTCTCCCTACTTGGATGTGCTCAAAAGATGCCTGGATGGGGTCCTGGACACCCAGCTCTAGGTGGCCCTGCTTGAGCAGGAAGTTGGACCTTCTAAGCTCAACCATTCTCTGATCTGTGTTTTCATTTAGAGTTTAGTCAGATGGTCACCAGTAGTAACAGCATATCCTATATATGAGCAGTGTTTCATTCAGGCAAGTTTTCATGTTGATGTAGAAGAATGGGACTTGTCATGGACTTGTTTCATGGCTTCAGGAAACCAAAAAGCTTTTCTGAAAAATAAATTAGAAGGTTTCCATGTGGAAAACAATATGTGTAATATTAATGTAAAAATCATTACTACCTTGCCCTTTTAATTCAGGAAACTGACCAGTCATAATGGTCTGTTTCATTTGACAATTTTATTTCTGTGGTAAGTCTTTTTTTCTGATGATTTTTGCCAGTGGATATTAGACTGCTGGTTCTTTGCAGGTAGGGTCTGCATTTTTGCCTTTCACAGAGGTAGATGGTCTCTATGAGTGATTGCATTATATATCATAAATTATTATGAAAACAGTGCTCCTGATAGGAAGGTATTTTAATGGGACAAAATCAATTGTTCACCAAACTCTGAAAAGGTACAGTTTTTCTAAAATACATTCTAATGAAAGATCAGGATCCTGCAAACAAACTGTGTCAACAGTGTTGGAAAGAAGGTACTGGCTAAACCTGCAGAAACGGTTGGTAGTTTTTCCTGAAAGGTACCCTGGCTTGTAGTGATTAGCCCATGCCAGGCACTACATAAGAAAGAGGCTTGAGTCTAGGTCGGAAGGATTTACTCAAGCTGCCATTAAAATCAGTGTCTTCTAGGTGTCCAGGTGCCTTTTAGTATCTGGGCTCTAGTTCTCATGAGGGAGCACATCGTAATTCTCCTTTCCGGTAGGAAGCAGGAAGACAGAATGCTGAGTGCAAGAAGAGCAAGAATTAAGCAGAAAGCAGTAGGCAGCAAGTGTAATTTGCCCCCTTTGGGCATTCACACTGTGCCACTGATGACAGGATCTCAATATATGGAGTTGTGTAGGACTTATGCCTCATTTAGGGCACAGGTTTGACTTACAGTGGGGAACCCTGAATAGGTGAAATTAGAACAGTATAGCATTTCCAGACTTTTGACAGCTCAATTCTGCAGATCATTAGCATTCCTAGTAAGTGTTTGATTTCATCTATAGAGTCTGCTTTCTTCACATTTACCTATTAGTGTGTGTCTTTAAACAATAAAAGATACATTTTGTTGAGTAAGTACCAAAATATTTACATGGTGTTCTCCCCACTTCCAAATAAAAAAATAACCACAGGAACTAGTATGGGCTCTCAATAGTTGGTCACTTCTTTGAAACAAGTAACTAAAAAGCCATGGAATTTTTTCTTTGCCTTTGGCTCCTGTTAGTTTATTACAGCACTTTCACCTGGCTGGACTGGAGTAATTAGGAGCTTTTTAATACTTTTGTTCACTGCTGATGGTTGCTAGGAAACGAAGAATAAGAAAGTAGGTAACTACTTACTTTAGACTCAGCTCAGTCAGAAGATGTGGAAAGTAGCTTCATAAAAGAAGTCCTGTAACAGCTGCCAGCTTTATTGTTTGAATTCTTTGTGTCACATGCGCCGCTACAATTATTACAGTATTGTTACATTCTGTAGAATTTTTCATGTGAGAATTTTCTGTCAATGTGCCTGAAGAAGCAGAGCATACTGAAACTGCTTTTTATACAGTAGATGCCAGTGTGAATTTTCATTTTGTTCTTTAATTATGAATAGCTTGTTGATAACTCAGCATTACTGGAAGAAGGGGAAGGTAATGATGCAAGTGGAAGAGGACTGGTTGTCACAGATGGAAATGATTGGTTGGTTCGTTCACTTATTTGCTTCCAGTCATAGCCAACATTGCCAGAAAATCTTATGTTACTGTGAGAAAATGAAGGGGGCAAAAGCCACTTTGCTGTCTGATTAAAAGGGTGGCTTTTGCTACAGAGTGAGGAATACAAACTCTTGGCACACCTTCAAAACTGCAGTACACACAACTTTGAATTTGAAAAAGCAGTAAGAGCAGGGCAGACACACCAAAACTGTGCAACAATTCAAGGATTTGCTTGTGCTGTGAGCGCCGCTGCCTTCTTGAGCTTGATACACCAGTAGTTGTGCATGAAAATGTACATGTTACATTCCCAGGGAAATAATTCCCTTTTCTCTGGTACCACCATCCACTGTTTGGCACAGAGGCGGCATGAGGGTCTGGTGGTTCTCCATAGGACCCTACACAGCCCCTGCTCTTAGCTGCTTGCCTGTAGCTATCAGCCCAGTGCTTTCAAGTGCTGCTTCTGATCTCTCCTGTTTGGGGCATCCCCATACCTTCACTTCATGCTATCTTTGATCAGTCTGGATTGTGCACTCCTAGTCTGAGTAGTATGGCCAGTTTCTGGGCAGGCACTTGGGGAATCAGGAGAGCATGTGGACTTCTCCACATTTAAAACTATGAGATCTAAGGAGCAGGTTGTCTCTGAACAGTGGCTGTAGAGTGAGGAAGGTTCTCAAACTTGTGTAAAGAGAAGAGCCTTAGGCAGATACTGTCCTTTGCTCTCTGGCTCTTGGTCTCAGTGAGAGCAGGGCAAGGAAAGCATCTGTGATTCTGTACCTTCATTCTGTCTACAAGAGACACAGAGAAGGAGTATCCCAGTGGTGAAAATGATGTGCTGCTGCGCTGTACCTTGCAGACAGGTGAGTGGGACAGGTCAGGATGGCCAACTCCTGGCTTGAGTAGCCAGGCTACAGAAGGGAATAGAGGCTAAAAGGCATTCCTCTCTGCCAGCCATTACTTCAGAGGTAGCAAAAATCAGAGATTAGTTCAAATCTGCCTTTATTATCACCCTAAGCCTAGCAATTTATAGACACATCAGCTGGCCCCATATCAAATAGCTATGGGCTTTGCAGAGTCGCAGCCTTCCATGCAGAAGAGCAGTTGTTGCACTGAGTGCAAACAAATTGTCCATTACTCAGAGCAGTTGTAGGTCTTACCGCTGTTACTTATCCCCATGCATGGTGCTAACCATAATGGGATTTCTTTATTAGACCATGTAGTGGTGTGGATCTTCTGTCCAAAGAATACAAGGTATCTGAAAGTCAGAGATGAGTATTTCTACAAATGCAGTCTTTCCTCAGGGCTTTTCTGAGTGAAAGGGCCTGACTAACAACGTCTCAAATACTATAATGCAGGAAATGGATTATGAATTTTCCCATTTTCTCCAATTATAAATAATTCATTAGCATACACTGAAAAAAGTGTGTACAATCAGGTACATTCCGTTTGCAAGTCTTCAGTGACCCATGAAGGAAAAATTAATATTAGTGTTTCAACCAATTTGAAAAGCTGTACCCCATTTTGCAGACAGTTTTAATTTGCTGTTCTCTTTTCCTGTTTTATAATCTCATCCTTAAGGCTACCCTATTGGTTCTTTTTTGTTGGTTGTTTTTTTTGGGAACTTGTTTGTTTTTTTCTTCCAAATCTACATTCTGACAAGTCACTTGTATTTAAAACCTTCAAAATATTTGCTGGTGACTTGTGTGGAGAACTGTTGTGAGCAGTATTACCAGGAGAAATTTTGTATTTTAACTGTGGCTTGAATTTGTCTGTTGCCTTAGAATACAATACAATACGTGACACAGTGGGAGGAAGAAGGGAATGTCTCAAAGAATTTTGAGGGTTTTTGCCATCCAGTTGGCAGAATTAACTTGAGGCAGTGCATTTGAAGGTGAATTAACGGTTCCGGTAGTTGTCAAAGTGGCGTGCTGGGTGGTAATTTCTGCAGCATATTTGACTATTGCCATGCAAGAAAACAGTTCCGCAGTTGAAGGGAGTAAAAGGATTCTTCTACTTGCAAGCTGCCCATGCATGTGTGTAATCTTTCTGAGAATATGAAGACATCCTATTCCAGAATTGTTCTGGTTGAATTAACACCTTTCTTGTTAAGGAGATTGTTCATATGAATTCCCATCATTTCAATGTAGGAATGCAATGATATGAACAAGCTCTATCTTCAATAGCTGTATGGTAATTCAGACTTGATTCCTTCCCTTCCTGCAAGCTTACTGTGCTCCTTTTTTCAGGGCTTAATTGCCTGACTTAAATTCAGCGGATTTCTTTTGGGTAGAGGCACAGCATAATATGGCTGTTTGTCTCATTTAGGAACAAATCAGTACTTCACGGTCTTGTTAGCAATAGATTTTTCTGTAATTAATTTACAATGCTCTACTGGAGTAACAATTTTATACTTGAGTTCAATTCTGAAAGGTTTGTACAGAGGCAAAACAGGATTACAGGTGGTCATTAATATCATGCTGGTATTTTTCTTCCCTCACAGGAATGCTGTGTTTTCAGATTTGTATACATTTCTTGCTTTCTCATCTGTTTTCTCCCTGTTTTTCTCCCTGAGCATGTTTTCTGCTTTTCTAGGACAACTAAAAGACATTGTACTTTATATGATGGGCAGCATTCCACACTTCCAGGAGTATGTCATATTCCAATGGCAGAGCCATTCTGCACCAAAACCAGAGAGGTCAGTGAACTCTGTAATAGTATTTAGAAATGTTATTTTTATGGCAGTTATTCACGGTACAGTAGTGTAATTATTCATTCTTAGAATACAGAGATGCTCTGCACCTCTTTATTCCTGTTTCTCGGATATGTCATGATTTTAAGGAAAAATATAACATTTGAAAGGTGTGGGAGGTAAAAGATCCTATGTCTATAGTAGCTGGTTTCCTAAGGGAGTTATGCAGAAGATGTCAGTTAGCGACATAGATTCCCCCATTGTCTTAATCACACAACAGAAGGTCTTTATCAGGTAACAAGCCAAGAGAGCAATGAAGTGGACAAAGCAGGAAGAAAGAATTAGGAATTAGTTCCTTTTTGTTCTGAATGAAACTGCACTTATGGTGTTGCCTGTGCAGTAGGTTATTACACTGAGCAGGACAAAGCTGAATTGTGAAGCAGGTGGCTCAATCTGTACTCAGAGCTTGTACAAATATTTGTACTCCTGAGCTATTCTGCTCTTGTCACCAGTTCACTTCAGTGTCGTTGTAAGCTGTTTTTGTTAACTGGCCAGACACAGTGTGGTTTCGATATACCCACCAGCAGGTCCACAGCACTGCAAGTAGAACAGAGCTTCAGTGCACTTAGAGTCAAGACGTTTTGCAATGAAGTAAGGACATTTGAAGTCTCGTTAGGAAGCACACCACTACATATTATACATATGAATGCTTTTGCCCTTCTTCCATTGAGCAGCAAAATCATGCAAAATACTTTGCATTTTTTACACAACAAGAGCCTAGCTACATACTCTTAGTTGGCATATAGTTGCTTGCTGACTTGGAGCCTGATGTCGTGTCACAACAAATACAAGAAGTATATTGAGAACTAATTGTGCACTTTCTGAAATGAATTAAATTAAAAGCAGTGTTGTTACTGAAGTTATTGTCAGTACTTCACACCATGTCGCTTTCTCATTTTTTGAAAAGGTAAGTAGATATGCATAAGCTGTTTCCTGAGGTTGCAGGAAACATACACCAAGGCTGGTTTTCATTTGATTGTTAGGTAAGTAGAGACAATGTTCTTTGAGTATTACATTTTTTTTTAAGCCAACAGAGAAATGCTCCTTTTGAAACAGAAAAAAAAAATTTAGGTACTTCCCAGTCTCACATGTGATCATTAAGTCATTAGCTTATGCATTCTAATCAACCTAACAGGTGTTTTAAAGAGCATGTGGTTTTGAGCTCTTAGCAAGGCTGAAAAGGGATGCTTTCACTTGGTTTGAAAATAACAGATAGAAATGATTTTTTTTTTCCTGGAACTCTACCTGAAGATCATTGGGATTGTTTCAGCTTAGTTTATCCTAATTCAGGGGAATTTTGTAATAAATGCAATAATAACAAAGCCAAAACTAATACTGAAATAGACTAATAAAGGAATTTTGCATGAAAACATCTGAAAACTTTATATTAATTTCCATTTGTGCAAATATGTGAAAATACTCTGTTTTATTTGGTTTATGCACTGTAAATCTGAAAGGAGTTTTTCTTTTCCCTGACTGCAAACTTTTGAATAACATAGAGCACTTTGGTTATTACTGCTTTCAGAAACTGCGGGTCACTGCAATATCTTATAAGGGAATAAAGCTAGAACCTTGTAAAGATGTTCAGGGAAATAATGCTGAACTGTGGTTTAAGTCAAATCACAATTGAAGTTATCTATTGATTAATTAACAAAGTGTAATTAACTGGCAATCGGTGAATTATACATTAAGAATTAATATCAGCAATAAACCACAGTATTAGGTGTGATTAATATTAGAAGCTGCTCCACCTGGCCTGTGTGAAGTTCAAGATGCTGACAAGGCAGCTTCTGGCAGTGTCAGAATACTTTTTCACTGGTGTTGTGTTAGAAAGGTCTCTCCTGTTCTGTCACAGTCTTCATACCGCTTTTATACATCTTTTCAAGCTTTTCTGTTGGTAATTTCAAACAGATGCCATCGTAGTTCCTTTCCCATTCCTACTCAGGACAGTTAATGAGTGTCCCAGTCCCATTTACACTTGCTGGTACACTCCTGTTCCTGCTGTATCAACTGGTGTTAGCCAGGCCATTCATCAAGAAAGACAGTTGTGATGATTCTGCCATATACAAAAGCCTAGCTGGAGCTGTAAAAACTAATGTTAGGTACATGGTATATGTGAAGTGTACAGCTAAGTCACTGGCATGGGAAAATGTGGTAATAATTTCTCTAAAGATTCCTAGGCTACTCTTTGAAGTACATGCTGTGGAGTTTTACTTTCAAAAAGTAAATTTCCTATTACTGTTCTCAACAGCTCAGCTCCACCCTGTGGTAATGTAGTGCTCAGTGGAGTGTTTTCACCACTGTGTTCTCAATATGAGCACAGCCTAAATACTGTGCAAAACTTTCTGTTTTCCAGTCTTCTTGGTCTGCACTGTAAACAGTAATCCAGCTGATATTAACAAGTAGTAAGACTATTAATTTCTCTTGCTGGGTAAGGAAAGTGAAATTAGTCCATGGTTTGGACAGCTGTAGCCGTATGAAGCGTGACAGCTTTGTATAAAGCAGATTTCTTTTGTATGTAAGTTTTCTGATGTGATGCAAAAGTAGCACACCAAGGGAATTATTTCCTTTTCATGATATTGGCATGTTTTGCAGGTTCTTATTGAGACTGCCAAGAAGCTTGGCCTGCAGTGTCATTCCAAAGGGACGATGATCACCATTGAAGGCCCACGTTTCAGTTCTCAAGCAGAAAGTTTGATGTTCCGCAGCTGGGGAGCTGATGTTATCAATATGACTACAGTGCCTGAAGTGATTCTTGCAAAAGAAGCTGGAATGAGTTATGCTAGTATTGCCATGGCAACAGATTATGACTGCTGGAAGGAACATGAAGAAGCAGTGAGTGAAACTTTTTCTTCTCTGGGTCTTACCCTGAGGGATCTACTGAGAACCTGTAGGGTTTGATAAGAGATCACATACTGAACTAAATCTGTTCTTATTTACATCAGTATCACTGAGTTACTCTGGATGTGTAATTGTGAAAGTAAGAACAGAATCAATTGTTGCTACCTCATTCATTTTCATAAACTCGCCTCACGACTAGTAAACCTTTTGTCTCCTCATGTCTGCTTCAGGGGCTCTCTGTGTATGAAGCTTGTGAGCTTTGCGTATGAGCTTGTCTTCCTCTAACTGGTTTGGTATTTTTTCCTTTGCAGCTCTATGCAAAATTATGTATCTGCTGTAATTCTCCTATTTTTGTAAAATACCATCAGACATATACCTACAGAGTAAAGAGGTTTTTACTGGCTAAAATAATTGTGGCATTTTACTTAGAGATGTATGAGTTAAATGAATTGATTTGAGTATTTAGAGGTATGTGAGTTAAAGGAATTTATTTGGTTATTTAAAATGTGTGCCATTGAAATTGAGAAACACCAGTCAGTTTTATTGTATTTCTAGGTTTCAGTGGATAAAGTTTTGAAGACACTGAAAGGGAATGCAAATAAGGCTACTAGCATACTCCTTTCTGCTATACCTCAGATAGGTTCCATGGAATGGACCAACACCCTACAGACCCTGAAAGTAAGTACACATGTGGGGCTGATCAGTACTTGCGACGATCTATGCATATATACACATAATATAGGTATATGTTCCAAGATGTTTCTGCTTAAATTGTAGCTTCTTGGAGCAGATGCTTCAACAGACCAAATCCATTCAAGATGGGCAAACAAATTCATTAAGACTCTCACAACCTTTATTGCAAAGATCTTGCTTCAATTTTACAAGTAGTAGTGTTACAAAAGGTAAAATAATTAAGGGCATCTATATATGGTTGATGAAGTGTTATCTTTCAAAGCACAGGTAAGATACAAATCTATGTCAGTATCCAACTGAAAATGTACTTCTGCTCAGGTTTAGCTTAGATCTTACAACAGAGGAGAGCCAAGCGGAAAGACTGAATCAAACCAAAACCGTTGTGCTCTTTAATATGTCGGAGAGGAATTTGTTACAAGATATGGATAATAACAAGTCTGAAATTATTAGAACTGCGCTCTCCCACAGGTTTCAAATCCACAGACCATGAAAAAAAAAGTGGAAAATAAAAACATTTCAAAATATGAGGGAATTTTTAGGCAGAATTTTTCTTAAAGAAGAGTTTACTTACAAGTTTTACATCACTGCTATTTCACAGACATCCTTCAGATTCGTTTCTGGCAGTAGCGTAGAGGGAAATAACAATGTTAAAATAGTTTGGATGTTTATCCAACTTCTTGACAAGCTTTTTGTGATTAATAGCCACTCCCAAGAGTACAGGAGTGTGAAGCAAAAGAGCAACTGAAGATTGCCCTTGAAATGGTATGGCAGACAGGGAAAGAGAATTAGAATATGAAAGACAGAGCAGACAAGTTGGCCACAAGGATCTCAGTTAGGGGAAGCAGCAGCAGTCTGAAAAGGAGGAATCCTGTTGAGGAAACTTTTGAAAGAGTCCAGTCTCTTATAACTCTCTCCTCTCTTAGGTTATTTCTTTCTCTTTTCTCACTGTGGTGACTGAAATTTGAATGGGTAAGAAAAATGAACACAGACATAAGTCATGTCTTCATATAAATGAAAATGTGTTCCTGAAATGCAATTATCAATAGAACTATATGTGCTGTAAAAACCTTTTTTGTCTTCTGATTAGGATCAAATTTTCAGTTTTGTTTCCAATATGGTTCTCACGTCAGTGACTGTCATCTCTAGCTTAGCCAGTGTCCTAAAGGAAAGATGTTTCAAGCAAAATTCACCCCAGACACTTTTGAGCATACTTGACCAAGTCAGGATTGTGAAGGTCCAAACCAAATCTTTCAAATCAGTCTTTTGCTAATTTTTCACTAGAAAACCTACTTTCTATTTGGAGGCTTTGGGTTATGTTTATGACCCTTCCTCACCTGACTATCTGAAACAGTTCTTTTAATGTCCCTTCTATACACTTGTGAGAGGTAACTGACTTTTCCATTTCCCCTTTGCAGTCCTGTGGAAGTATCATAGATGGATAAGGGAGACAACAGAATCAGTATTCCTTTTCCCTCTAATCCACAGAAAACATTTTCAGAGGACTGGGCCATGCTTTTTGTTTAATACAGATGCCTGGCTATAAAAAAAAAAAAAACCAAAACATGCATAAAACACCAAACACCACACACACACCAAAAAAAAAAAAAAAAAAAAAAAAACACCAAAACACAGAGTTTGAATAAATAATGTGCAAGATATTCCTTACCTGCTTTGGTCATGGTGATGCATATAGCACTGCTTAGGTACTGAGGGATCTGCCTCCAAATCTGGCAGATGTACTTCATTAAGCAATGTCCTGTTGCTTTCAATTGCGTGGTTGTCTTGATTCTTCATTGGGAGTGGAAGAGCAGGTGACTGGAAACAGCTGGCATTGAGTTTGCAAGATTCCCCTTTAATGAACGCTTACCATTCCTTCAGTGCAGTATCAGCTGTTCAAAACACTGATTCACTTGCTTCCTCCAGCTCAGTCCCTGAACTGCTATTTGCTGAAAGAAGAAAATATGATGCACAAGAGGGAAGGGTCACTCCATCCTAATGTAGCTTGTTTTAAGCACGTGCTAGTGCCTGCTGTCAGTGATGAATATTGGTGTAGCTTTGCTTTGGCTTGGCAATCATTATGTGTTGATGCTCTTTGCTAGTAGTGGCTTGCTTTCAGCGATAATTTTCTGAGGCATTAGAAGAACTGGAAACAGGAACTAGGTATTGCCAAGTGGGGCCTGAGTTTTTGTCAGGGGAGTAGGAGTCACCAGTGTTTCTCATTTAACATAACCAAGTACTCTGGAAAAGTGACAGGAGAGTCTGAGGCTTTGGGGGGCTCATTTGATTTTACATAGGCAAAGCAGGAAAGACTAAAAATCTTGCTGTTTGAGGCATTAAATTTTGGTAAAGTATGAAGGATTGGTCCTAGGTTTCTATGTTAGTGAGTTAAAAGAGAGGCAATTCTGCAACACAGCAAAGAGAAATATGTGTCTGTGTGCCTCTGTACAAGTGTGTAGCTGAACCATAAAGAGTTCTAGAACTCTTCACATCTGTAGATGTGAAGATTTCATTGTAGATGTGAAGTGTTCCTATGTATATTTTACTCTGGGAATTTCAAAGGTCAGATGATGGATGTTTTTGAACTGATCTTTTTCGGAGGCACCTCTTCCTAGACCTTAAAGGCAGCCCTTCTTGCACTACACTGATGTGGTAAGGAATGCAGAGAAGGAGGGAGCTGAGCAAGACTGCAGCTGGGATTCTGTGATTAGTGGTGATGCAAAGCCATGCCAGCCTACATCCAGGCCACAGCTGGGCATCTCAAATGGGCCTCTGCCAGTTAACTGGCTTTAGTGTTTGAGGAAGCATAAAGCTCTACATGGACACAAGTTTTCCTTTCTGAGCTCTGTAATCTGGCTGCTATGACTGGAGAAACCTCAGGCAGGAGAAAATATGCTGCCAGTCTCTTTGCACAGCTGCATTTATCTGTCTCCTCCCATCCAGCCCACCCAGACACATGCAGTGGTGTCACCTCTGGATCTCGCAGTAGACTTGAGAAAACCCTGGAGTATTGAAGCAAAAATGTCCATAGGCTGTTTTTCTGCTGAAGGGTAGACTGCCTGCCATCTCTCCTTTTATGTGTCATCTGTTACTATTTTTGAACTGCCTAAGATGTCTTTAGGCCAGTATTTCCTGGCTCCATTGCTATAAAAAGAGATTATTCTCCAGGCTCAGGTTACAGGACCTCGAAAAAAGTTTGGAGCAAACTTTTCTGCAGGCAGAGCATCTTCCTGCAGCCTGTCTCTTTGCAGTGTGACCAGTTTACAAAGCCCTTCCTCTTTGAGAATGGGGCATGACCACATTGTATTTGTGTAATGGGTCAGGAAACAGAGGTGATGCTATTGATCACAGTGGTCCAAGTGATTTCTGGCTGGCATCAGGGAAATTTTGGGATAGAATGGGTCAACCATGGGCGATGTACACCTGGATCTTCTGTTCACTGAAAAGAGTTATTTAGGGAGGTGATAACCACTGGCAGTTATTGCTGTAATGCTCCTGAAATAGTCATGTTCCATGTACTCTGCAGAGAGAGGAAGGCAAGCAGCAGAGCACAGGTGCTGGAGCTCAGGTGAGCATACTTGGGTTTAACCAGTGAAATAGTAAGTATCATCTCTCAGGGGAGGCAGCTTGGAAGGGGCAAGGAGCCCCAGAAAGCTGGCAGTTCTTTAAGGGCAGCATCCTTCAAACATGGGAGTGACCCATGGAAAGACTAATCAGGAGATTGACTTGGCTAAACACAAAACAGAGCTCCAGTGCAAAAGTTGCAAGCGGGAACAAGCTGCAAAGAAGGAATCCAGAAGCAAGAGCAGGCATGTAGGGATGGTTTCAGGAAAACTAAACCTTACCTATAGTTGACACTTGGAAGGGACATCAAAGGCAACCAGAACTTCATCCACGCCATCAAAAGCTGATTGAGTAAAACACGGGCTCATTTCCAAATTAAGTAAACAAATCAGTGACAGCAGAGAATTTCAAAAGGGAACCAATGTAATATATTTTTTTTAATTTTTGTTAGGAAAAGTATTGGTGAAAGAGGAAAAACTGTCTCGTTGAAAAGAATTTTAACTCATGACAGTGGAAAATTTAGCTCTGTACCTTTATTGTGGTAAGGTTCAACCCCATGGGGATCAGGAGAGAATCTCTACTGGGATGATAAAAGGAATCTCATGTTAGAACTTATTTTTCTTACAGCATAGGTGTAAGAAAATTAGCCTGTGGTAGGGTGTCAGAACTTCTGTGAATGCTCCTCAGATAAACTTCTGGCCTCTCTGAGGGGACCTGCTGATATTGCCTGTCCTTTTTGAACTTCTGCACTAGCCTAGGTGAAATGGTATTTGTCAGATCTCTGATACGAGGAGTAATGTACTTTGATGAGAGAGCTGTGGTGAGTGAATACTGTGGGATAGTTTAGATTACGTAAGGTAACAGTAGGTGTTTCAGCACACTTCATCATTGATATACTTGGACTTTAATATGCTTGGTAGCTTACAAGTTCAAGGGCATTTTTCAGTCATTTTTTCTAGTCACAGACTGAAACTTACATTCATAATTTATGTGTGTAGAGCTCTGATCTTGTAAATATTGCTGAGTAATTTTCTTCTTCAAAAAATATCTCAATGAAATCGGTGAACATAGTTGTGTGACTGGAGCAAATTGGCTCGGGTGAATAAGGTGGAGGTGGAAAGTTCATCAAGGCTTCACTTCGACTGTAGTTGCATGAGTCTGCATACTGCAGTCCTTGCAGGCTAAGGGCCTTGCCATAAAGCTGAGACCGAACTGTTTCTCAGGTCTTACCCTTGAATGTGGCTAATGTCAAGGTTGCTTGTTCCTGCATAACATGAGTATTTCATTCATTACCAGTCAGTGCACCTTTAGAGAAAGGTTTCTGTTCTTGATAGCTGTTCTTCAAAATTGATGAAGAAACTTGTAGAAATTACTTTTTTGAATTAACTTTGTTTTCAAGAGTATTCTGATTGTATTTGTGAAGAGCTTTCTGTGTATATTATGCATGTAAGCCAGTATGGTAGCCTTAGAAATGAAAAGCAAGTTACACAATTTTTCCGTTGTAGCTTCTGAGCCTAAACTCTAATTAAGTGTTTCTGCAGTATGATTGTGTGACATGTTGACCTTGGCTACCAGGCCACTCCAACATTCCCCTCCTCAGCTGAAACAGGGAAGAAAAATAAAACAAAAAGCTTATGGGTCAAGATAGGGAGAGATCACTCACCAAATACTGTCATGTTCAAAACATACTTGGCTTGGGAAAATTAGTGTAATTTATTACCAGTCAAATCAGAGTAGGTTAATGAGACAAAGCCAAATCTTAAACCACCTTCCCCCTGCCCCTTACTTCTTTTCAGGCTCAACTTCATTCCCAGTTTTCTCTGCCTCCTTCCTCCAAGGAGCACAGGGGGACATAGAATGGGGGTTGTGTTCAGTTCATCAGGTCTGTGCTGCTTCTTCCTCCCCATACTCTTCCCCTGCTCCAGTGTGGGGTCTCTCCCACAGGAGACAGTCCTCCATGAACTTCTCCAGCATGAGTCCTTCCCACAGTCCTTCCTGCCCTCACAACGGCGCCACTGGTGCTGCCAGGAGTCTGCTCAGGTGTGGGCTCTCCACGGGGTCACAGCCTGCTCCGGGTATCTACCTGCTCTGGCATGGGATCTTCCCTGAGCTGCAGGTGAATCTCTGCTCCACCGTGGACCTCCCTGGGCTGCCAGGAAACAACTGGCCTCACCATGGACTGCAGGGGAATTTCTGCTCCAGTGCCTGGAGCACATCCTGCCCCTCCTTCTTCACTGACCTGGGCGTCTGCAGAGTTGTTTCACATTTTCTAACTTCTCTCCTCTGGCACCTGTTGTTCAGCAGGTTTTTTTCCCACTTCTTAAATATTCTATGTTATCCCAGAGGCACCGCCACCTTTGATGATGGGCTCAGCCTTGGCCAGCAGTGGCCTGTCTTGGAACTGGCTGGCATTGTCTCTGTCAGACATGGGGGAAGCTTCTAGCAGCTTCTCACAGAAGCCACCCTTTAGCCCCAGCCCACTACCAAAACCTTGCCACACAAATCCAATACAGATTGTTTTTCTCAATACCAGTAAGCCTGTTAGACAGGTTTAAAAAGTTGTAATGACAAGTTGTTGAACTGTTGTAGGGTATGCCCTCCCTGTAATTCTTATAACTTCTGTGGTGTTGGAGGAGGTTTGAGATACCATGCATGTGGAAAGAGTTACACCTGTTCGTAATCCAAATGGAAGCTACGTAATCTGCCTTTATGTTGAAAAGTAATTCTGCTCTGCATTGACAGAGAAAGCATTCATCTCCTTTGACTTTGTATTTCAGACAACAGTGCAGTGTTCGGTCATCCTGCCAAAGCAGTAACAATGTGGATGGACCTTGAAGTTTGGGTGCTCACAAGGTAGAGTGGATCACTTCTGAACTTCCAGAGGTTATAATATCTTCAAAAATTGTTACAAGCATAAAAAAATTGGAGTAAACCTTGATCAATGATAATGTATAAGACAGCTGTTATAATCTTTGTCATGCTTGATAATGTGTAAGATGGCTAAAGTTAGATTTTGAGTGTGTTCTAAGCTTAGGATAGCTTTGCTATCAAGCTGGATGAGACAGTGGTCAAAGAAAAAATTCAGTAGCGAGTGGTCATCCTCTTTTCAATGACACCTGCTAGTTAATATAAGAAAGGAAAGGCTAGATGATAACTCTGCAGTTTCATAAAATAAGATCTAAGAAAGCAGATTTCACATACGCGATTTGCTTTGCTGTTTCTGCCTTTCATTTTTTCACTTAATGAGGCAAATGGTTACAGTTCACTTCAGAAACATACCAGAAAAACTGAAGAGACAATTTCAAAATAAAATTATACTATTTTTATACATTATCCATATTTTTTAATTTCAGTCATTTTTTTAAAAGCAGTGGTTTTTGTTTGTGTGCTAGAATATGTGGTGTTTTAACATTTGTGTTGTTTCTTTCCCAGCAGCAGTTGTGTAATGAATCAGTGTTCTCATTCCAAAAAAATAGGTAATACCTAAGTCAAATATGTGCCTGGGGATGTACTTAAGTGATTTACAGAACTGCACAGAAAAGTGCTTTGCTGTCAGCATGGTGAACACTCTGCTGGCCTTTTGCTGCTTCATTGATCTGAACAACTGTGGGTTTCTTTTCTGTTTTAAGTGATGAATGTGCTTGAGTGCTTTGAATGTATGCATTTCATTTTTTTAATACAATTTTACTTCAATAAAATCTGCTGCTTCTTGTCTAGTAAATAAAATAAATTAAACCTATGCTTCTCCTAATTGTGTGGAAATAATTTGTTTGTTGTTTTTTTTTTTCAATTTGTTTCTAGTCATTAGTGTTGTGAGTGGGTTTTCGTTGCCTGACAGTGACTTTTGCCATTCATGGAACGGGTTAGTGGTGATATGTTGTAAACACCACTTTTAATAAGATCACTTTTACAAAGTATTGTGCAACGAAGAACTTAAGGTTCAAAGTCCATGAAACAACAGGAATTGTTGAGACAGAAGGGGATAAGAATGCTAGACAAGGCAAGCAAGGGAAAAAACAGAAACATGAAAGGTATTCATTCTCACAGTAATGTAACATTAAAAACAAACAAAAAAACAACAAACAAAACCCACTTTAATCCAAAGGAAATTTTTTAAAAGCAAGTACAGAAGCTTTTTAGCTTGCTAGTCTCGTGCTGTTAGGCACCCACTCTCCTGCTGTGAAAGCCTTTGGATTTGGACATATTGTCCCTAGCAAAACCAGTACAGGTGCTTTTCAGATACTGGATGAAATAGCTTAACCAACTTTCCATATGTCCTAGTGTTTTTTTTAAAGAGCTAAGGTTGCAGGAGCTAAAGTGTGAAGGCTGACCAGAAGGCAGCTACAGATCTAATGTGCTTTTACTACCTTTAATATCTAGCCAAATCAGATGACTAGCCTTAAATACAGTTTTCATTGTTGTTATCTTTGTCCCTAGACAGTTTCACTGAAATGGATTGAAGCCATAAAGTTCGTATTTGGATGTTTTAAGAAAAAGTTATTTCTGGGTTTCCATTTTCAGTCCCCCTTCGTTTTTGGTTTGGGTTTGTTTTTGATTGGGTTGGGTTAGGTTTTTTTTACATTCCATAGTGACACATAAAGATAATTGTGTTAACTTTCTTGTTTTATAGGCAGAGTACTTACAGTTTCACAGGACAGTGTGGTGCAGAGCTGTGTTTTTTCTTATACATTTCTGCTATAAATTCTTAATATAACGCTAGGTAAGGACAGGGAATTGGCTGCATGACCATGTCCAAAGAGTGACAGTCAGTAGCTCAGTGTCCAAGTGGAAATCAGTAACAAGTGGTGTCCCTCAGCAGTGTGTACTGGGACTGATACTATGTATTATCTTCATCAATGACCTAAGATAGCGGCATTGAGTTTGCAGGTGACACGAAGGTGTGTGGTGCAGTTGACATGCCTGAGGGATGGGATGCCATTCAGAGGGACAGGGACAAGTTTAAGAAATGGACCCATGTGAACCTTCAACCAGGCCAAATGCAAGTCCTGCACATCGACTGGGGCAACCCCCGGTACCAATACAGGCTGGAGGATGAAGGGATTAAGAGCAGCCCTGCCGAGAAGGACTTGGGGGTACTGGTGGATGAAAAGCTGGGCACGGGTTGGCAATGTGCGCTTGCAGCCCAGAAGGCCACTCATATCCTGGGCTGCATCAAAAGCAGAGTGGCCAGCAGGTCGAAGGAGGTGATTCTGCCCCTCTGCTCTGCTCTGGTGAGACCCCACCTGGAGTCCTGTGTCCAGCTCTGGAGCCTCAGTACAGCAAAGACATGGACCTGTTGGAGAGTTTCAGGAGGCCACCATGATGATCAGAGGGATGGAACGGCTCTGCTGTGAGGACAGGCTGAGAGTGCTGGGCTTGTTCAGACTAGAGAAGGCTCTGAGTAGACCTTATTGCAGCCTGTCAGGGGCAGACTTTTCACCACGGTCTGTAGTGGCAGGAAGGGGACAACAGTTTTAAACTGAAAGAGGGCAGAGTTAGGTTGAACATAAGAATTATTTTCCAATGGGGTTGGTGAAGCACTGGAACAGGTTGCTCAGAGATGTTGTGGATGCCCCATCACTGGAAGTGTCCAAGGTCAGGTTAGACTGGGGTTTGATCAACCTGATCCAGCTGAACATGTCCCTGCCCAAGGCAGGGCATTGGAGACAGATGACCTCTGAAGGTCCCTTCCAACCCAAACTGTTCTGTTATTCTATGATACCTATATGCTCTGTCAGTAGAGGCTTGTTATTTGAAGGTGTCTCATGCAGAATTAATATAAAGTCAGTAACACAGTGGTAGTGTGTAGTGTGTTTTTGCAAAGTTTAGCATATATTTTATACTCTTTTAAATGTATTCTGAGATATTTATCCAGCAGACTATACCAGGAAGATGCTATCTGGGAAGAAAAGCATAGGTAATGTCTAAACAGTCCTAAGAAAGCTATCAGATTTATTGTAGGAAGTACTGCAAGTACAGTAGAGAACAAGATACAAATGTAATTTACTGCTTTATTAAAACCGAGTTAACATTATAGCAGAGAACAGTGGTGGTTCTTAGACTCAATATGTCTCTGATTTGACAAGAGTGAGACAATGACATGCAAAGGACTTCATTGATGGAAATTGCCTCTCCTGATTGACTGTCTCTCCATGACAATTTCAATTTTTTTAATTAACATTATTCAGGCCATTTGCTGTGGTGGATTTGGAGTGCCTTCTTCTGGTACATAGTGTTGGCAGTGCTCCTGTATCATAACATCAAAATCAGTGTGAATAAATACTAGCTTGAGGTTCTTGCAAAGTCACACCTTGGCCTGGTGAACAGCTTACCAGAGTATAGGATGCTAAACATTTGCTGTTGCCTGGTTTTCAAATGTGTCAGACTCTACAATAAAAGCCTTTCAAGGTCGACTGATGCCATTGCTCCTCTTACAGAAATTTTGTGTTTTCTGTGTGTTAAACATAACCTGTTATCCACTTACCACTACAGTTTTACACTGACATCTCTTGTACTAAATACTGTCTCTATTTCAGCAGGACCTTTCAGAGTCTGGATGGTTTCTATATATATGTTTCCCAAACCCTTACATTTTCAAGTCTCATTTAAACAGTTGCTACTTCAACTCAGGTACCAAAGTAATGAGCACTGAAGCAATCAAAGAAGCTTATCTGTTAGTAAATTGCGTGTCTCATGCAAAAGGGATTTGGACCATGAAAGCCTAGTGAAGTTATTGACCAATGAAATTTAATGTCTTTCAAGCCGCCTTCTCATTCTCCAGTGAAATTGTCCTAAACTAACTCATTGACTTATACGGCCTAAATGCTTCCAAGGCTTTTGGGGGAAAGAGACGACCCCTAGAGCTAGCAGGAGCTGTTGAGGAACAGGTCATGTTTCATGCTCCTGTGTGGGATTTGCCTTGGTGAAATAGAGAAATGCACCTGGGCAACAGTGGGTATATTAGAAATAAATGCTGAAAGCTTCCTTTTTTTCCACATATACACAGCGCAGAGACTGAATGGAAGTGAGCAATTGTGAATAGCACACGGGCACAAAGCAGGAGGCATGCTGTTATTAGCCAAGGACTGGGAAATACAGAATCAGCAGCACACTTATTGCTTGTAGAATTTTCCTTGGCGCCCCAAAGGAAATGTCAGCACTTGGAACTACATGAAATGTCCAGATCCACACAGACCACAAGCAGAAGTGTCACTGCAGAGAAAGTTCAACATGCAAATAACAAACGCAAGAGGAAGACTCACACCCACTCACAGGAGCTTTTGTCCAACTGCGCTTCCAGTGGCATTCGTCAGGAGTTCTGCTTCATCGTGGCGCCTGTGTCACAGGCCACAGATCTCCTTCCGGTCTGACTGAAGAGGCTTCCGCATCTGGACACGGGAGCACTCAGACCCAAACAGAACCTTGTCTGTATTCTGAGCTCGCATCCAGAGCATTTGCTCTCTCTGACTGTGGAGTTGCTGTTGTGCCCTACCCTGCTTCTCACTGATTGTCTGGATGTTGTATTTTGCTTACCCCAGCTATCCAAGGCTTCTAGAGTCCTTTTCTCTTGGAGGAGTTCTCAGTTTATTTTGCTTGGAACATCCTCTCATGTGTGTGTTAACAGTGTAATGTACTGATGCCAATACAATACAGCAGGTTCAAATATGGTACAAACAAGACCATGAGGCGGACCATTAGATTTACTCTTTTTCTCTCTTCTTTTTGCTCTAAATCATTCTGTGCAGCCTAACTTTGATCTGTCTTGCTAATGTTAAAAGATTGCCCACTCATATCTCATTTTCACTTCACGCTGTTTCATACTAACAACATAGAAAGCCTCTCTCAGCATCAGTACAGAGGCATGTGACATCAGAATTTAGTTTTTGTATTACTATTCAAAACAGACCTGAGAGCAGTTGGGGTTCCCAGAAGTGTAACCAGCAGGAGAGTATTTTGTTTCTCAAAACCAGCTGAGTATCAGTAAGGGGAGAAATTAATTCAGGAGGTGCTCAGTACTGGGCGGGATCAGCTCTCTGAAATGGAAACTTTGGCTTAACTGTTTTAACGACTGCTTCCTCTCCCCACTGTCATTGCAGTACTGACTGAAGCAGGACAGTGCAAGAGAACTGAAATTAATATTTAATCATGTTTTTGCAAAAATTTGAAATGGTTCATTTAAATAATTGTCAAGTTTTTTACCACCTTTGCTATGAATTGGCTCGGGCCATTTGTGGTGCAAAGCCATGCATGACTAGGCATATTTGGAAATATGTTTTCTGTCTGATCACCAGGGTGTCATTGAGCAGGTCCAGCTGCATTGCAGAGATTACAAAGATTCACATCTAAAATTATTCACAAGTATTGGTGGGACTTTTTAACTCCCTCCAGTGTTATAGGGCTGCTGTTCCTCATCTCTCCTACCGCTCCCTGCTGCTTATTTTGGTTCTGGTTCTGGTGCACATCAAACTCCTCTTTAGGTTTCATCAGTTCACAGAACCAAGAAAAAAGAAAAAGTAAATTCCCCAAAATGGAACATATTCCACCATATTAGCAAGTTAAAGCATGTTATGAAAGGGCATCAACACAGTGGGGCTGCATGACCAAGTGGCAGCAGGAAAGGTATTTTCATTGCAAGTCTGGAACTGCACTCCAAAAGAAAAGCGATTTAGCTTTCAGCATTCTTGAACTGATTCTGAAATTAATGCTGTTTCTATGGGAAAAACTTTAGGCTGAAAAAAAAAACAAATTTGGACCATCTGTTTTCTACTAATCCTTGTAAATTAACAAGTAATTGTTCAGTAGTCTAGTTCCCAGCGTACAACTGGGCATCTGGATCTCTTGATCTTTGTTAAACTGTATGGGAGAAAGTAACACTAATTTGATGTTTTTACTGAAAGGGAGTAAAAAGATTTATTTAAGAAAGCTCACAGTTAATTCTATATGTGTAGTTTCCATTGTCTTTGCATTTTATTCTCAGTTAACCAAGCAGTAAGGAATAACACTATCACTCTTGCGATTATCTCTGAATATGTAATGTGCTTCCTGAAACTGTAGGCAGGTATGAATGACACTGTGAGCCTTCTGACTCAGTTTTCTACTCAGAGCAGAGCAAAATAAATGCCTTATGGTCTCAGTAGCAATACTAGAAAACAAAATGTTTTTAATTCATGTACAATAAATCATGCGGAATCCAGACATTTCTCAATTTTTTAATTAATATCATCTATTTTTTCCATGGGTGCGTAGACTAGGATTTTATAGGAATTGTTGACTGACAGGAAATGCAAAAGTAACTCTGCATATAATTTTTGTGAACCAGCTTGCTGGACTAGTCTGTTTGCAAGATATCCTTTCCAGATGCGTATACCTCTGTATTTTCAAATGTCCTGCCTTAGGGTAGGTATTCCTCATGGAATCAAGTTTCTTCCGTACATTATTTAGCATGAAATTATTTAGCTTGACATTTGGTGAAACAATTTGTCTTTCTACCAGTGAACAGAAGTGCATGAGCTTTCACTGAAAGCAACCACAGAAGAAGCATATCTACAAATGAAGTGCATTCATAAATCGTATAATAGCTTGTGTGCTTCTGTACAGCTGTAGAAAATAAACGGATGATGCAAAACTGTAGAATATCCCAATGTCTGCTGTGTTGAATAGCATTGCTTAAGGGAACAATACAAGTTAAAAATACAGTGATTTCTATGTGCACCTTGAAAGGAGAAGAGGGAAAAGAAAAATAAAAAAACGTTTGGCCACAATATTTCATCCCCAGATTTAGCAACATATGGAACCAAAAATAATGCCTGTAGTAAGTGAAACATATCATAGAGGGCACATGAAAGCTGTCTAGTTGTTTGGGTTCCTGCAGTGTGGTTCATCTAGCAGAAGGAGGGAGACATTTGATCTCATGGAAATCTTTAAATTTGACCTTAGAATCTGTGTGTTATTAATTAATGTTTTATATGGAGCAGCTTTTTAATGGGCTTTTATCCACTGTGTAAGAATGTTCTGAAATAATGTTTTGCTTGTTTTCATACCACAGTCAGACATTTAAAAGAATTCTTTCCCATGTCGGTATTGCTTTCCCATTAAAGTGCATGTGAGGAGGACAGTGGAATCAGTTCAGTCCTCAGAACTGAACAATATTTGATACAAGTTCTCCAGTCCATGGTGTTATTAGTACCTTGGATTGACTCTCAATTCCTTCTCTGGCCCTTAGGCTGCTTGGGACCTCAGGTGAAAGCAGTAAACAAACAGTAAAGCTTGCAAATGCGTGGCCTCTGGAGGCAAGGGGTGCCCTCTCTCACATGATTTCCACTGAAGAGTGTCTGCTGTCTAATTGTAAGTGCCGCTGCTCATCAGCCATGTGCATTGGATGTCTGCAGGGATGCGCTTTGTTTTAGAAGCCAAACAAAACCATTGACCCAGGTTGGCATGGGGTGGAGTAGAGGTAAATGTCTGGTGTGCACCCTCTCAGGCTTGGGCAGACTCTGCTGTGTTTGTTTCATCTTTCTCCAGGCACATCTTCCCTCAGCTGGATCTGTTTCTTTCCCCCCTGTTCTGGAAACCCTGTGCCTCTGCCCCATCTTCCCAGCTCTCAACATGCATGTTTTCTTGTCTTTTTATCCAGTCCCTGCTGTTGACCACGAGCACTATGTAGAGAAAAAATGCTTATCTTGGGACATTCCCCACCTGGAAAGTCTAGGTCACCTCTCTCACCCCCTCAAGTAGCAATGTGTTTGTTCAGAAACAGCGTATAGGAGGCTGCTTCCTGAGAACAGTGACTGCATCAATGGCAGCATGAGCTGCCTAGTTCAGTCATAGGAAATCAGGTATTGCGAATGACTTCTACTGACAGCATGAGCTGGATTCCAAATGCCTGGCCCCCTTGGTCGTTTGTGGCAACCCCTTCCCTGGTTGCACAGCCTCTGGCTGCAGCAATAGGTGCAAACAGAGCCCATCCTCAGTCCTGAGTTTACAGTAATTACCAAGAATGATGTTTGGTCTAGTGACAAATGTCTGGCTGCCTTTCTGTGAGGCAACCTGAAGCCTCTTGTTGCAAGGTTCTTGGTTTTCAGCTCTTAAGGACTAACTCTCATTTTGCTTCCCTTTCTTGTGCTTTCTCCAGCACAGAAACACTTTCTTAGCAAGTGTTTCTACCAAAAGCATGCTCTCTTTTCCACAAAGTGGAAAAAAAAAAAAAAAAAGATGGTGAATTACTTTAGTGAGTGTCAGATTAGGATTGAATGAGACTTGATTAAAAAAAATAGATCTAGAAGCCCTAGGTAAATTGTCCCACCAGAGCTCTTGTAAGATATGAATGTCTTCACAGGCCTCTCTCCACCTGTGGCTTACCTGTGCCATCTTCAAATTCCTAACTTCCTTCTAGAAGGGCTCTGTTTCCATTTTACTCCTGTTACTCATAGTGTTTGAGGCTTATTTCCTATGTAAGTAGGCAGTGGGGTTCAAATATTTCCATGCCTTTAGCCTGGGCAAGGTCAGTTTATTAATTTCTTTCCTAAAATGCTTTTTATTTTCCACTTGCATTAAGCTTTCAAAGACTGTGAACACAATATTCAAAACCTATGAACCCTTAAACACCATACATTTCGTTAAATGTACGTGAATTTAAAGGGGATAGTACCCGTTGTAAAGCTTGGGAGTCATATTCTCAAAGACTTAATTTCCAGAATGTGTAATAGAAAACACCTTGTTTTTCTAAGTGCCATTGCACCTGAAGATACTTTTATTTTTAAAAAAGTAATTTAAAAAAAAAATAATAAAAGCTTCATAGAGAACACCACAATGGGAAATATGAGTCAAATTATTCAGATGCTGGCATCTGCACACAATGGAAGGGTGCTTTGTAACACAGTGGTGCTGGCTCCTTGTCCAAAGAGTGGACGTTAACGACAGAAAGGAGAGCAGCATAGTGCTGCCACCTCAATGTGATGAAAGTTATCTTTTTAAAAACTTCTTACAGAGACAAAAAAGTTGAGATTATTTTTTCACAGAGGTTGGGCTGGACACTTGGCAGGAAAACCTTTTTCTATACTGGCCCAAGCAGTGTGAATTTTCCCTTTCCTTCCCTGCACGGTGGCAGCAGTACATGGAAGCCTTGCCCGGTCACACCCCGCACTTAGAACATATCTGAAGTCACCGTGCGTGACTCTGTCCCAAAAGTTCTTCATCCTCTTCTCTTCTCTTCTCTTCAGACGTCCTCACAATGAAGTCTGAAGTTTCGGCAGCTCCGAAGCCAAAGCCCGTGGGACAGTCTGTCTGCAAAGCCTTCCCGGGAGGGTAGAGGCTGCGTGGAAACCCCCCGGCCATCCCCGTGTGAACGCCGCTTCACCGGCCGTATTCCTGAAGGGGTCCTCCGAGGCTCTGGCCCTCTTTCCCACGGGAAAGTGGGCTCCTTAGGCGGGCAGCGGGGGCAGCGGGGAGCCGAGAAGCCGGGGATACTCCGTTCTCCGCCACGCCGGCCGGGGCCGCCGGCAGCTAGAACGGGTGGGACCGTCACCTGCCCCCAGGATCATGGCAAAGCTGAGCGGGGCTCCTGTCTGCATGCTAGCCGGGGGAGTCCGGGGAGAGAGCCCTGCCCCCGCCCCAGACCGATTTGCTGACCCCCTCCCGCCACCGCCAAACGCTCTCGCGGGGGTAGGAGAAAACGGGGCTCACCTTCGATTTGTCCCCCAGAGACTTAGGAAATAACATATTTTTTTTTTTAAGAGGTGAGTGACTTTTTCTTCTCCATTCTATTTTAAAGCAATGAACGGCAGAAAGCTGCTCCTTTTAGTAGGAGCTTAGAAATTAGAGGCGAAACGATGAGTGATCGGAGCGCCTCTGTCAGCTTCGTGGTGTGTGTCCTGAGCAAAGTGCAGGCTCCCACGCGCGGGTAACAAAAATGCCAGCATATCTGGGAAATGGGAAAAAATAGCCTTCAGGCGTAGTGTGTGCCCATGGTGCCTTATTCTGCAGTGTGTGCTTGCCATTGTTTATTTTAGCAGGAAAACGGAAAAAAAAACCCAAACACAACAACAAACAAAACAAACAAAACAAAAACAACAAAACACAACACAAAACTTTCGCTTTTAAAAAGATCATAAATTCGTGCAAAGATACGAAGTGCGATTGGACTTTCTTGTTGCTCTGTTGGAGTTGTTATAAATAGGGAAAATATCGAGTTTCATGTATGTTTTTCTCTCGAGTATTTCTGTGCATGAATAATACACATCTGCGCATAAGCCCTGTGTATTCGACCTGCGTGAATGCGATGTGTGTATGCGTACGTGTTTATGTACAGACATAAGGGATGAACAAAGTAAAAATAAATGACACCGTCCAACACTGAAAAGTGCTGCGGGCAGAACCATTTAATAGTTGAACACAATACTTTTTTTTCTTAAGCCAAATCCTTCGATATCTTACAGTTGAATAACAACAACAGGTATTTCATCACACGTAAGCAGTGCGAGCATTGGGTAGACAATGGAAATCACATAGGGGGGAAAAAAAAAAAAAGAGAGAAGAAGTAATGGACGTGAATAGACTCACATTTTTAACCAACCCCAGTCATTTGTTTTTATTTCCAAATTTCTGGTTTAGAGACCCGGAAAGCTCTCTTAAAAATACCGAGCTCGTTTTTCAGATATTCTGGATGAACGGGGTATCTCCAGATGTTAAAGCTAACAGTAGCTAAACGATTACTAATTGTTTTCTCATGTGAATGGCCTTCTTTGAATATATCTGTACAAAATATCTATAGTAGTTCCCAAACTCTAACCTCGATCAGCGTTCAGTACTTTAAGACTTTCCAAGTTGAACGGGGTGATCAGGGGAGAAGATTCGAAGATGAATTAGATTTGTAAACGGGATGGCTAGAGTGTTCACTGTTTCGGTGCGCTATATAAAAGAATCTCAAGGTATCACTAAAATGCAAAGCACTCCAGGATTGTGCGATTATGGATAAAATCAGTACCATCGTAAAACAAGTATCTGATGGAGATCAAGACAGTGTCTTGCCGGGCAGTGAGAAAGCCGCTACGGGAAGCGGAGCGTTCTCACTTTTTTAAACTGCATCAATTTAACAACCTATAGAGGCGGGGAAATGGCGATTTATTTATTTGTTTAATTGTTTATTTATTCATTTCCCTGGAGCACCGGAGAATGGTTTGCTGATTCTCATCCACCCGTCGGCAAGCCTGCGAAGGAGGAGGACCTGGCGCTCTCCCCGTGGCCGTATTTTGGTTCTTTCCGCATTTTCTTAGAAAATCCAGCAGCGTGCAGCGCCTCGCGGGAGCAGGACGCGGAATGCCCGGGGTGTGCAGGAGAAGTTCTGGGGAAGAGGAGCAGAGGAAGACCCTTTCCAGCAGTCGGGCTGCCGGGAGCACCGCCAGCCGTGAGCGCTCGCTGGTGCTCCGGTGGCGGGGGGACCCTGCGCGCCAGCTGTCGCGAAGATGCGCGCAGAGGACAATGAGAGAGGGGCCCGGCGCGGGAAGGCGGAGGACGGCTGCCTCCGGGGCTTCGAGAGCGGCGGCGTGGGGGCATGGCGGGCAGCGGGCGAGTCAGAGGGACGGCCGGGGCGGGTCAGCGCGCAGCCTCCTCCGCGGCCGGCCCGGCTCCCGGTGCGGCGGCGGGGAGTGGCGGTGGGTGGCGCAGGTAGCGGCCCACCACTCCGTGCGGGCCCCCCGCCGCCACGTCGAGGGGGAGGCGGCCGCGGCCGTCGGGCAGGTCGAGGCGCGCCCCGGCGCGGTGCAGCGCCGCCAGCGTCTCCAGGAAGCCGGCGCGGGCCGCGTCGTGCGCCGGGAAGCAGCCGGTGCGCGGGTCGGGGCGGTTGGGGTCCGCTCCGCGCTGCAGCAGCAGCTCGGCCACCCGCGGGCTGCCCAGCATCATCACCTGCGGGGAGAGACAGCGTCAGCGCCGCGGAGCACCGCGAGTGCGAATACCCGCGGGGCGGTGGCTGGGGGGTAAGGGGCTGTGGGTCGGGGTCACTTTTGGGTGCAGTTTTCCTACGTCAGCTGTTTGTGAGTTGCGTAAATGCACATGGCCGTACTCGATGATCCCCATGGGTTCCTTCCAGCTTGCGATATTCTATACTACGATGAGGTGTCTATAGAACAAGCCTGATGAGGAGCCGCTTAGGGAACTGGAGCTGTTTAGCCTGAAGAAAAGGAGGCTGAGGGGAGACCTTATCGCTGTCTACAACTACCTGAAAGGAAGTCGTGGTGAGCAGGCTGTTGGTCTCTTCTCCCAAGTAACAAGCAATAGGACGAGAAGAAGTGGCCTCAAATTGTGCCAGGGAAGGTTCAGATCGGATATTAAGGAAAATTTATTCACAAAAAGGGTTGTGAACAGGCTGCCCAGGGAAGTGGTTGAGTCACCGTCCCTGGAGGTGTTTAAAAGCCGTGTAAATGTGGTCCTCAGGGATGTGGCTTACTGCCAGAGTTGCGTTATGGTGGTTCTATATATAGCCTGCCACTGAGAACGCGTTCCTGCTCTGTCAACGAACAGCGCAGCTCTGCCTGGCAGGGTCCTGGCAAAGGTTCAGCTCCCCTCCCCCCCGAGTTCTGGATTCACCCCCCTCCCCCCTGAATTCTGGATCGAGCCGTTTCTCTCGCTCTCAGCTCTGGCTAAACCAGCACTACTTCACACAGGAGCAGGGAAAAGTGTTCAGCGCCCACGGGTAACGCACGAAATTCTCCGCTGAACCCCGGTGCCACTTCGCAGCTGAAGCAAAAGCGGAAACTCCTGCCAAGGTCTGATCCTGCACGATTGAACAAAACTAAACCAAACCAAAACCAGAGAAAATCGACCCCAACAAACAAATGAAAAAAAGAAAGTTACACTTACGGTTTTGCTTCCCGCATTTACATGGTCATTTTCAATGGAATTTTAACCTCCATAAATTGAATCTTAACACTATAGAAAATACCTTGAAATTATAGGTTTTTTTCTCTCTCTATTTCCTTTTCCTTTATCATGAGAATTTGGCTATAGACTACAAATATTTTATTTTATTTAGAATATAAATGTGAAAATGCTTATAAATTAAATAACTTATAAATTCCTATAGAGGTTTTTCAGATAGAGTCCACAAGTCAGAGTGGCAGCCATTTTGCAAAGTGCTGGTAAGGGAAACAGAACTTAGTCTCACTCTGAAATGGGGCATGAAAGAGAAAATTTACAAAAATTTGGAGATCCTTTTAATATGGAATTTGAATGTACAACAGAAACCAAACGAATAACTTTCTCAGTGCCTTGCTCAGTAACTTCAGAAAAACATTTCCTTTTCTATATAAGGACTGGACTAAAATGGCTGTCCAGCTTAGCTGGTGAACCATTCAATATATCACTTCAAATGACAACACAATAAAACCTTTTCATGAAATACACAACTCCAGTTTAAATCGCAGTATATTAATTGTTCAGTGAACATTTTAAAGTTTTCATCTTAAATATGTTGATTAATATAACACAATTTTAGCTCTAAAAATGCCTGTAAAGCAAATCCACTCACACTGGTATTACAGTATGTATAAATTAATACTACCAATATTGATGAATAACGAATATTTAAAACACTACTACTAATAGTGACGACTACTATTGAATAACTAGTTTCAATTTACTATTTCTACTCAGTTACAATTTCCACCCCGTCTTCTATGCCGTTCTTTCAAGCGAAAATACTAGCAAGGGACCCCATTTCCATTTCCTCGGGGAAGAACACCCGTTAAGGCTATATTTAAAACAAACAAACAAACAAGAAAAGTCGATCGAAGCGCAGTCAACTTCCTGAACCCATCTGGAAGCGGATTTTGTAGTCCTGCTTCTCCTTTTAATTACTTTCTAGCATAATTCGTTTGCTGCCGGCGGTGCCCCTCTACACTCCATCTAGTATTTGCAGGAGGGCAAGGGTTCAGAAAAGCGCCGCACTGTATTCAGGCAGCTACGTCTGGAATCCAGATCCGATAATAACAATAAAAATTCTTTCAAAACCTGAAATCCGCCCCCCACCAGCGTGGCAGAGGACAGCTCTCCCGTACCCGTCACCCCCACCCCCAATGCTCCGTACCTGGAGCGGGGTCCTCCCGAAGGAGTTGATCGCGTTGGGATCCGCGCCCGCGTCCAGGAGCTTCCGCACCTCCTCGCGGTCCCCGCGGGCGGCGGCGCTGCACAGCCGGTCGCCGAAGCCGTCGCCCCGGGGAGACCCCTCCATCGCCCCCGGCGGCCCGACCCGCACGGCCACCCCTGCCTTTAAGTCTCCCCTGCCCGGGAGCTCGACCGCCGCGCCGGCGCAGCTCCTCCTCCCCGAGGGCAGCGGCCACCCCCTCGCCCCCCCAGGACAGGCGGCCCCCAGCCCTTGGGCACGGCCGCGCGTAGTCCCCTGCGCACACGTCGGGCGGGGCAGGGCGCTGCAACCTCCCCCCGTCTCCGGCTCCAAGCGAGGAGGGGAGCCCTGTGCTGGCGGCTGCGGTAAAATCAGCGCACCCTCTTTGGGGGGCTCCTGGGGGCGGCGAAGGACCGCGAGGTGCCAGCAGAGAGCTCCGCAAGCTGAAAACCGGGGGCAGCTCGGCATCCCCGCGGCGGAGCGCGATTTCACAACCCCCGAGAGCGCGGAGAGTGTCCTGCGGGCACTGCTTCCCTCCGGAGACGCCGTCGGTGCGGGAGAAAGAAGGGGATGGGTCTGCGGCCCTGCGCCTCCCGTGCCTCCCCACACGGGGGAGGTGGGGTGTTGAGACAGGGCAGAAGGACGCATCCCACCGACAAACGGCTTCTCCTGGCTGCCCAGGCTGGACGTAGCCGCCCCGGCCCGGGCAGGTGGGAACGCGCCCCGCGATTGTCTTGTGTGAGGCAGGCGGGACGGGGGGGGACCATAGCCTCCCCGGGGCAGAGAGAGACTCTGTGGAAGGGATTGATTTGGCTTATGCCTCCAGAGAGGAGGGGTCTGCCCTGCCCCGAGCCCCTCCGAGCGGTGGGTCTGGGGGTCCGTCCCTCCATCCCGCCGCCGGACGGGAGCTGGCGGCCCGGATGAGGAAGGGAGGCGTGCCCGCAGGAAGTCTGCGATCCACCTAATGGCACCCGGCAGAAGAGGACAGCTTCACGCCGGTCCCTACGGGAGCCTCTCGCGGGCAGGAAAGCCGCAGAGAGACGCAGCCGGGAAAAGGTACGGCAGCCCGGCAGCCAGAGCCGAGCAGGGCCTCGCCTTGACGCTGTAAAAGTCCCCCAAAAGCAAGCACCTGACTCCTCCCCTTGTTTTCCGCGCCCCCTTCCGCGCCCCCCCCAGTTTCACCCGGACAAAGCAGCTCCCCGCTGCGGGCCGCGTGATACACCCCCCCGCACACATAGCGACCCCCCGTCCAGGAGACGGGGGATCGGGCGAGGGCCCGCGGGGCTGCGCGGCACACACGATCCGCGGGCTTGAAGGTTTTACCTCGCCACATGGAAGCTACGGGCAGACCTGGGTTAGAGACAAGGCGAAGGAGGGGGGGTCTAAGGCTCCCGCAGGCAACGCGGAGAGCGGGTCGTTTCGGAGCCACCGCCGAGATGGGATGGTGAAGTGGGGAAATACAGAAGATAGATTAAGGAAGTTTTTCAGGACTTTTTTTTTTTTTTTTCCCCCCTCTTCTCCCGCTCACCCCACGTCAGTTCCCTAATAGTCTCTTTTATTTGCAGAAAAACGGTGGAATTGCTACAGAAGAAGTATCTGCCGTGGAGATGCACCTTTATTCCCCTTCGTCTCTAACCTCCTCCTCGCCGCTCGGGAGTACGAGCAGCCCTGCATGACGAAGGGGAAAACTGGCGATTTTCTGTCTACATGTACGGACGGCCGAAAGGCAGAAGCATCTTTGGATGAGGAGAAATGAATACAAATTTGTCCCTGCGTAGGCAAGTCAGAAGTTCACTGAAATTTCCTCATCTGAGGACTTTCTGGGCTTCCCTTGGGAAGTTTCCAGGGAAAATGTCGTTGTAAGAGAAGGAAGGAGACTTGGATGGAGTGAGACACTCTCTCGGCAGGGACCTGTGGCGGGCTCCCACAAACCGTGGTTTTGCTGCAGCGCATGGTACAGAGCAGACCCCAGGGGCTGTCAGGCAATTAAATGAACAAATCAATCGACAAACAATGTAAAAGTAATTTTTTTTGTAAGTCCGTAAACTGTGAAAAATTAAGAGGAAATTATCCCCCACCCACCAGGCAAAATGTCCTTCAGTCCTTCGTGTGCTACCTGCCTTTAATCACAGCGATGTAGAGATAAATCCAAGGAGAAAAAGTCCGTGGTTGCGTGTGTCAGGTGTCTTAAAATTCCAAATCAATAGTGAGGCGCCACAGCATTCCATATTGCCGCTGGCTATTCTTGCTTTCTGTGAAATAGTATTGATAGTGGATTTTGTGTGTCTGTGTATGTAAAGATATCTGCATACGTGTCTTTTTTTTTTTTTTTTCATATGTAAGTATAAAAAAAATGGTACACTCACACTTCAACATATTTGTAAATTAAGACGTTAGTAGAGAAGTCAGAGGGCCTGTGTGCTTCTCCATCCTTGCTAAAAATCTGTTAAAAGCTACGAAATCTCAGAATGGTGTAGAGCAACAAATACGGCCCTGTGCTAACTGACTCTCCAAAAGCACTTGCCAAGCTACTGGACCATTAAAATACACAATTTTGAGTTATGTTATTGAATTTATATGAATTGTTCCTCCACAAATGCATATCCTATTTTGCACAATTCTGGTACCAGCAAACGACCGCAATTTAATCGAAACATAAAAACACACTGTCATATCTGAGATTAGGGAAATAACAGACGACCCCGTGGTAATATGTTTTGAAAATTACCCTCGTATCACACTTGTATCATGGAGGAAGGGAGGAGAAACCACCTTACCTCCCCAACAAACCTTACAGGAAAGGTATTTTGTCGAAAAAAACAAAAAATCGATCCAAGTACGAAAAAGGTGCACGAGGGGCAGGGGTGTGGGATACAATGGAGAGATTACACAGAAGTAATCTGATTTACAATTACAGGGTAAAAAACCCCAGCTGTTTGCAGTTATGCTAAAACTGAAGCAGAACCTATGAATAAAACAGTTTACAGTATCCTTCTACTCACCAGCTTAAAATGTTCGTGTATTTGCAAAGATAATTATCCTCATTACACATATTGGGTAAGAACTGGAAAATCTATGACCTTAATTTTAGACCTTTAGAAGTTGTGCCATAGAGGTTTATTTTGAACAAAACAACAGACCCCAAACAAACAAAACAACCAAACCACCACTACAACAACCTGCAATAATAAAGAATAAATACTTGTTTCTGTTTTCTGAGTCGTGTGATAAAAACTTGCGAGTAATGCATTTCTGAATGTAATATGCTGCCCTAAATAGCTGTGAAAATATCCCTAGATATTTTGACATTTTTCTTAGAAATCCTACAGAAAATTTTACATGCACGTTATTTCGCTCCTTCATTTTGGGCTAAGGAGTCATCGGAAAGTAAAACGACATGGTGGCTTTAGATAATTACCTTACATTTTACAAAAAGTACTTAAGCATTCATCAGGAAAAATGTTCCCTTCCTTTAAAAAACAAAACAAAACAAAAAAAGAGGAACAAAAACAACAAAAAAGAAAATAAAAATAAAAAGAAAAATAGAGAGGGGGAAAAAAAGACAAATAAAAAATACACACGGAAGGCAAAAGAAAGAAAATCTCTCCCACAGTCCTAAGAAATAAAGAGATGTAGATTTTGGAATAAAAATATGCCCGCGCTCGGCCAGTGCTCTGCTTGGGTGTGCAACTGTTGGACTGTCCCTGTCAAACAGTTTTTGAGTGTCGGTCCCACCTCGGACCTACTCGGGGTTCAGCAGCAGCTTCCTGGACGCTGTTTCAGCGAAAGACACACTCTCTAACACTGCTCGAGTGCTCGAGTCTTCTTTGTTCCATCTATTTAATTAAGTAATTTCATTTTGAACAAAGCTTGAAAACAGGACCCGTCTACTTACACGGGAAAGTGAGGCCAAAAAGAGCTGTTTTCTCTTTATTTCCATCCATTCCCGCCCCCGAAATAAACTTCCATCTAATCTGAACGTGAAGCCACCCTCTTGCTGAAACCTGCGGCCCGAAATACTATGAGTTCGGGATCTGTTGTCTCCGAGCTGCCAAAATATTTGTACATTACTTTTGTGATTGTAATGTTATTACATGTAGTTATGGAAGAAGTATGACTATTTTAGACCTAACCAGCATTTTAATAGAACTCAATCTACTCGAAGAAAAGCTTGGGGTAAAGAAAGGAAAAAAAAATGCAGCAGTATTTACAGCAAGTGTGGAAACAGAGAGGAAAAAATGCCACAGTCTCATTCATTAAAGGGTTTTGCCAGCGAATTTACTTCGACATAATCAGCATCTTCATATTTATGTTTTATATTCGACATTCATGCATTTCGATTCAGCCAGAGTTTATAGTTTCTTTTTCCCACATTTACTGTAAGATGTAGAAATTAGGCCTACAAATTCAAAAAACAAGGGATTTGAAGGTAACCAGGAAAACTGAATATTTGTTCTAATTTATATATATGCATAAAAATACACACAACACACATATGTGAGTCTCGCCACACTTGACGTTCAAAAAGTTCTGAAAGTGATCTAACCAGACATTGGAGCAGGCAAACTGTGAATTGTTTTATCTCAAGACCCAGATCTTGAAGGGTTAATTTATATATATATATATAATCTCAATTTTTGCACAGATTTCTAGGGAAATATTTATACCCTCCCTCTCTTCTGTTTCTGTTCTTCTCCGATCTGTGCTTTGGAATAGCGGAGGTTGTGGACTCCTGTAATGTCCCCCTATGAGGATTTCGCAGAACAATCCCCAAACACTCATCAAAATTAATATTCGCTTTATCATTCATTATGACTCTAATTATGTGTAATGATCGAGGCCTAAACTACTCCACGCAGATCCACAACGATCCGATTTTGCACTCTGCAATCAGGAAAAAGTCTCTAAAAAAACGCCTGAACCCCAGGTATCTCAAATCCTTTATACGTGTGTATTTTAATTACTCTTTCTGACGCTGCTCAGCTGCTGTGACCCTTATTATGCATATTTATATAAGAGCAAGGGAAGGCAAAGTAAGCCACTGTATTTCACTGCCATTTACAGCAGCAGAAAGTAATAGACGCATGGAAAACAGTGGCCATTTTCTCTCTTCAGAGAAGAAGTTTTGTTCCTTGTTCGCAAGGAACCGTCTGCAACCATTGGTGAGGGGTGGTGAGTTTATTTTTTTCTAAAATAGCAATAAAGAAAACGAAAATATAAGCTTTTAAACGAGGTGGGGAAAAAGCATAAATAAGACATTACAACTTTTCAAGAATCTGTAGTTTTCCTACTGCGTTTTGAAAAAAAAAAAAAAAAGAGAGAGAGAGAAAGACAGGGGAAAAAAAAACCCTCAAGTGTCCCGGTGCAATCTGATTATATGGTGCGGAGAGGGCTCCGGGGCGCTGCGCGACCGGGGCCGGGTTACCGGGGGCAGCGGGCCTCCCGCCGGCCCCGGGGCGGCCACCACCACCTCCCGCTCCCGCTGTCCCGTCGAGCCATCCACGGCAACAGTCCCGCTCCCCCAGGGCCCTACCTGTGCCGGGGCCTCCCGCGGCGCCTTCTCCGCAGGACCAGCAGCAGAGCGAGGCGCGGCGGCCAGCGCCGACCCAGCGCCCCGACGACGCCGCGGAGGATGCGCCAGCCCAGCGCCCGGGCGAGGAGCAGGCTGCCGGCGCGCCGAAAGCGGACAGTGCACCTTATCCGGAGGGTCATGGGTGCGGGGGGAACCCCTGGTGTGCCGCGCTACAAATACCTCCCTGGCAGGGCCCCATGGGGGAATCGGCTCTCTCACCCTCCATTCATTGGAGAGGATTTTATTTTCCTTTTTTTTTTTTTTTTTTTTTTTTTTTTTCCGTTTGACTGATTTCTACTCCCCATTTTGCTTTACCTCTCTCCCCTCCTCCCCCCCCCCCCTTCCTCTGCACTTAAACGCCTCCAATGATGATGGCTCCCGCCTCGAAAGCAGGCGAAGGAGGACCGGCGGCGGGGGATGGGACCGGGGGAGGCCGCCGGCTCCTCTCCCCTCCCACAGGAGCACCACCACCAAACGGGCGTGGAGGCCGGCCAATCGCAGGGCGCTCCTCTGCTTTCAAATAAAGCCTTGACGACATGTCCTTGCCCTCCCCCACTACGTCTGTCCCCTCCAAACATGCCGCCTCCCGTTCCGTTTGCAGGGGGGGAGGGTGTTATTTCTTTATTTTATTTCATTTTTGTTTTCTTCTAATTTGGTTGGGTTTGGACCCCTGTCCCTCTGGGACTCTCTCGGTGGGACTGGGGTTGCGGGGGCCCGGCGCACCGCGATCCCAGCCCGCCTCGCCTGAGGCCGCGGTAGTGCCCCGCAGGGACGGCTAGCGGATCCCTGCCTCTTTAAAAGCACAGGCCAGTATTGCCCCGGGCGAACAGCTATTTCCTTGTCACATGGTCATTTGAACGCGACGCGGGGCCGTTGCGTAGCGGAGCGAAGAAAAAAAAAAAAAAGCGGATCTCGTCTCCCGCCGCCGGTAACAGAAACGGGTAATTAACTGTTTAATCTCCCCCGAGCTTCTCCCCGGCCGTGCTCCACGGTGCCGGACCGCTTTGTTTTCTGCTCGAAGGGTGAGATTTTGTAGCGGGGGGCGGGGAGGAAGCACCGAAAAGCCTGGAGCAACCTGTCGGCCCGCCCCGCCCGGGCCGGCTCCAGGAGCTACCACAGGGACGGCCGTGGGGGTTCTGAGCCCCCTGACAGCCGGTGCGGAGCACGGCCCGCCGCCCGGCAAAGGATCGCTAGGAGGCTTGGGCTGGGGGTCCTGCTGCCTCCGTCCCACCCTCTCCCTGGGAGCCCCTCTACCTGCGCATCCTTCCTCCCAGGGTGCGGGTACCTCTACGAGAGGCGCGGGGAAAGAGTGATGAGCACGGAGGGTGCGAGTCCTGCGGGCGCATCTTTGCCATGCTCGGGGGCGGCAGGGCCGTGCTCGGCTCGGCACGGCACGGCACGGCACGGCACGGGTGGACGCGGCTAGGCGCGGAGCTGGGGCTGCGCAGGGGCTGCAGGGAGCCGACGGGGAAGGCTCCGGACAGGGGAGGCAGTCTGGCGATCCCGGGGAGGGCCAGCGAATGTACACGTGTACAACATCCTCCTCTCCCATAACAAACACCTCCTTCTCTCGGCTTGACAAACAGCAATAACACCCATGTCAATAGAAGGTCTCTTCTGCCTCAGAACGGAGTGACCCTAGCAGCAATGCTGTATTGGTTTCTCCTGGACCGAGTAAATTTCGAAAAGAAAGTAGCTCTGCGAGATATTTTATTTTATTTTATTTTATTTTATTTTATTTTATTTTATTTTATTTTATTTTATTTTATTTTATTTTATTTTTTTCTATTTTATTCTATTTTATTTTATCTTATCTTATTTTATTTTATTTTATTTTATTTTATTTTATTTTAAAAAATAATTTAATTTCATTTCTTCATTTAACTTCATTTAGTTTTTTTCCCACTCCCGTGGCGACCCCTCCCCGACAGGCAAGGCACAACTAAGAGAAAAGTGTGCCTACCTGGGTGCATGATACAGGTGCTGGAGTGGTGGTGGGAGGATGAACTGACAGTTTTGGCAATAGAAACCAAATACCCACCAACGCTGAATGCATGGACGAGCCGGGCCCAAGGAACATCTCACCCATGCACAGGGCGCAAACCGTGCTGCAGAGGGTTGGCTGTGTGTGCGTGTGTCTCCACATGTATTCAATTACAGCTGCGATATTAAAAATAAAAGGCGCGAGTCATCTGCGACGTTAAACGCAATGCTTCAGAGCTTTCTCGAAATGTGTATTGCTGCTGCTGTTTGTTGTTAACAATCACTATTCGTCCTTTCAGGCAGGACCTTTTCAGCCGCGCCTTGCTCTGCTGCTGGTCCTCGCTGGAGCCGACGCTGCCGCCAGAATAAAAGGTGCCTGTGAAAGTTTCCGCGGTCGGGCGGGATTGTGTTGGGAACCGACATCCTCCCACGTTGTAAGTAGACCCCGCGTGGGCCTGGCCAGGGCAGGGACTCTGCACCCGCGGCGCGAGGCAAATTTATAGCTACCGGGCATTTAGTCCTGCTGGCTTTTGAGGGCATATTCTGCTCGTTTGGTGCGATCAGTCTAGGAAAATCTGTAATTTTGCTGACGATTTTATGCATCATTGTTGTCGTTATTATTATTATTATTATTATTATTATTATTATTATTATTATTATTATCATCATCATCATCATCATCATCATCATCATCATCATTATCATTATCATTATCATTATTAATGTTGTTGTTGTTGTTTCATAATCTGTAATGGAAATACCCCAAATTTTAAATGGAATTATAGTTTTTGGGAAAAAAGGGTTTTTAAAATAGGAATACTGGTCTAACTAAGGTTGGAAGTGCAGTTTATTAGACCCTTACTTTTCTGTAAAGAGGGTAGTCAGGCTCTAACCTAGCCCTATCTCCACATCTGGTCCTGGCTCCATCCCGGTTCCCTCAGGCATGGGATGCAGGTTCTTGAATGCTGTGTCCCCATTATTGTCCTTGACTCGCATATGGCTATGTCATGTACTGAGGCAGAGTACAGTACAATTTCACACGGTATTATCTTGGCATATTATAATCTTATGTATTTTCTCTTTAAATATATGTATAAAATATATATTCTAGACATTATAATAAACAAGTATGAATATAGACTAAACATAATATGATTTCTTTTGTACATATTTTGTATACATACGAAGTGGTTAAAATTAAACATAAACATATTACATATAAAATAATTGATAAGCAAATACGTGGGCTTGATACAGAATCATAATGTTTTTGATATCTACGCATATTATGTACGTTTTAATGCAGGTATTACATAGATGTACTATGTACATAAACAGCATAACTACGTATTTATAGTGTGCTAATTTGAACGAAGCAATTCTAAAGCATGCGTTGTATGAAATTATGTTGCAATAAATTACATAATCAAATACGTTATAAAAAAGTATATATATTATTTTTAATGTTTACGTATTAACTATCTAGGAGTTGGACACTCAGTCGGAATGTAAAATGAAGATACGTTTTTCTCCCCTTTAATTTGCTACCACTAGCTCTGCGAAGTGCCCGAGATTTGCACTTGGGAAAGAAGACCAGCCCTTTCCTGCTTCTCTGCCTTGCGATTCCTTTCTCTGTCCCCAGCCCGCGGGATGTGCAAGCACAGCCCCGCGTTGCAGAGGCAAGGTCTCCCATTCGTGTCGCAGGAGCGGCGACAGCCGCACGGGCTGGAAGCGCCATCCTTGCCGCCTTCCTCACCGCCCTGCCCTGCTGCCCGGCCCCTCCCGCTGCTGCCCGGCCCCTCCCACAGCACACCCTTGCGGGTCTGGGACCAGACGCGGCGGTCAGTGAAATACGGATCGGCTCACGGACAATTAATTAATCTACCCTTCACCCCGCTCCTACTCCAGCAGCACAGGTGTTACAACCACTTGTTACAAGGAGTTGTTGTCTTTTTACCAAAGGTGCCACCTTCGAACACCTTGGGGAACCCTGGGACCGAGCTCGGACGTTTGATTTTTAATTGTTAGTTCCACACTGTAACCGTCACGATTTATTCAAAATACTTTTAAACTTACAGTAACTCAGGGAAGGCCACCTGCGAGTTGGTAAAGCACCTATAACTTCAAGCGAGGGCGGTATCGGGCTTGCAGAGACACAATTGTCTCTTTATTTTCTCCTTCCAGGCGCCTTGTTTACAGCTTCCATGAGAAGAGCCACAGATACGCCACGGGCCCATGTACAGACATGCACAGCACCTTATATGGTTTTAAGAAGGTATTTGCCAAAGCCACAATCTCTCCAGAAAGCCTCAGTTCCCCACCGTTCGGCAGGTTTTGCTAGGGAGAGGCTGAGACTGGTTTCAGAGCCCCTTCAGTCCGATTTAACTTGGGCTTGAAATCAAATGGGAGGTAGCCGGCTCGGGCCCGGGAGATCCCGGAGCCTCTCCCGTCCCGTTCCGACAGAGGGCTGGTAATTGCGAGCGGGAAGCCCCGGGGAGAAGCATAAACAGAAAGCCCAGACGCTGTCCTGTGAAAACACGAAGGGTTTATTGTGCCACCTCTCTGCAGGGGTTTTCCTTCATATTTATTACTCTTCACAGTGTTTTGGACTCTCGCGTGAATAACGCTCGGCGTGGAGGTGTGTAGATTTCAAGTGTAGGATAACATACAGACACGTGCAAAGTATAGCGTACAAAACAATACGTATCCCTCTGGTCTTTCGTTCGTCCGAGTCGGGAGACGCGATTCGGGAATTACTTACAACGCGTGAATGCTGCTCGACTTCGAGTCTCCTGAAGCGAGCGCGGACAATAAATTAGGGGAGTGGTCGCACAAGAGTCTAAGCGAGGGGCGGCGGGTGGCGCAGGTAGCGGCCCACCACTCCGTGCGGGCCCCCCGCCGCCACGTCGAGGGGGAGGCGGCCGCGGCCGTCGGGCAGGTCGAGGCGCGCCCCGGCGCGGTGCAGCGCCGCCAGCGTCTCCAGGAAGCCGGCGCGGGCCGCGTCGTGCGCCGGGAAGCAGCCGGTGCGCGGGTCGGGGCGGTTGGGGTCCGCTCCGCGCTGCAGCAGCAGCTCGGCCACCCGCGTGCTGCCCAGCATCATCACCTGCGGGGAGAGACAGCGTCAGCGCCGCAGAGCGCTGCTCAGGCTTTCTCGCTCAGCCCAGCAAGAGCGGGAATCGCTCGTGGAAAGGAGCGGAAAATCCGCGCATGGGGCCTAGAGATCAGCTCCGGAAACGCCACGAACGGCGGAGAGCAGGGACGCGGCGGGAGCCTTGCGCAGAGGGGGGAAACGCCCCTTTTCCGCGGGGTAAAGGGACCGGGGGAAGGGGCTCACCCGGCGCACCCTCGGGGAACCGAGGGCAAGTCCGACCCGCTTTGCAATGGCCACCGCGCAGCCGTGGCTGTAGACCGGCTCTCAGGGGCTGCCGCCGCCCCGCTCTCAGCCGGGACACTTCCAGGAGGTCTCTGGCAAGCGAACACTTGCGTGCAGGGAACATACTCTCCTGCAGCGCTGCGCCCGCGCTTCTCTCGCCCTCAAAAGAGGCTGAAAACGCATTCTTAGCCTGACGCCCTGGCCCAATGCAGCACCAAAACCCCCGGGAGCTATCCTCCCTCGGGCTCGCCGTTTTCTAAGCAGCGTTTCCTTCACCGCACCCGGTAGTGTACTCAGCGCATGGGCTAAAGCCCTGCCACGCAAAGGTACAGAAAAAAAACATGTCGAAGGATGGCAACAGATATATGTTTTGAGTGAAATGTTGCACCGACATATTGTAGAAAAGAGTTTCGTAAGCACTGGCTGTAAAACTTAGATATACCTTCTCCGTTTATTCCAGGTTCGTTTTATTTTGAAAATTTAAGAAGAAGCTGGCTAGAACTATCTCGGAAATTAGCTCAGCTTTATAAATCTAGTGTCTGCTCCTCCTCTGGGCACTAGATCTATCTATATATTCGAGTAACTGTAAAATGTGGGCAGTCTGACCCCACAGGGACTGTTAACTGTGTACCTGCATGGTCTGCTAGGCAAGGCTGTCGCACCCGGATGTTTCTGCTCGTAAGGATCAGAGAATATATTGTCAGAATCAGTGCATATAAGTTTTTTCATGAGAGAGGAAAAATACTAATAGACGTATAAAAGTAGAAGATGAGGTATGACGAAAGGGTAATTCTTTCTGAAAAGGTGACTCGTTACTTTTCATTGCACGTTTATTGCGAGATGAGCATTAAAGTTCTCGGTTTTGAGTCATCCTATGGGTTGGTTAAAATAGAGTCAAGGGTTGCTAAGACTAAAACCTCTCCGTTCCGGCGGTCATAAACTTTTGCCTCTTCCGAAAAGCCAGAGGAACCACTCCGCCGCTTCGCTTCGAGAGCAGCTGAGCTCAGCCGTCGGTGGGCGGCCGACGCCGGGAGGCTGCCCCGGGACTGCCGCCGCTGCTCCTCGGGCACGGACGGGCCGCGGTCTCCTCCCCTCCGCCCGCACCTCCCCGGCCTCCCTACCTGGATGGGAGTCCGGCCGTAGGAGTTGACGGCGTTGGGGTCCGCTGCGCCGTCCAGCAGCTCCCTGAGGCGCTGCAGGTCGCCGCGGGCGGCGGCGTTGGCCAGCTCGTCCGCCTCCGTGCTGTCCGTCTGCCGCGCCATGCCCCGGCCCGCCCTGGCCTCACAGTCGCTGGCGGCCGGGCCCCACGGAGCTCTGCAGGCTCCGCTGGGCCTCCCCGCGGTGCCCGGGGCTGGCAGCGATCGCGGCCCGCGGGGGGCGCCCTGCCCATGGGAGCGACTGGTCGCACTGCTCCGCGCCGCGAGCGGCCCTCGGCACCTCGGGCAGCAGGAGCTGGCCCTGGCCCAGAGGTGCCTGTGCGGTGCCGTCCCCGGGGCCGCCTCCACCTGCAAGGACGTAGCAGAACCTCCCGCCCCTCGTTTTCTCCACACAGCTGGTGCCGCTCCGCCCCGGCCCGCCCCGGCCCGGCCCGGCCCCGCCTCGCCTGTGTCACCGTCACTGCGGCGGAGTGGAGCGCGGCGGCCGCGATGGGGCGGAGCGCCCCGCGCTGCCCTCAGAGGGCCGGGCTGCCGGGCAGGCGTCCGGCGGCGGGGACGTCTCTCATTTTTTTTGTTCGTCTTTTTATTTATTTATCTCCTCCCCCCGCGACTCTCTCTTCGGGGCAGCAGCATCTTAACATGTGCCTGACCACCAAGAGAGAAGGGGCCAGGGGAAATGGTAGGAGCGAAGGGAGAAAAAGGCTTATTTATTTCACGAACACTCTCCGGACAGCCGCCGGTCCCCGAGGCGCAGGAGGTGGCGGAGGCGGTGCTTCTTCCACGTCTCCTAAAGTGAAATGCCAGCTCTTCCAAGCTGTTTTAGTTGGCACACACACCTACTAACACACAATGGACGCAGCAACGCAGAAAGCCTGCACAGAGATACTGGCAGCGACTGCGACGTCTCCACCCTCAGCCCGAAACATACGGTTTTCCTGTCTTTCTTTTTTTTTTTTTTATTTAAATTAAAAAAAAATGCACCAGGACGAGACTTTGAACACTTCCTCCAAACAAAGGCCACAGAGGACGGCCACGCTTTCTTTCAACACAGCACGGGGATTGCGCGGCTCCCAGGTAGCCCGGCGGAGACTCGAACCCCCGGAGCGGTGGGGCGGGGGGGCGCGGCGGCGGCAGCACCACGGACAGCTCCGCCGCGCCGGGCCGGGCCGGGCCAGCCCCGCCCTCCCGGACACCCCCGCGGCCGCCGCCCTTTGTCACCCGCCGCTCCGGGGAAAAGCTTCCCGGAGCCGACACGGAAAAATGTCCTTCACAGCCTTGGTAAATTGTGGTGGTGGGCGATCTTCCTCTTCGTCGTTAAGGTTGTTTCGTGGATTCACCAAATACTGTGAAACTAACAAATACAGTGCTTGTGTTTCAAAGGGAGCTAAAGGTTTCCTGGGTCTTATTGCTCAAGGTGTTGTGCAAAGACTCAGAGGAAGCAGGAGCTCCTCACTTTTTCATTCAACTGTGTTCCACGACGTTGCTGCTTGAGGTTTATCAG